>NC_052090.1:16512103-16813403 GCF_015852505.1 Tachyglossus aculeatus | reverse complement strand
AAGCAATTGCGTCGCATCTAATTTCCAAGAGTCAAATGAAATGTTTTCACGGTATCCTCGGGCAGGACAGGATAATAGATGATAATAATAGAGTGGGGAGGGGGAGTGGATGGACCGACAGCCCCGGTGGATTCTAGATTCTCCAGCAACCTGTGCCAGGGAGAGAGAGGAGTTCCCAGGAAATAAGTGCCAAATCCAAAGGAGGCTTGCTCCACACCTCTACTTTCACACATTGGAAGCCACCCAGGAGAATGCCAGCTTCCAAGGTCCTCTGCCAGATCCTGACTTCCACCAGGGCACTCCGATTTAATTGGATCTAACATCCCAACTTGCAACAGGCCCACTTGTGCCCAGGCTTGCATTTGTGCAAGCATATACCTCCGCCCCCTGCCATCCATATGAATAATTTATAATATATCACTTAAATATATATGCATCTATGTGCACATACACATAGATGCATATATAAAGATAGTCTTTAGAAAAGGGGTTGATTAGCTTCCCAGGGTATTGGGGAAAGAAGCCTATGTTGGGTCTTTAAAAAAAAAAAGTAGTTTTGCTGGTACATGGCATTCATTAAGCTCTTACTATGTGCAAAGCACTCTTCTAAGCGCTGGGGAGGTTACAAGGTGATCCTTCCTCTCCCCCTCGTCCCCTTCTCCATCAACCCCATCTGACCTCCTTCCCTTCCCCACAGCACCTATATATATGTATATACGTTTGTACATATTACTCTATATATTTATTTATTTTATTTGTACATATCTATTCTATTTATTTTACTTTGTTAGTATGTTTGGTTTTGTTCTCTGTCTCCCCCTTTTAGACTGTGAGCCCGCTGTTGGGGAGGGACTGTCTCTATGTGTTGCCAACTTGGACTTCCTAAGCGCTTAGTCCAGTGCTCTGCACACAGTAAGCGCTCAATAAATATGATTGATTGATCCATGCCACCCCCTCTCCCCCAGTCAACGCTTACATAAAAAAACACAGAAAATGACGTGACACTGCAGAGTCTATGAGGCAAATGGAGAGTGGCTACTTCTGCTGCTGTTCTGTTCCACAAAACCCTGCGATAACCGAACTCAGTCACCACACTCAGCACTCTCCTCCAAATGCGGTTCCTGCTGTGTAAGAAGCTACGAAAAAGCAATTATTCTCTCTGACCCGCTGACTCCGTACTATATTATTTTTTTCCTCAGAAGCAATCCGGAAAATATAACCGGATTCCGGTAAAACCCGACAATCTCTACTATCCGGGAAACTAACGTATCCGGGGACCTCGATCCTGTGTTTTGCGGGGACTGAGGTTTTACTTTTTTGAAATTGGGGCCAATTTTTATGCCTCAACTCTCCCTTTCAGAGAAGCATGGGGGTGAAGACCCCTCCTTCTTGGTCCCCTTTTTTGCTGCCCCAGCTGCAGTTCTCCCCTTAGATTAGGCATGTGACCAATGAGTTTAAAAGGGAAGGGGGTGGGCGGAGGGCGCAAAAGTGTTAAAGGACTCCTCAGGGAAATAACTATAGTCACCTTAAGTGTATCCGGAAAACTACCTTGGGAAATTCTGCCCCAAATGCAAAGAGGGCCAGGAAAAAGCAGACTGTTCTGGTGGTTGAGCTTCAGAATCACCTGCTGGGGACTGGCTGGTCATTGAACCAATAAACCAGTCAGACACACGGACAGACAGACAGACCTGAAATAGCTTTTCTTTCCCGGTTCTTGCTTTAATCACTTTGGTGGTTGATGCTCGCCCTGAAGGTGAGAGATCAGAATTCAGAGCATCAATTGCTGCACCGCTCCTTCCCGCCATCGAATCCCTGTAAGTCCACCGCCACCAGTTACGAGATCCAACGAAAGCTTCTGACGCTGGCTCTGCCCTATATCGTCCCGGATAATAATAATAATAATAATGGCATTTATTAAGCGCTTACTATGTGCAAAGCACTGTTCTAAGCGCTGGGGGGGATACAAGGTGATGAGGTTGTCCCACATGGGGCTCACGGTCTTAATCCCCATTTTACAGGTGAAGTAACTGAGGCCCAGAGAAGTTAAGCGACTTGCCCAAAGTCACACAGCTTACATCTGGCAGGACAGGAGACATAAGAAAGAAATGGCAAATGAAATTATATTCTTAAAGGTCTAAATTATTTAATAATAATAATCTCGAAGCCTTCACCGAACTGGTTCTCCCGAAACCTCCTTTCTGCCGACGTCTCCTCTCCTGCCGCGGCCGCATCTTTTAGACTGTGAGCCCACTGTTGGGTAGGGACCGTCTCTATATGTTGCCAACTTGGACTTCCCAAGCGCTTAGTACAGTGCTCTGCACACAGTAAGCGCTCAATAAATACGATTGATTGATTGTGGAACGGACCACGCCTGCCTTTTCCAGGCCCCTGGCCTCTCTCTGTCGCGGGAGATGGGGATGGAGGAGGCAGCGTGGCTCAGTGGAAAGAGCCCGGGCTTTGGAGTCAGAAGTCATGGGTTCAAATCCCGGCTCTGCCAATTGACAGCTGAGTGACTTTGCGCAAGTCACTTCAATCAATCAATCAATCAATCGTATTTATTGAGCGCTTACTATGTGCAGAGCACTGTACTAAGCGCTTGGGAAGCACAAATTGGCAACATATAGAGACAGTCCCTACCCAACAGTGGGCTCACAGTCTAAAAGGGGGAGACAGAGAACAAAACCAAACATACTAACAAAATAAAATAAATAGAATAGATATGTACAAATAAAATAGAGTAATAAATCTGTACAAACATATACATATATACAAGTGCTGTGGGGAAGGGAAGGAGGTAAGAAGAGGGGGATGGAGAGGGGGACGAGGGGGAGAGGAAGGAAGGGGCTCAGTCTGGGAAGGCCTCTTGGAGGAGGTGAGCTCTCAGCAGGGCCTTGACTTCACTTCTCTAGGCCTCAGTTACCTCACCTGTAAAATGGGGATTAAGACTGTGAGCCCCCCCGTGGGATGACCTGATCACCTTGTAACCTCCCCAGCGCTTAGAACAGTGCTTTGCATGTAGTAAGCGCTTAAGAAATGCCATTATTATTAGATTACTATTATTATTATTATTAAGGGTGCTAAGAACAGCAGGCAGCTGGAGCCAGAGGGAGCGGAAATAAGGGGCCTGCCTACGTAATCCATCAGGATTCCTAAGAGTTGACGCTCCGTAGTATCTTAAAAGTGTAGTGATTTGGCTCAGCAGGAGGCGTTGGGATGTATCATCATCATCATCATCATCATCATCAATCGTATTTATTGAGCGCTTACTATGTGCAGAGCACTGTACTAAGCGCTTGGGAAGTCCAAATTGGCAACATATAGAGACAGTCCCTACCCAACAGTGGGCTCACAGTCTAAAAGGGGGAGACAGAGAACAAAACCAAACATACTAACAAAATAAAATAAATAGAATAGATAGGTATCAGAAGCAAATAGAGGGGCTGGTAAATTTCACTGAAACCAAAGTCTGGCCAAAGCCACACGGTTCCCCAAACTCATCTTTGGTCGCGGGCCTCGTTTTTCCGCATCCTGAAGCCGCTCAAGAGCCAACAAAGTTCAACAGGACAGAGAGTCTCTTCAGTGAAGGGGGCAGGAATGGAGAAAAGTCGCGCACCGAAGCCCGGGAAGTGTTTGAACAAAGATTCGTCGGAGACCTCGGTCCTCCAGGGGGCGGTTTGTCACCACAAGAGTTTTCATTCATCCAGTCGTACTTATTGAGCGCTTACTGGGTGCACAGCACTGTACTAAGCGCTTGGGAAGTACAAGTTGGTAACATAGAGAGACGGTCCCTGCTCAAAAAGCTGGCAAGCAGAGGGCCCAGCAGGGAGGGAGGTGATGGGGGAGAACCTGGGCCACCATTACCACAGCATGGCGACTGTCGTTCCCGGGGGCAGGGACAGGAAAACAAAGTTCAGCTCCGCAAAAACTCTCTGGAAGTTGGGAGAGCAGAACAAAACCGGATCTGACTCCCTTGGATGGTCCGGTCTGGCTAAGCGAGCCAACCTTCTCTCCTCTAGAATAATGACGGTATTTGTTGAGCGCTTACTAGGCGCCAAGCACTGCTCTAAGCGCTTGGATTAGCGGAGCAGCGTGGTTCGGTGGAAAGAGCCCGGGCTTGGGAGTTCGAGGTGGTGCGTTCTAAGCAAGCAAGGTCTAAGCAAGCGCTTAGTACAGTGCTCTGCAATCAATCAATCGTATTTATGTTTGGTTTTGTTCTCCATCTCCCCCTTTTAGACTGTGAGCCCACTGTTGGGTAGGGACTGTCTCTAGATGTTGCCAATTTGTACTTCCCAAGAGCTTAGTCCAGTGCTCTGCACATAGTAAGCGCTCAATAAATACGATTGATGATGATGATGATGATTGAGCGCTTACTGTGTGCAGAGCACTGCACTAAGCGCTTGGGAAGTACAAGTTGGCAACATATAGAAATGGTCCCTACCCAACAGTGGGCTCACAGTCTACAAGGGGGAGACAGAAAGCAAAACCAAACATACTACCGCACACGGTAAGCACTCGATAAATACGATTGATTGATTGATTCTAATCCCGGCTCGGCCATTCGTGAGCTGTGTGACTTTGGGCAAGTCACTTCGCTTTCCTGTGCCTCAGTTACCTCATCTGGACAATGGAAATTAAAACTGTGAGCCCCACGTGGGACAACCCGATTACCTTGTCTCTCCCCCAGCGCTTCGAACAGTGCTTATTCCTCTATTTATTTGATTTGTACGTATTTATTCTATTTATTTTATTTTGTGACTATGTTTTGTTTTGTTCTCTGTCTCCCCCTTCTAGACTGCGAGCCCACTGCTGGGTAGGGACCGTCTCTAGATGTTGCCGACTTGTACTCCCCAAGTGCTTTTTACAGTGCTCTGCACACAGCAAGCACTCAATAAATACGATTGAATGAATAGTAAGCGCTTAACAAATACCATCATCATCAAGCTAAGGATCAGGTGATGATTGGCTCCTAGTTTCTGGCCCCTCGCCAAAGCTCCTCAAAATAAGAAGGGGCAGGGCAGGTGGCATGGCCAGTTTCTAGGCTTGTGTTACTGCCGGGCACTGAACGACACGGGCAGGGGAAACAACAGCTAACGGGGCTCCCGACATTGCTCGGCGTTAGACTGAGACCGATCTCCAACTGCGGGAGACAGTACATAAAATATCAAAAGAAAAATTAAATTAAATGGAAATATTAAAATAAATATTTATTTTACTTGTACATATTTATTTTATTTTGTTAATATGTTTTGTTGTCCGTCTCCCCCTTCTAGACTGTGAGCCCGCTGTTGGGTAGGGACCGTCTCTATATACTTGGACTTATATACTCTCTATATACTTGGACTTCCCAAGCGCTTAGTACAGTGCTCTGCACACAGTAAGCGCTCAATAAATATACTCTATCTACTTGGACTTCCCAAGCGCTTAGTACAGTGCTCTGCACCCAGTAAGCGCTCAATAAATACGATTGAATGAACGAATGAATACCGCCCGTCCTTCCCCAGTCTGCTCACTGCACAAGGGGGCTGTGGGGGACAGACCAATCTGGGGCTGGACAACTTGTCTAGCAAGATGGCACCCACCTGGGCCACAAATCGAGCTGAGCGTCCTCAATCAATCAATCGTATTTATTGAGCGCTTACTGTGTGCAGAGCACTGTACTAAGCGCTTGGGAAGTCCAAGTCGGCAACACATAGAGACGGTCCCTACCCAACAGCGGGCTCACGGTCTAAAAGTCAGTCAGTAGAGAAGCAGCGTGGCTCAGTGGGAAAAGCCCGGGCTTTGGAGTCGGAGGTCATGGGTTCAAATCCCGGCTCCGCCACCTTGTCAGCTGTGTGACTTTGGGCAAGTCACTTCACGCATCCAGGCCTCAGTTCACTCATCTGTAAAACGGGGATGAAGACTGGGAGCCCCCCGCGGGACAACCCGATCACCTTATAACCTCCCCAGGGCTTAGAAGAGTGCTTTGCACATAGTAAGCGCTGAATACATGCCATCATTATTATTATTATAATTTATTTAGTGTACACCGGGTGCAGCACCGTACTAAGCGCTTGGGAGAGTACGATATAACAAAAAACATCCTCCTCTGGCCAACTCTTGGTCGGCTGACCCCGGGACCGTCACGCCTGCGATGACGGGACATGGAAACCCCACAGGGCAGCAGCGGGGCTTAGTGAATAGACTGGGGAGACCCGGGGGTCAGAAGGACCTCAGTTCTAATCCCGGCTCAGCTGTGTGACCTTGGGCGAGTCACTTAACTTTTCTGGGCCTCAGTTATCTCCGAAAAGTGAGGATTACGCCCTGTGAGCCTCACATGGGACATGGACTGTAGCCAATCTGATTACCTCGTATCTACCCCAGGACGTAGAACCGTGCCTGGTACATAGTAAGCGCTAAACAAATACCATGGAAAAAAAAAAAGCCTGGCCCATGATGGAAGGAAAAAATGAGAAAGGAGCAAACAAAAAACAGGGGAGAAGGGAGTTCCCACCTTCTCTGCTTTCCTTTGGGATCAGCCAGAGTCCAAGAGGGGCCTTCAGTCAAGCAAACAATGGTATTTATTGAGGACTTACTTTATGCAGAACACTATACTATGCACTTGGGAGAATAAAGTCCAGTAAATAGATAGGATCCCAGCCTTCAAGGAGTTTACAGTCTACTGGATCGTAATCCGGTAGAATTTTGCAATCGAAGCCTTATTTGGAAGTTGCTGCTAGTGAGGTACATTTGGTCTGACACAGGATACCTCAAAACCTAGTTCTTGGAGCCACAATCCATTTGTGTTGCGTTGAAGCGGGTAATGCCTACTGTTTTGATGAGATTTTTGACCATTTGTCCCCATATACCTCCCAACACACAAACACACACACGGAGACGGAGGAGAGAGCAGGCATCATCTGTCTCAGACCCTGAAGAAATGGGTGAAATTCACCTGCTGTTAAACAATAGCCGCCATTCATCTCCGGGCCAAGGAAAACTGTTTTGAGCTGCAACACTATCCCTCTTTCTAATCACCAGCTCATCGCTGGCAGCTGTGAGCCCGTGCAGATGCTCACAGAATGATCACCACCACCCCCCGTGCCCCCCAACCCAGCCTCAGTAGGCCTTGCGTTCAGGAACGGCAGGCCATTTGGAAGACGAGTAGTGATCCGAATGACGGAATGGGAGGCAAATCTGCAGCGGTATTTGTGCCGGGATCAATCAATCGTATTTATTGAGCGCTTACTATGTGCAGAGCACTGTACTAAGCGCTTGGGAAGTACAAATTGGCAACATATTTGGGATGTTGGGATGATCACTGGGATGAAGCAAGTGACATCCACCAGACTGACTGCTCAATGCATTCATTCATTCGATCGTATTTACTGAGCGCTTACTGTGCGCAGAGCACTGTACTAAGACACTCGGTCTGTCATTTCATATTTCTGCTGGCACTTTCCTCCTGTGAGTGTGAAATATGCATATTTCACATATATATATATGTGTATATATGTATATATGTTTGTACATATTTTTTACTCTATTTATTTAATTTATTTGTACATATCTATTCTATTTATTTTATTTTGTTAGTATGTTTGGTTTTGTTCTCTGTCGCCCCCTTTTAGACTGTGAGCCCACTGTTGGGTAGGGACTGTCTCTATATGTTGCCAATTTGTACTTCCCAAGCGCTTAGTACAGTGCTCTGCACATAGTAAGCGCTCAATAAATACAATTGATGATGAAAACCGAGTGGTGCATTGTCTTTTCATAATGCACCACATTCTCATTTTCTTCCTCCCTTTCCCTCTTGTTTGCCCAAGTCCAGATGCACATTTTGGACCGGGACGAAGTAGGGAGGCAGGGTATGGAGGGGAGAGGACGTACTGGCGAAATATGCTGTGGATCAGCTCTTTTAATCTCCAAGGCCAAAATAACTCTAGATTCCAGTTTTGCACAATATTTAGAATGACATAGTTTCCACTTTCTGTTTCCTTCTCCGAAGCCCTGCAATACTCTTTTGCAATTCTTCAAGTCAGTTCAGTTGGGTACGCTCATTTCGGACATTTGCAGAGCTAGGACCACAGACTTTGTTTCAAGACCATTCTTCGGCCTTCAAGGGCGTCTGATGAAGAATTGAGCCTGATTGGTCATTCATTCATTCACTCCATCGTATTTCTTGAGCGCTTACTGTGTGCAGAGCACTGTACTAAGCGCTTGGGAAGTACAAGTTGGCAACATATAGAGACGGTCCCTACCCAGCAGTGGGGTCAACACATATTTATTTTGTTAGTGCGTTTGGTTTTGTTCTCTGTCTCCCCCTTTTAGACTGTGAGCCCACTGTTGGGTAGGGACTGTCTCTATATGTTGCCAACTTGGACTTCCCAAGCGCTTAGTACAGTGCTCTGCACACAGTAAGCACTCAATAAATACGATTGATTGATTGATTGATTGATTGATTGATTTAAGAAAACATAAACCAAGATCTACACTGCCTGTGGAGCTTAACGTCCGTTCACAGACCTGAGTCTTAGGAAAAAAACCATATGAGTTTCAGTTTTGGGGGGTGTTTCTTTCCCCCCCAGTGGCATTTGTTAAGCGCTTACTACGTGCCAGGCACTGTACTGAGAGCTGGGCTAGATACAGGATAATTAGGCTGGACACAGTCGTGCCCCACATGGGGCTCAGTGAATCCCCATTTTACAGAGGAGGCAACTAAGGCACGGAGAAATTAAGTGACTCGCCCAAGGTCGCACAGCACACAAACGGTGGAGTCGGGCCTAGGACCCAGGTCCCCGGACTCTTTCCCACACTGCTTAGTTGATGCAACGGCTCATTAACACCGCAAACCACGTTAAAAATGACTTATTAATGATTTTGAAAAGGAGTGTTTAAGGTTGCTTTTTTCATAAATTCAATAGACCCTCAATTAGGACTCCACTAATCTGGAATTAGTGACAATTAGATCCCTATATCGGTCCCCTGCCTGCCGTTCTGCTGACCACAAAAAAAGCAGGCTTTGATCTACACACACTATGGCTAGGCTGAGGAAGCTTCAGGGGTCGGGAAGAGACAGACACAAAAAACTTGAGGCTCCAGGCACTGTGGAAAGATTTAAAGAGGAGTATCACGAATCTCTGTGCAGGCAGACCCCGCTCAGAACAGTGCTTTGCACATAGTAAGCGCTTAGTAAATACCATCATTATTATTATTAAACATACACACGTCTCTGCAGGCAGACCCCGCTTAGAACAGTGCTTTGCACATGGTAAGCGCTTAGTAAATACCATCATCATTATTATTAAACATACACACGTCTCTGCAGGCAGATCCCGCTCAGAACAGTGCTTTGCACATAGTAAGAGCTTAATAAATACCATCATTATTATTATTAAACATACACACGTCTCTGCAGGCAGACCCCGCTTAGAACAGTGCTTTGCACATAGTAAGCGCTTAATAAATATCATTATTGTTATTAAACATACACACGTCTCTGCAGGCAGACCCCGCTTAGAACAGTGTTTTGCACATAGTAAGCGCTTAGTAAATACCATCATCATTATTATTAAACATACACATGTCTCTGCAGGCAGACCCCGCTTAGAACAGTGCTTTGCACATAGTAAGCGCTTAATATCATCATTATTATTATTAAACATACACACGTCTCTGCAGGCAGACCCCGCTTAGAACAGTGCTTTGCACATAGTAAGCGCATAGTAAATACCATCATTATTATTATTAAACATACACACGTCTCTGCAGGCAGACCCCGCTTAGAACAGTGCTTTGCACATAGTAAGCGCTTAATAAATATCATCATTATTATTATTAAACATACACACGTCTCTGCAGGCAGACCCCGCTCAGAACAGTGCTTTGCACATAGTAAGAGCTTAATAAATACCATCATTATTATTATTAAACATACACACGTCTCTGCAGGCAGACCCCGCTTAGAACAGTGCTTTGCACATAGTAAGCGCTTAATAAATACCATCATTATTATTATTAAACATACACATGTCTCTGCAGGCAGACCCCGCTTAGAACAGTGCTTTGCACATGGTAAGCGCTTAATAAATACCATCATTATTATTATTAAACATACACACGTCTCTGCAGGCAGACCCCGCTTAGAACAGTGCTTTGCACATGGTAAGTGCTTAGTAAATACCATCATTATTATTATTAAACATACACACGTCTCTGCAGGCAGACCCCGCTTAGAACAGTGCTTTGCACATGGTAAGAGCTTAGTAAATACCATCATTATTATTATTAAACATACACACGTCTCTGCAGGCAGACCCCGCTTAGAACAGTGCTTTGCACATGGTAAGCGCTTAATAAATACCATCATTATTTTTATTAAACATACACACGTCTCTGCAGGCAGACCCCGCTCAGAACAATGCTTTGCACATAGTAAGAGCTTAATAAATACCATCATTATTATTATTAAACATACACACGTCTCTGCAGGCAGACACCGCTCAGAACAGTGCTTTGCACATAGTAAGCGCTTAATAAATACCATCATTATTATTATTAAACATACACACGTCTCTGCAGGCAGACCCCGCTTAGAACAGTCCTTTGCACATAGTAAGTGCTTAATAAATACCATCATTATTATTATTAAACATACACACGTCTCTGCAGGCAGACCCCGCTTAGAACAGTCCTTTGCACATAGTAAGCGCTTAATAAATACCATCATTATTATTATTAAACATACACACATCTCTGCAGGCAGACCCCGCTTAGAACAGTGCTTTGCACATAGTAAGCGCTTAGTAAATACCATCATTATTATTATTAAATATACGCATGTCTCTGCAGGCAGACCCCGCTTAGAACAGTGCTTTGCACATAGTAAGCGCTTAGTAAATACCATCATTATTATTATTAAATATACGCATGTCTCTGCAGGCAGACCCCGCTTAGAACAGTGCTTTGCACATAGTAAGCGCTTAGTAAATACCATCATTATTCTTATTAAACATACACACGTCTCTGCAGGCAGACCCCGCTTAGAACAGTGCTTTGCACATGGTAAGAGCTTAGTAAATACCATCATTATTATTATTAAACATACACACGTCTCTGCAGGCAGACCCCACTTAGAACAGTGCTTTGCACATAGTAAGTGCTTAGTAAATACCATTATTATTATTATTAAACATACACACGTCTCTGCAGGCAGACCCCACTTAGAACAGTGCTTTGCACATAGTAAGCGCTTAATATCATCATTATTATTATTAAACATACACACGTCTCTGCAGGCAGACCCCGCCTAGAACAGTGCTTTGCACATAGTAAGCGCTTAATAAATACCATCATTATTATTATTAAACATACACACGTCTCTGCAGGCAGACCCCGCCTAGAACAGTGCTTTGCACATAGTAAGCGCTTAATAAATACCATCATTATTATTATTAAACATACACACGTCTCTGCAGGCAGGCCCCGCTCAGAACAGTGCTTTGCACATGGTAAGCGCTTAGTAAATACCATCATTATTATTATTAAACATACACACGTCTCTGCAGGCAGACCCCGCTCAGAACAGTGCTTTGCACATAGTAAGAGCTTAATAAATACCATCATCATTATTATTAAACATACACACGTCTCTGCAGGCAGACCCCGCTTAGAACAGTCCTTTGCACATAGTAAGCGCTTAATAAATACCATCATTATTATTAAACACACACACGTCTCTGCAGGCAGACCCCGCTCAGAACAGTGCTTTGCACATAGTAAGCACTTAACACCATCATTATTATTATTAAACATACACACGTCTCTGCAGGCAGACCCCGCTTAGAACAGTGCTTTGCACATAGTAAGTGCTTAGTAAATACCATCATTATTATTATTAAACATGCACACGTCTCTGCAGGCAGACCCCGCTCAGAACAGTGCTTTGCACATGGTAAGGCTTAATAAATACCATCATTATTATTATTAAACATGCACACGTGTGTACACACACACACCATACGGTCAAAACCCGACATTTCCAAATACACTTCTGCAATTCAGCCTTTGCATTAGCTTCGGCTGGGCGTCGCCTCTTTTAGCCCAAACAAACGAGGTTTTAGACCGTGAGCCCACCGTTGGGTAGGGACCGTCTCTACGTGTTGCCAATTTGTACTCCCCAAGCGCTTAGTCCAGTGCTCTGCACATAGTGAGCGCTCAATAAATACGACTGATTGATCGATTGATTGAACCGACGTCCTGGCCGACGGTTGACGAGGTTTTTGGCAGAAGCAGCTGCTGCGGGGCAGGCTCGGAAAGAATGAAAATAAGAACCTCAAATAGGGAAGGAGGCTCTCGAAAGCAGCCCACTGCAGGGCAATTTACCAGAAGTAAATACTTTCACAAATGCAAACCCGAACCACGAAAGGTGGCGAGGCCGGCGGAGTCCGACTGCGGCTGCCGGCCCGGATGTGGGCGGCTGGGGCCTCAACCGTGTTGGACTTGGGCGCCAACACTGGGCTCATCTCAATTCCCAAGAGCCGACGTATGGGGTGGGGGGAAATCGGCTCTTCGAGGCGGCAGAAGGTTTGGAAAATAGCCGAGGCCGGCTAATGGGAATGCCCAATGGGAATGCCCTAATGGGAACGCCCTGGGACACAAGATCCCAGGCCCCTGCTCAGCCTCTCCCGCTCCGTCTCCATCCCAATCCACCACTTGCGCCTTCCGGATCCACCCGGAGTAACGTCGTGGAGTGGCTGAGGATCCGGAGCGAAGGGACGGGGAAACGACACCGAGGAGAGCGGACACGCGCCCAACTTGCCTCCCGGGTGAGCGAGGGAACCCGAGTGAACTCCCCTTTGGGCATCACCAGCGTAGACATCGTATCATCATCGTCATCAATCGTATTTATTGAGCGCTTACTGTGCGCAGGGCACTGTACGAAGCGCTTGGGAAGTACAAGTTGGCAACATATAGAGACAGTCTCTACCCAACAGTGGGCTCACAGTCTAAAAGAGTGGGCTTACAGTCTAAAAGAGTGGGCTCACCGTCTAAAAGTCATACCCGCAATCGGAGCGAATCGGAGGCCTTCCCAGACTGAGCCCCTTCCTTCCTCTCCCCCTCGTCCCCTTCTCCATTCCCCCCATCTTACCTCCTTCCCTTCCCCACAGCACCTGTATACAATGATGGCATTTATTAAGTGCTTACTACGTGCAAAGCACTGTTCTAAGCACCGCAGAGGTTACAAAGTGATCAGGTTGTCCCACAGGGGGCTCACAGCCTTAATCCCCATTTTACAGATGAGGTAACTGAGGCCCAGAGAAGTGAAGTGACTTGCCCAAAGTCACACAGCCGACAGTTGGCAGAGCCGGGGTTTGAACCCATGACCTCTGACTCCAAAGCCCGGGCTCTTTCCACTGAGCCACGCTGCTTCTGTATATATGTGTATATGTTTGTACATATTTGTTACGCTATTTAGTTATTTATTTTACTTGTACATATCTATTCCATTTATTTTATTTTGTTAGTATGTTTGGTTTTGTTCTCCGTCTCCCCCTTTCAGACTGTGAGCCCACTGTTGGGTAGGGACTGTCTCTAGATGTTGCCAACTTGGACTTCCCAAGCACTTAGTCCAGTGCTCTGCACACAGTAAGCGCTCAATAAATACGATTGATTGATCGATTGAAAGCCAGGAGGGAACTCTACCAGCTTCAGATCTCAACGGCTTCCCTGGACCGGGGTCAAATGCCGCTCCAACCGGGCCAGCTTTTAAATCCCACCCAGGCCAAAGCCTTTCCCCTTCTCCCGCTCCTCACGGGGCAGCCTGGGTGCGCCGCTCCATAGGCTTCCCTTCCTTTCGGCTCCTGGAGGGCCCGAATTTAACTGGGATTGGTAGTTGGGGCCAGAGGGAGCGGGAAGGGCCGGAGAAAAGGTGCCGTTTGATTGGGGTGTGGGTCCGCTCGCCACCGCACTGGGTTAGTACAGTGCTCTGCACACCATGAGCGCTCAATAAATACGACGGAATGGATTCCTCCAACGGGATGGCTGAGGGGGAAACGAGGAGACTGAAAAGGAGCGAGGGAAACCCACAGCGTAAAAAAGGCGGACTAAAATGAGAGAAAGGGCATATCAAGAAAGCAAGGCCGATTGCAGAATGTCACCGATAATACTAATAGTGGCATTTGTTAATATTATGTATACATATACATATTTATGTATATGCATTTATATGTATATATGTTTTTGTACATATTTATTACTCTATTTATTTTACTTGTACATATCTATTCTATTTATTTTATTTTGTTAGTATGTTTGGTTCTGTTCTCTGTCTCCCCCGTTTAGACTGTGAGCCCACTTTTGGGTAGGGACTGTCTCTATGCGTTGCAAACTTGGACTTCCCAAGCGCTTAGTACAGTGCACACAGTAAGCGCTCAATAAATACGATTGAGGATGATGATTTGTTAAGCGCTTACTATGTGCAAAGCACCGTTCTAAGCGCTGGGGGGATACAAGGTGATCAGGTTGTCCCTCATGGGGCTCACAGTCTTAGTCCCCATTTTGCAGATGAGGGAACCGAAGCCCGGAGAATCAATCAATCGTATTTATTGAGCGCTCGCTGTGTGCGGAGCACTGTACTTAGCGCTTGGGAAGTACAAGTTGGCAACATATAGAGACAGAAGTGAAGTGACTTGCCCAAGGTCACCCAGCTGACAAGTGGCGGAGCCGGGATTAGAACCCACGACCTCTGACTCCCAAGACCGGGCTCTTTCCACTGAGCCACGCTGCTTCTCCGCTCCCCGATGGAGATGTGAAACATGAAAATGATTGACTAACTCTGAAAGGAAGAGACCAGTCAGCCTCACACTCCGTGGGTGGGGTAAAATAATAATAATATTTAAGTGCTCACTATGTATCGAGCACTGTACAAAATGCTGGGGGTAGACCCAAGATAATCAGGCCGGATACAGTCCTTGCCCCAAATGAACTTCACAATCTAAGAGGTGCTGGAGAAAAGGAATTTAATCCCCATTTAAGGGGAGAGGAAAATGAGGCACAGAGACGTTAAGTGACTTGCGCAAAGTCGCCCAGCAGGCAAGCGGCAGAGCCAGAATTAGATGCCAGGTTCCTGACCCCCAGGCCAACTTGGTGGAAGGAACGGGCATCGTGTGGGAGGCGGGGAAAGAGAAAGGGACAGAGAGATGAATCTGTCTCATTCTGAGGGATTCAGAAATTTGAAATGAACCACTGTTGGGGAGGGACTGTCTCTATATGTTGCCAACTTGTTCTTCCCAAGCGCTTAGTACAGTGCTCTGCACACATAAATACAATTGAATGAATGAATGAACCAGCCCTGCCTTGCAACTCTGCACCCTAATGAGCTCAATCATAGGTAGGGACCCTCATTTTGGAACAAGAAGTTCACAAATACAGTGCACTGCACACAGTAAGCGCTCAATAAATACAATTGAATGAATGAATGAACCAGCCCTGCCTTGCAACTCTGCACCCTAATGAGCTCAATCATAGGCAGGGACCCTCATTTTGGAACAAGAAGTTCACAAATACAGTGCTCTGCACACAGTAAGCGCTCAATAAATACGATTGAATGAATGAATGAATGAATGAAAATGCAAGCTCTATACTGGAACAGGCACGGAGAGGGTCATGTTTCATAAATTTCATACTGAGAATGTTACATTATTTATTTCACTGCCCAGACCAAGCAGCGTGGCTTAATGGAGAGAGCCCAGGCTTGGGAGCCGCGGGTGCCGGGTTCTAATCCCGACTCCGCCGCTTGTCAGCTGTGTGACTTTGGGCCAGTCACTTGACTTCTCTGCGCCTCAGTGACCTCATCTGGAAAACAGGGATTAAGACTATGAGCCCCACGTGGGACAACCTGATGACCTTGTATCTATCCCAGTGCTTAGAAAAGTGTTTGGCACCTAGTAAGCGCTTAACAAATACCATCATCATTATTATTATTACTGAGCGATTAATTATCTGGAGGACTGGCCGACTGGAAGTAGTACGGCCTAGTGAAAAGAGCTGGAAACTCTGAGTCAAGATGCCCCGATTCTTGCCCCAGCCCTGCCACTGACCCAGCTGTGCGACTATAGGTAAGTCGCATCCCCCTTATACAGATGAAGACATGAGGCACAAAGATTAACATACCCGATTTACCTACGACTTGGACTCTGAGCACTTTGTGGGGAAGAGACGGTGTCTGAAAAGTAGCGTGACCTAGTGCGAAGACCACAGGCCTAAGAATTGGGGTCCTGGGTTTTAATTCTGGCTCTACCACTGGCCTGCTGAGTGATCTCGGGCAGGAAACTTCTCTGTGCCTCAGATTTCTCATGGGTAAAATGGGGATCCAATACCTATTCTCCCCATTACTTTGACTGAGCGCCCCATGTGAGACAGGGATTGTGTCTGATCTGACTGATTTCTCATGGGTAAAATGGGGATCCAATACCTATTCTCCCCATTACTTAGACTGAGCGCCCCATGTGAGACAGGGATTGTGTCTGATCTGATTGATTTCTCATGGGTAAAATGGGGATCCAATATCTATTTTCCCCATTACTTAGACTTAGAGCCCCATGTGAGACAGGGATTGTGTCTGATCTGATTGATTTCTCATGGGTAAAATGGGGATCCAATATCTATTTTCCCCATTACTTAGACTTAGAGCCCCATGTGAGACAGGGATTGTGTCTGATCTGATTGATTTCTCATGGGTAAAATGGGGATCCAATACCTATTCTCCCCATTACTTAGACTGAGAGCCCCATGTGAGACAGGGATTGTGTCTGATCTGATTGATTTCTCATGGGTAAAATGGGGATCCAAAACCTATTCTCCCCATTACTTAGACTGAGAGCCCCATGTGAGACCGGGATTGTGTCTGATCTGATTACTTTATCTCTACCCCGGCACTTAGTACAGTGCTTGGCATCTAGTAAGAACTTAACAAATACCACAGTTATTATAATTGTTAATATGGAAGGCCAGTCCATCCACCCGCACCGAGTGCCACGGTTAAGGAGGGTTTCCACCTGGTCAGACATCTGCGCTCCAAGGCACATGCTATGCCATACAAATGGAATCAGAGAAACCACCCCTGCTATAAAGTCAGGAGAGCCACTACACTGACATTATTAGACTGTAAGCTCTTCCTTTAGACTGCAAGCTTCTCGTGGGCAGGGAATAGATCTGCCAACTGTAACGCTGCGCTCTTCTGAGCGCTGGGCACCAGTGAGCACCCAATATATATGATTGATTGAACGATCAGTGGCAAGAGGGAGATGACCTGGTGAAAAGAGCAGGGACCTGGGAATCGAGAGACCCGGTGCCACCCTCCCATACCACCCTCCACTGATCAATCAATCGTATTTATTGAGCGCTTACTGTGTGCAGAGCACTGTACTAAGCGCTTGGGAAGTACAAGTTGGCAATATATAGAGACAGTCCCTACCCAACAGTGGGCTAACAGTCTAGAAGAGTCCAGGTGATGACCCACCTGGCTCGGAAACACCTGACAGTTCACCCGGGGCTCAGTCGCCCCTTCTTGAAGCGGCCCATCAGCGAGTAGCCTCTTCAACTACCAAGATTTGACGTCCATTACAGTGATTCGGGTACAGACGATTCCCCGTCCCCCTGCCCCTTCTTCCCCAGTGCTCCCAAGCTGGATTCATTCATTCATTCATTCATTCAATCGTATTTATTGAGCGCTTACTGTGTGCAGAGCACTGTACTAAGCGCTTGGGAAGTACAAGTTGATCCTACCCTAGCTCTTCTTTCACCCTGGGGAGCAGCAAGGTAGACTCCAATTGGCCAGAAAGTCTGCAGACTCGCACAGGACTCTGGTGAGCTACCCTTGTGGCTTGCGTACACGTGTTCATTAAAAAAAAAAAATCCAAACTAATCTTATAAGTCTCACAAAGCTCTGCCGAACCAAACTCAATTAGGTTATGAAAATCATAAAAATATGACAACCAGCAACATAACTCAAGGCAACCCAAACAGAAGGACACTGTTAGGGGAAGGGGGCGAGAGTCGGACGTGGACAACCATTCCCTCTGACTATGCACAGTGATGACAAGAGCAGTGTGATCTAGTGGAAAGGGCACAGATTAATCCCATCTCTGGCAGTTGCCTGCTGTGTGGCCTTGGGGAAGTCAGTTAACTTTTCCATGCCTCAGTTTCCTCATCTGTAAAATGGGGATTCAACGCCTGTTCTCCCACCTTCTTATCTTTGAGGCCCACGTGGGACAGGGGCTGCATCCACCTTGAGCACCTTTTCTACCCCAGTGCTTAGAACAGTGTATAATGGCATTCGTTCATTCAATCAATCGTATTTATTGAGCGCTTACTGTGTGCAGAGCACTCTACTAAGCGCTTGGGAAGTACAAGTTGGCAACATATAGAGACGGTCCCTACCCAACAGTGGGCTCACAGTCTAGAAGGGAAATCGAGTGTTTCCGCCCAGTTAGTATGGCATAGTATGCATCTAGGAAATACCATAATAATAATAATAATTAGAGAGTGTCGAGGCAGGTGGACCAGTACCCTTGTCGGACGATTTCTGAATCTAGCTTCTAGAGGACCACGCCAGAGGAAGCCACTGCCCAGATCATGGGGACCTGGAGGTTGGCTGAACTAGAATTTCCTTGGTGGGAGGGACGGAGACGCAGTACTTTCCCTGGAATTTCAACAATTCTCCACTGTGTTATGTGGTGCTTTGTGGCCATCTGCCAACCTTTCCTCTGCCATTCCCATCAGCAGCCCAGAAAGTCTAAACGAAACACAATCCAAACCTGTCCAAAAGCGGCCAGGGAACTGAATGAAATCCAATCAGCCGCTGCAGAAACACGAATCCACACTGGAAAATCCCCTGCCAAGCCCCCTGTCATTGGCCAGCTGGGACTTTTAAAATTGCTTCCCATCACCTTGCCCCAGTGGGCCCTCGGAAACACGCTAACCCCGGAACCGGCCACGAGCTCCCGTGCCAGAATCGGGAACTTCCAGACCAACGCAACCTCTCAGAACAGGCGATTCATTGTCCGAGCCAAGGGCGAGGCAGGGAAATGAACCCAGGGTCTGTTGCTTCCCGATAACCAAGACGGGGACCTTTGGCCTCGGAGGTGCTTTTCCCGAGCTACTTTACCTGGGCAGAGAAGTCGATTAGCTTAGGCAGAAGAACCTTGCCACCTTCGTCACTCTTGAGAAAATCCAACAGGCTGCCTGTTTGAGGGGAGAAGGAACTGGTCAGTGCTAAAGGAAGGAGTGAATCGGGAACACCGAGGTCGCCACCGTCCAGGTGGGCTGGCCTGAACGTGCTGCCAAGGGGGATTCGGGTCTTTCTCCGACCCCTGAGTTACGTCCATCCCCCCAGCTGGGGCTTCCACGCCTCGACCCTTCCTCCGGCTGGATTTCGAGGGCATGACGCTAGGCACGGGCTGCTCTTCCTTCCCTGAGTGTCTGTGCCAGGCAGGAGCCCCCGCCCAGAGACGGCTCCACGGGAGCCCGAGGCCCCAGTGACCCGATGAGTCCGGCGGGGAAATGCCCTCGGGAGGAGATCTGGCCAGATCAAAGAGCCCCGCGCTTCGCTGGGCTGGAGAACAAAGAGCTCAGGCCTCTCCGGTTCAGCCCGTCCTCAACCCTGATCCCGATTTAATTACTCGATTTCAAGTCGAGTACGTGCTAGGCGGCCGGAAGGAAAACCCTCGCTATTTGGTGCCGACCCGATGGGGAGAGACCGTAGGGCCTTCCTGGGCTGGTCAGGGGCTGAATAGCCAACTGCTCCCTTTTCCAGAACCTCTACCGCTTCTCCTTCAGCTCTCATCATCATCAATCGTATTTATTGAGCGCTTACTGTGTGCAGAGCACTGTACTAAGCGCTTGGGAAGTACAAATTGGCAACATATAGAGACAGTCCCTACCCAACAGTGGGCTCACGGTCTAAAAGGGGGAGACAGAACCAAACATACTAACAAAATAAAATAAATAGAATAGATATGTACCAGCAAAATAAATAGAGTAATAAATATGTACAAACAGATATCCATATATACAGGTGCTGTGGGGAAGGGAAGGAGGTAAGATGGGGGGGATGGAGAGGAAGGAAGGGGCTCAGTCTGGGAAGGCCTCCTGGAGGAGGTGAGCTGTCAGTAGGGCCTTGAAGGGAGGAAGAGAGCGAGAGCGACAGTTCCCCCCAACCCCGAGGGGCGAGCAGGAAGAGAAACTCAAATCGGACAGATGTTCGCGTCCTCTCTGCCCCCGAGGATGGTTACTGCTACTCAGCTCATGGCGGAACAGCTGCTTGGTCTCTTACGGTCACCCTTATTCCACAGCTGGCAGAGAGCCAGCAGCGGCGGCCAGCGACCAGCACCGCTTCAGGGCTGGTGGTCTGACCGTGGTCCAAGACCTCGCTGCTTGGGACGCACGTATTAATTAATTAATGATGATGGCATTTATTAAGCGCTTACCCTGTGCAAAGCACAGTTCTAAGCGCTGGGGAGGTTACAAGGTGATCAGGTTGGCCCACACGAGGCTCACAGTCTTCATCCCCATTTTCCAGGTGAGGTAACTGAGGCCCAGAGACGCGAAGTGACTTGCCCAAAGTCACACAGCTGAGCCGGGATTTGAACCCCTGACCTTTGACTCCAAAGCCAGAGGCGACCCACTGAAATCAGACCCAACTTGTGGCCTGGTGGAAAGGACGTGCGCTTGAGGATCGGGGTGCCTGGGGAACCCGCATTCCGGTCCCAGCTCTACCACTGGCCTTCTGAGTGACCTTGGGCAAGTCACTTCGCTTCTCTGGGTCTCAGTTCCCTTCTCTTTTATGTTGCCAACTTGTACTTCCCAAGCGCTTAGTACAGTGCTCTGCACACAGTAAGCGCTCAATAAATACGATCGATTGATTGATTTTCTGTAAAGCGGGAGGTAAAATCCCTGCTTCCCCTCTCTCTCAGATCATGAGTCCTAGGAGGGCCAGGGATCGCCCGATTCGATTCTCGTGTATCTTTCCAGCGCTTAATCGGTGCCGTTATTATTCTTATTCTAGCATTAAACTGAATTCTGCTTTTAGCAGGTCACCTGAGTATAAATAACCCCACCTCTCCGGATACGCTTACGACCCTCTTCCGGGCTCGGCTGAGGGGGTCGGGGCCGCTCACCTTTGGCCATGTATTCCGTGATGATGTAAATGGGCTCTTCTTTGGTCACCACAGCGTACAGCCGGACCAACTTGTCGTGCTGAAGGGTCTTCATGAGGTTGGCTTCCTCCAGAAAAGCCTGAACAGACATGGTGCCGGGCTTCAGGGTTTTCACGGCCACTTTGGTAGAATTGTTGTAGTAACCTGGAAAGACACCGAAAGACAAGGCAGTTGGCATATGTTTGTACGTATTTATTACTTTTAGACTGTGAGCCCGCTGTTGGGTAGGGACTGTCTCTATATGTTGCCAATTCGTACTTCCCAAGCGCTTAGTGCTCTGCACATAGTAAGCGCTCAATAAATATGATTGATGATGATGATGATTACTCTATTTATTTATTTATTTTACTTGTACATATCTATTTATTTTATTTTGTTAATATGTTTGGTTTTGTTCTCTGTCTCCCCCTTCTAGACTGTGAGCCCACTGTTGGGTAAGGACCGTCTCTAGATGTTGCCAACTTGGACTTCCCAAGCGCTTAGTACAGTGCTCTGCACACAGTAAGCGCTCAATAAATACAATCGATTGATTGATTTGTTGCGCACAGACCTTACAAGCTAGGTTTGCCTGTACACCAGCTTTCTTCTACTTCCCACTTCTATCACACGACACGTCAGCATCCAAAAAGAGGGCTATTCATTTATAAGTTTTGTCTTTGACCGGAACCAATAAACCATCCAACGGCTTAAAAAAAAATGACCGAAACACACCACCTCGCGTGGCCTAGTGTAAGAACGGGAGCCTGGGTGTCAGTGGTTCTGATCTCGCCTCTGCCACCTCTGCTGTGCGACCCTGGGCAAGTCACTTCACTTCTCTGTGCCTCAGTTTCCTCATTTGTACAACGGGGATTAAATCCTTCTCCTCCCTACTTAGACTGTGAGCCCCATGTGGGACAGGGACTGTGTCCAGCCCTGATTATCTTTTATCCACCCCAGCGCTTGGCACAGAGTAAGCACTTAACAGATGCCATTATTATTATCGCTATCATCATCATCATCAATCGTATTTATTGAGCGCTTACTGTGTGCAGAGCACTGTACTAAGCGCTTGGGAAGTACAAATTGGCAACATACAGAGACAGTCCCTACCCAACAGTGGGCTCACAGTCTAAAAGGGGGCTCACAGTTATGATTTTAGGCAGTCTGGCCGGGTGAAAAGAGCTTAGGCCTGGACTTCAGGTGAAATCTGGAAATCTCCTTCTCCTTCCTTCAACCTGTAAATTACTTCAGCGTTGGTCTCCTCAACTAGACTCTACGCCTCTTGCGGGTGGGGATCCAGTCCACCAATTCTATTATTCCAATTCTAATTATTCTATTAGGTATAAGTCCCTACCCACTCCCAGGCACTTAGTAGCTGTAGCAATAGTATTTATTGAGGGACTACTGTGTGCAGAGTATTATATTTGACCTTGGACAAATCACAGAACCTCTCTTTATGCCTCAGTTTCCTCACCAGTAAAATGGGGAGGTTGATGTGGAGGTTAAATGAGAAAATAGGTGTGAAAGTGCTTCGGGAACATGTCAGTGCTAGATGACATGCACGGGAAGCAGTGTGGCTTAGTGGAAAGAGCCCGGGCTTGGGAGTCAGAGGTTCTAATCCCGGCTCCGCCACTTATCAGCTGTGTGACTTTGGGCAAGTCATTTAACTTCTCTGTGCCCTCAGTGACCTCATCTGTAAAATGGGGTGACCTCATCTGTAAAATGGGGTTAAGACTATGAGCCCCACGTGGGACAACCTGATTACTTTGTATCATCATCATCAATCGTATTTATTGAGCGCTTACTATGTGCAGAGCACTGTACTAAGCGCTTAATATTAAGCGCTTACTATGTGCAAAGCACTGTTCTAAGTGCTGGAGAGGTTACAAGGTGATCAGGTTGTCCCAAGGGGGGCTCACAGTCCTCATCCCCATTTTACAGATGAGGTAACTGAGGCCCAGAGAAGTGAAGTGACTTGCCCAAAGTCACACAGCTGACAGTTGGTGGAGCCGGGATTTGAACCCATGAACTCTGACTCCAAAGCCCGGGCTCTACCCACTGAGCCATGCTGCTTTGTATCTACCCCAGCGCTTAGAACAGTGCTTGGCACATCGTAAGCACTTAACAAATACCATAATTATTATGTAGTATTTTGGGGGTTTATTATTACACCAATGAGCCATATGCAACAAAACTCTGAGGCAAGGCATAAAGGACAGAAAAAAAGGGTTAACAGGATGAGGCAGTCTATAAATCAGCCCCAACAATGCTTTTCCTAACAATTTCCTCACAACTATTTTTTCTTCATCATTGCCTCACAAAATCCAGGATTTGCACTGATTTTGTCTTCAATTTAAAAACAGTTTTACTTGTCTGATGATAAACAACAGGCTTTTCAAAGGTTCTAGATATTTTGGCTTTCTGTGCCTGCATATTCATTTTTATTATTGCAGCCTGCTCTATACTTACAGGAAGGTGAAATCTTTCTAATAATGTGTCTGTTTTTCGCTGGGCAGTAGCCACACCTACAGCTGCTCCGTTTTTTTCCAGAGTATTTCTTAACATTCCATGAATTTTATGTAAAAACTTTTGGATGCTAATGGAGGTTAGATACCACACGAAGATAAAGCAAACACTATCCTGCTGTCCAGACTTACAACGTCTTCAGGCCACAACCCCGACAACCTCCCTTCTCCTTATCCAATCAGTCGGTCAGTCATACATCATCATCATCAATCGTATTTATTGAGCGCTTACTATGTGCAGAGCACTGTACTAAGCGCTTGGGAAGTACAAATTGGCAACATAT
Organism: Tachyglossus aculeatus; assembly: GCF_015852505.1. Classification (NCBI taxonomy): domain Eukaryota; kingdom Metazoa; phylum Chordata; class Mammalia; order Monotremata; family Tachyglossidae; genus Tachyglossus; species Tachyglossus aculeatus. Next base: position 16,789,421 of record NC_052090.1, on the reverse strand, counting down.
AGAGACAGTCCCTACCCAACAGTGGGCTCACAGTCTAAAAGACAGTGGGCTCACAGTCTACATTTTGAAACTTTACGGTGTGCAGAGCACTGTACTAAGCGCTTGGTACTTTACAACTGTGTGCTCTGCACACAGTAAGTGCTCAATAAATACGATTGAATGAATGAATGAATGAATACAACAATAAACAGGCACGTTACCTGCCCAAAATGAGTTTACAGTATAGACGGGGAGACAGACATCAATGTAAATAAATTACAGATACGTACATTAGTGCTGTGGGGCTGGGTGGGGGGAATGGTTACTCTATTTTACTTGTACATATTTACTATTCTATACTATTCTATTACTATACTATTTACTATTAAATAGTACTATTTACTATTTATTTTGTTAACAATGTGCACCTAAGCTTTAATTCTATTTGTTCTGATGACTTGACACCCGTCCACGTGTTTTGTTTTGTCGTCTGTCTCCCCCTTCTAGACTGTGAGCCCGCTGTTGCGTAGGGACCGTCTCTATATGTTGCCGACTTGTACTTCCCAAGCGCTTGGTACAGTGCTCTGCACACAGTAAGCGCTCAATAAATACGATCGACTGAATGAATAAAAGGGACAAGTCAGGGTAAGGCAGAAAGGAGCTGAAGAAAAGTAAAAGAGGGCTTAGTTAGGGGAGGCATCTTAGGGGAGATGTGCCTTCAAGAAGGCTTTGAAGTGGGGGGAGAGTAAATGTCAGTTGGATAGGAGGAGGGAAGGCGTACCAGGCCTGTGAATGTCTGCTCAGAAGGGACCGCACTTAAATGCCCAGAGGCCTCCGGCGGTGGGAGCCCAGCCGAGGATTCCTGTCCAACAACTGCCGATGGGAAGTCAGACTTGGTTCAGGTCCATGTCCCTTTCCCCTCCACCTCCCGACATCTAGGACCGGGCCAGAACCAACTCCCTCTCCTCGGTCTTCAGTTGGGGAATGAGCGGAAATGGGGCTGCCCCTCTGGATCACTAGGAGGAAGGAGATCCTAGGGCCCCTCGAGGATTGGCCAGCAACTTGATTGGTTTCTCGGGGGAGAAAGGCAAGGCCTGCCCTGATGGCATGACACCACCACAAAGGAAGCCAACAGACCCGTAAGGCCGTGAGGTTGGGGTGGATGATGATCATCAGACGGGCATGGATGCCCAGTCACCTGAAGGCTTTGGTAACTGCCAGCTCAGCATCTCAAACAAATCCCCCCCAGTCACCCTGTCCATTTTGCTGTGACCGTTTCTCCTCATTCGGCCTAGACTGCTACTTTCCTTCCTTCCTTCATTCAAATCGTATTGATTGAGTGCTTACTGTGTGCAGAGCACTGTACAAAGCGCTTGGGAAGCACAAGTTGGCAACATACAGAGACGGTCCCTTCCCAACAACGGGCTCACAGTCTAGAAGGGGGAGACGGACAACAAAACGAAACACGTGGACAGGTGTCAGGTCGTCAGAACAGACAGACTTAAAGCCAAATGCACATCACTAATGAAACAAATAGGACAGTAGATGTGTACAACGAAAATAGAGCAACAAATCTCTACAAACATATATACAGGTGAGTGGAGGAGGGCCTGCTCTCAGCCTTCCCTCTGGGATTCACAGGCAGATTTCTGACTTTGCCAGCAGCAGAGCACCAGACTCTTGTTCCAGTCATCCTGCCTCACTGTCATATGCCAAGGGACCCTGCCACACGTCTTCCTCGTATTCGCTTCGCTACGAGCTCCCCGTAATCTTGAACCTGGGACCCACGGCGTAATTCTCTACCATCTGTGACTCCATTCTTCTGTCCCGTAAAATACACAATCCCTCTGCAAAATCAGCCCATCATCCAAAGCCCTGTTCCCAGAACTTTACCGTGGGTACAGTTGATATGGTGACAAAGTTTGTATTGCTTGACCCAAATGAAGTTTGAGGTCAGAAACCTCTCCCGGGGCTCTTTAAGACAGCATTTTTCCTTCCTAGTGAAGCAAGCAGGAACAAACTGAATGGGTTGGGTAAGACCCTTTGAAAATTTTAATTGGTTAAAATAAAACCAACCTCAGAAATGAATGCCAGCCTGCTAATCTCTCATTTCCCCAGCAAATGTGCTGTGTCAGCTCTCCTTTCCCCCTTTTCCCTGGGGAAGGCACATTTCGACATCACAGTCTGAACTGCCCCCTGCCTTAACTCTTTAAGTGCAAGGGAATAATCAATAGCAACAGGAACCTGATCAGCCTCCGCTCAAGCTGGTACATACCAAAGCTTCACATTTTACAATTCTCCTTTAATAATAATAATAATGATAGCATTTATTAAGCGCTTACTGTGTGCAAAGCACTGTTCTAAGCGGTGGGGAGGTTACAAGGTGATCAGGTTGTCCCAAGGGGGGCTCACAGTCTTCATCCCCATTTTACGGAAGAGGGAACTGAGGCCCAGAGAAGTGAAGTGACTTGTCCAAAGTCACACAGCTGGCAGTTGGCGGAGCCGGGATTTGAACCCATGACCTCTGACTCCAAAGCCCAGGCTCTTGCCACTGAGCCATGCTGCTTCTCTACTCATCGGAGACACACTGCCTTTCACCCACACCTCCCTACCCTCTCCCAATTCCCATCGACAGTCTCCGGGATAATGAATTTTAAGATGACCTTGATTTTGTCTCACCAGAAAACAAAAATGCATTCTTGTCCCTGAGATGTGCCATATGGCAGGCTGTATCATCCTCCTCACTGGTCTTCCTGCCTCCACCCTCTCCACTATACAATTCTAATAATAATTTTGGTATTTGTTAAGCGCTTACTATGTGCAAAGCACTGTTCTAAGCGCTGGGGAGGATACAAGGTGATCAGGTTGTCCCATGGGGGGCTCACAGTCAATCTCCATTTTACAGATGATGTAACTGAGGCACAGAGAAGTGAAGTGACTTGGCCAAAGTCACACGGCTGACAAGTGGCGGAGCCGGGATTTGACCCATGACCTCTGACTCCAAAGCCCGGGCTCTTTCCACTGAGCCACGCTGTTTGCCCCACTATATACTATATGCTGCTGCACAGATCAGCTTCTTGAAGTGTCAAGTGGCAGGCACCTCTCCATTCCTCAAAACCCTCCACTGGCTTCCGATTTCTCTTAGCATCCGACAAAAACTCCTCCCGATTTGCTTCAAAACTCTCCACCAACACTCCCTTTCTTATATATGGTGTCTGTTCGCCCACTACTCCCTAGACCAGGGTGTTGAGGAGCTGAGAAAGAGGTTGAACACAGGCCTGCAGCTTCTGATAGAGGCTGGTGTGATAGTCTAAGCTGTCCTCAGCATGGGGATCCACAGGAATTCAATCCCCATATGTGACAGGAGGCACCATCCTGTTGTCACGTAAAGGAGTAAAACTCCTGACACTTGGCCCAGAAAATGATGCTCTCTCCAACAGAGCCCAGCCGGGAAAATGCTCAGAGACCAACTCTGCCAGCGGGATGGAGATGCTCAGAGATAATCCTGCCATTTTAGGGCTTTCCAACACGCCTGGCAAGGCAGATCACTGCAGTCGGCTGCTTCCTCCCTAGGAAATGAATTTTCGATTGGAAAGCTACAGGGTTTTCTCCTTATTAAACAGTTCCTCCCACTCGGCTGCAGCCTAGGGAAGTATTCATTCCAGAGAAAATGAAAGTTTTCTTTTCACAAACCCAAAGGCTGCAGTCTAGAGCTGGGATACGTGGGCCGGAGAGGTCAAATGAAAGCCGACCAAGTTTTGCTCCACTCAGAGTGGCAGCAAAAGTGTAACTGAGGGATGAGGATGCTGGGCCACTGAGAATGCCGGTCTATGCCAGCAACCAGCCTTCTGTTGTCTCTTCACTTCAGGGCCGGCTTCTCAATCAATCAATCAATCACATTTATTGAGCGTGGAGTGTAGCGAGATTGCAACTGACAGCCCTTACATATCCTCCAAGGTATGGCATAGTGGAGAGAGCACTGTGAGCCCACTGTTGGGTAGGGACCGTCTCTATATGTGGCCAACTTGTACTTCCCAAGCGCTTAGTACAGTGCTCGGCACACAGTAAGCGCTCAATAAATACGATTGAAGGAATGAATAGGCCTGGGAGACAGAAGATCCAGGTTCTAGTCCCAGCTCTGTCACTCGCTTGTTGTGTGAGCTTGGGCGAGTCACTTCACCACTCTGGGCCTCAGATTCCTCATCCGTAAAATGGGGGTGCAATACCTGTTCTCTCTCCCCCTTCGACTGTGAGCCCCATGTGGGACAGACTGATTATCTTGACTATCTCTAGACTGTGAGCCCACTGTTGGGTAGGGACTGTCTCTATATTTGCCAACTTGTACTTCCCAAGCACTTAGTACAATGCTCTGCACACAGTAAGCACTCAATAAATACGATTGATTGATTGATTGATCTCAGCACTTAGCACAGTGCTGAGAACACAGTAAGTGCTTTCCAAATGCCAAAGCACAGGCCTGCTCCTCCCACAGAAGGGAGTAAACTGCTTGCTTTTTGGGGATGCCAGAGAAGGGAGTAAACTGCTTGCTTTTTGGGGATGCCACAGGTTCCCTGCTAACTAGCTTACTAAGTAGACTCTCTTGAACAAAAATAATTCATTTTACCTTTCTTGAACAGAGGAACCATACTCCCTTTTCTCCCTTTTCTCCTCCACCTCAGTAGCTCTGACAAGGAACTGCAAGAGGTGCAAGACAGGCTGAGCTGCAGGTCTTTGAAGCACTTGTCCTCTGAGAGTCTTACCTGGGCCTGCAGCCCCCAAGGCTAACTGGATGCAGAGCACTGTACTAAGAGTTCGGGAGAGTACAATGCAGTAGAGTCGGTGGGCACAATCCCTACCCTCAAGAAGCTCACAATCTGTACATTTTACAGGCCACTGCTTCGCGTGACAAACCTTTCAAACGAGGATTTTCATAGTGTGGAGTCAACGTTTTTATGGATATTAGTTTCTCCTAATTGTTCTCAGGTAATGGCCCTCCAGAGTGGGCTGCAGTCTTGATGGCAGCTTGGGCTAGTGGATAGAGCACGGGCCTAAAGTCAGAAGGACGTGGGTCCTAATCCCGGCTCCACCACTTCGCTGTGTGACCTTGGACAAGTTCCTTCACTTCTCTGGGCCTCAGTTACCTCATCTGTTAAAATGGGGATGAAGACTGAGCCCTATGTGGGATAGACACAGGTCTGATCTGCCTGTACCCACCCCAGTGCTTAATACGGTGCCTGGCACACAGCAAGCACTTAACAAACGTTACAATTATTGACTCTGGCTGAGATGGCCTGAGGCGTCCCAGTTTACCCTTTTAATGATGGCGGAGTCTGCTGTTGAGAAGGCCGGGCGGACGGTATATATATCACCTGTATATATGGTTGTACATATTTATTACTCTATTTATTTATTTATTTATTTTACTTGTACATTTCTATCCTATTTATTTTATTTTGTTGGTATGTTTGGTTCTGTTCTCTGTCTCCCCCTTTTAGACTGTGAGCCCACTGTTGGGTAGGGACTGTCTCTATGTGTTGCCAATTTGTACTTCCCAAGCGCTTAGTACAGTACTCTGCACATAGTAAGCGCTCAATAAATACGATTGATTGATTGATTGATTGATTGACGGACGAGCCTCGGTCCCGTCATGAAGGTTTCGGGGCCGGGAAACTTGGGCATCCTCTCTCATCCCTGTCCGTCATGGTCCCACTGGGGCAGTGGGTACCACAGGCCTGAAGGCACGAAAGGGGGTGCAGATCGTGGCAGAAAGCCTGCAAGAGTTTTCAGCACAAAGCCCATTTCTGGCCAAAGGCTGTGCGGTAGACCAGCCGGCTGTTCCCAGAGTAGCGCCGCAGTAGCCGCCGCCTGCAGTAGCCGCCTAATTTCAGGCTTCCTGCTAAGCCTGTCTGGTAGACAGACTTCAGTGCGAAACCACTGCTGGCTTTGCCCCAGAAGACCGTCCCCTCTTTCCGGCTATCCTTCCAGCCCTGCTCCGGTGAGGTGGGGGTGATTAGATACTGCAGGAGCAACAAACTCCAGGGAACTCGAGAGAGGAGTTAACTCTGGCGGTGGTGGTGGCTGAAGAAAACGGCCTGGATTTTTTGGCTCTGAATTTGCTTAGTTTATCAGGTCACAAGGATTCTGGGTTCCCATCAGATTTAAATGAGACTTTTTTTTTTCCTTGTAGAACAGGTGGGGTCTGGGGGCAGAAGAAAGCCAATACGTACTTTGACTCATACTTCACTCAAAATGAAAAAGAAAATAGAAATCACTGGCAACTAGATTCCCCTCCGACCGATCAGGGGCCTACTATGTGTCCTGCCTGGTTTTCAGTTCCCCATGGCCACGGAAACTGGGTGCATGGTGTCCTCCTCACAGTTGCTCATCCAAGGGGCCGGGGAAAGGCCGACCAAATGTCGGGCTCAAGGTGTGGAGATGAGGTTTCCGCTCTTTAATCCCTCTCCTTTTTGAGTTACAGTATTTATTAGGTGCTTTTTACAGTCCAAGCACTGTGCAAAGTGCTGGATAAGATATGAGAAAATCAGAGCAGTCATAGCCCCTATCTTGGATGGAGTTCACAGTCTAAGAGGCAGAGAGAACAATTTTATGCCCCAGTTTAAATGTGAGGACACTGAGGCACAGCAAGTTTCAATGATTGGCCTAAATTCACACATTAGGACAGTGGCCAGGCTGGGATCAGACCCACATCTCATGATTCCCAGCCACACACTCTGTTAGGGAAAATTGCCTGCTCCTTGAACAAGTGGGTCCCATATCAAGACTTTCCCTTAGACTGTGAACCCCACAAAGGCCTGTAAGCAGAAGGTGAGCTTTTCGGAGTGCTTTGGAGGGACGGGATGTGCCTGGCTATGGCAGACGTGGGGAAAGCATTCTAGGCAGGGTTGATACTCAGGGCAGTGACTCAGAGCAGTGCACAGGGGACAGGGAGCATGCTTGCTTGGGGTGAGGGGTGGGGACAGTAGATCTAGCAGTTGGGGGCTTTGGAGCCCACAGGGGATTTTCAATCCATAATATTTACTTGTTGGGCAGCTCTGTATTACGTGACCCCTACCTTCAAGGAGCTACAGCCTAGTAACGCTACTAAGTGCTACCAGCAAGGGAATGCCTAGGGGACACATAAGTGCCAGAGTGGCAGTTAGGGTGGGGAGAGGAGAGATCAGTTGGGGAAGACCTGGAGGAGATGTGACATCACACAGGCCTAAATGACCTAGTTACAATGGCAAGCCCTGTCAGAAGTCGAGGAGCTTAGGGACCCAATCGGATTGGTGAATAAGCTGATTTTTGCTCCTCCCTGTAAAATGCTGGAGTGGGGAGAGACTGTTGGTAGGGAAACTGTCAAGGTTTTGTAGAGACTGTAAGCTCCTCTACACTGTAAACTCGTTGTGGGCAGGGAATATATCTACCATCTCCGTGGATTGAGACTGTGAGCCCCACGTAGGACAGGGACTGTGGCCAACCCAATTTGCTTGTACCCACCCCAGCGCTTAGTAGAATGATTGTCACATAGTAAATGCTTAACAAATGCCATTAATTATTATTACTCTCCCAAGCACTTAGTATAACGCTTTGCAAACAGTAAGCGCTCAATACATACTACTGATTAACTGATTGAGATGTGTCGCTGTGGCTCCTGGTTCTCAGACTAGATTCAGGGATTCTGAGGATCAGAACAGAGGGAAATGTTTTCTCTGACTTTTCAAGAGGTGGCTAAAAGTGTCATCGGGGCACCCCAGAAGGGGAACACCCAATGACAAACACAAGGGACTCCCGCTCCAGCCAGGCCCAGCCGGTTAGTAGCCGTGTCCCCTCCTACTCCCCGCCCTGAGCCGCCCCCTTCATGGCAGCCCCTGCCTCCCCAGGCCCCCTGCAAGTCACTTCCTGGAGCTTTCTAAGCCCTGCAAAACTAAGACCATATTTTCTTTTCAGCAAGGCTGGGGGGAATTAGCTAGCTGGTAAGAATTCCCGGAGAGCGGATAGGGTGAGGATCACTCTACTGGGCAGGCATCAGCTTCTCGTGGGCAAGTGAGTTTCTCATTCTTCAGCGAGAGAAGCTTCAGAACCCAAAACCAGTTTCAGAGGATGCTTCGCAGTTTACCGATTTTTATCCCCAAAGCAACAACAGTTCCCAAAGGAAAACATTTCACCTTAGACATCAAGATCAAATAAACAAGAGGAAACATCTTGAGGCAGAAACACCCCCTTTACCATTTTTTTCATGAAACGCTCACTTCCTGGAACCAACTCCATTTGCCAACAACACACTGGCATCGTCTTTCCACACTGACCCAAATATTTATTCGTTGGGTTGACTAGAGAATAATCCTTAATGGCAGCACTTTGTACACCAAAGAAAAGAGCTGCCCGGTGCCAACTAAAATCTGCCCAGATAAGTTTAAAATCCGTTCAGGGGTTAAAATCAATTCAGGGACCTTGGAGGACTGCACGGGTGGAGATATTATTTCCACACACCCATCCCAGCCAGAATAAGAAACCTAAGAGAGGTTGTTCAAATGTGATTCCTTATCCAGGAACACACAATCTGCATCCTTTTGGGGAGTATTGGGTGTACCAAGTGCACAGAAGTTACAGCCGTTAGGAGAGACCTCTGGCTTTTCCCCTGGCTGACCACCAACGTGCTAAGATTGTGACAGACTTCCCACAGCTGCCTGACACTTTCCCTTATTTATGTTTTACCACAATCACCAAGCCTCTCCAGGCGGAGCAGTTTTATATAAAGCTGTTTTCCTCTTTGGGGCGCTTTTATATTACTGGCTGAAAACTAGGCTCCTAGGTATTTTACACATGGTCACCCCCACCCCGGATGCTAATAACTCTGACCTTGTGGGCTAACCGTCGTTGAAAACACAGTGTACATTCAGCGTATTCTTATGAAAAGTTCCCCTGAGAAGGATTGTGGGGTGGGGGCTAGAGGAAGGGGAGGAGGGAAGGTGGGCCACAGGGAGGGGGAGGAGGGAAGGAGAGGGGGAGGAAGGAAGAAAGGAGAGGTGGGAGGAGAGAAGGAGGGAAAGGGGGAGGAGAGAAGGAGGGTGAGTAGGGGGGAAGAAGGATAACGGTGGACTGAGCAGCCATGCCTCAGTGGTGGAGTTTGAATGACGGTCTCATATCTCACCAGGTAAATGTTGTGCTACAAGCTTGAAAGGGATTTTGGAGAAAAATGTCACAGAGTCATCATCTCATAACCTGCAAACTACTCTTCTCACAGATCACTAAGAACACATTTCCTTTTTCATCATCGCTGGCACTTGACACTTGTGACTCAGACAGGATAGGGAAATATAAAAGTTCTCCCTCACCTGCGGTGGGCCTACATTTGATACTCAGAAGGTCAAACTGCTCCCAGTGCGGGTCCTGTGCCCGGGGCTCTGGCAACGGCACGGTGGGGACGGGACTTGTTGCAACAGAAGCAGTGTGACCTAGTGGCTAGAACCCAGGCTTGGGAGGCACAAGGACCTCGTTCTCATCCCAAATCCCCGACTTGTCTGCTCTGTGATCTTGGGCAAGTATCTTAACTTCTCTGTGCCTCAGTCACCTCATCTGTAAAATGGGGGTTGACTGTGAGTCCCACGTGGGACAGGATTAGCTTGTATCTACTCCAGCACTTAGCACAGGGCCTGGCACATAATAAGCATCTTCTAGACTGTGAGCCCGTTGCGGGACTGTCTCTATATGTTTCCAACTTGTACTTCCCAAGTGCTTAGTACAGTGCTCTGCACACAGTAAGCGCTCAATAAATGCGATTGAATGAATGAATTTAACAAATACTATTAAAAAAGAAAGTAGTGCGGGCTTATGTATCTCTGCCCCTACCCTGGATCCTAGTGACGCACACAGTGATGAGGAGTTAGCCAGGATTCATCGCGTAGCCAAAAGAGAGTTCACAGATGCCTCTTTCTATGTAGGGTTATTTAACAGATGAAAAAAGAACACTTACATTTTAAGCCTTTTTCACTGATATTATTATTGTTATTATTATTCCAAGCGCTTACTACGTGTTAAGCGCTGTTCTAAACACGGGCTGACAAGTTAATCAGGTTGAACCCTGTCCCTGTTCCACATGGGGTTCAGAGTCTAAGCAGGAAGGAGAACAGGTATTTAATCCCCATTTACAGTTGAGGAAACGAAGGAACAGAGAAGTTAAGTGACTTGCCCAAGGTCACCCATCAGGCAATTGACAGAGCTGGGATAAGAACCCAAGTCCTCTGACTTGAAGGCTAGGGCTCTTTCCGCTAAGCCACACTATTTCTCCATCCTTCCCCTTTAGTAAATAACCAAAGGAAGGTCGATCCAGGACACCTTCAGCGTTGTGGCTGACGACCTTCAACTGGGGGAAAAAAAAAAAAAACCTCACCAGCACTTTAAAGGTCTGACTCAGGGAGACTGCTGCCGAAGTCCCCGGGTGTGATACGGACGAGAAGAAATCCACACACCCTCCTCTCTTGCAGAAGGCTATTCAAAAGGAGTTTTGAACCCAAGGAAAAGCACATAAGACCCAAGGGAGGGAGAGAATCACAGCAATACCATGAAGAGAGAGATCAGCCCTTTTCTCTCAGTGTAAGAGGTTTGATTTGTTAGCTCTGATTCAACTGCTCTCCCAGATATGGGGCATTTCTCTGGGCACCTTCATCTTTCTCTGCATCTGCTGAACCAGCTCAAAGAGGTTGGCTCACGCACGGGCTCACGCAGTCACTTACCCATCCAGACTTCTCCAAACTGTCCAGCTCCAAGCTTCTTCACTAGCTTAATGGATTCACGGGCAATCTCCCAGGCATCTTTATCCCACGGTTTTTGTGGTTTGGGACTGATACACACCTTTTCAAGCCGCCGGCATAAGCCATCTGACTGCTCTAGATTTTAAAGGGAAAAACAGGGTTTTCAAAAGAGATTCATTTGGGGTGCCACGTCCCTAAAGTACGTTGTGTTAGCATCCATTTTATGCCTATCCTAGACCTGCTATGCCAGCATGCAGCCCACATGTTTTCAGAGAGTGAGGCTTTGAAATTTGAATCCAGAGGGCTGTTTAAAATGTCCTCGAGAGAGGTGTTGGACGGTCCTACGGTGTCAGATGTTGCTGCAGGGTATTTAAGATACAATCCCTATTTTGGCAATTGCTAAATCACTACTGGAGAAGCAGCGTGGCTCAGTGGAAAAAGCCCCCGGGCTTTGGAGCTGGAGGTCGTGGGTTCAAATCCCAGCTCTGCCAATTGTCAGCTGTGTGACTTTGGGCAAGTCACTTAACTTCTCTATGCCTCAGTTACCTCATCAGTAAAATGGGGGATCAAGACTGTGAGCCCTCTGTGGGACAACTTGTATCCTCCCCAGTGCTTAGAACAGTGCTTTGCACAAAGTAAGCGCTTAATAAATGCCACTATTATTATGATTATTACTGGTGGTAACAAGAGAAAAGAGAAAACAACAGAATCTAGTGCATTTTGCACTCTGTAGAGTTGAATAATTTAAAACAAGCAAATTCAATTATAGTCACTGTGTATTTGCGTGTGCGTGTACACACTCATGCAAGCACACACCCGCACTTTGGATTTTGCACAGTGTGCATCACAGAACTCAGGTTGGGAGACAAAGGAAGTAAACAGATCAAGTCAAGTGGCTCTCCTGGAGCCCCAGGGATCATTGTGAGACTCTGGGGCAGATTTGAAAACAATGAGATGTACTGCAAGGAGTCAATGTATCAATTTGGCAGAGGACTGTCTTTATCTTGTGTAAAGGCAGAGTTTAGGATGGAGGGAGCTGCACAGACCAGGCTGCACTTAAGGATGTTTTTAACCACACCCATGGGCATATGGATAAGAGTTCATCTTCTTCGGCTACATCCCAACCCTGCTCCCCCTCCACCCCGCCTTTCCTTTTCTTCCCACTCTTCCTTCCTTTGTATTTATTTATATCCATCCCTCAGCACTTGTGTAGATATGTGCATTCAACTGTGTACTCTTCTAGTTATTCTGATTACTCTGCGTGTAAATATTTTCAGAGCTGTTTCCTCCCTTGGAATGTAAGCTCCCAGTAGGGAGGGAATGTGTGTCAATTCTGTCAGCTGGCTTAGTATAAGTGCAGTGTACCCAGTGGGCGCTCAATAAATACCATTACTATTACACTAAAGGCCAGTTGCACATATTCTACAGAATCTAATACATACCACATGCTGGCCTTGCTGGGACTTCTCTAGTAGGACTAATGTAAAGAGGGCCAGGGTGCTGATCTGCAAATCTAAACTCCAGATTCCAAATAAATAATCTCTCTCCCTCTTTGACTGTGAGCCCAGTGTGGGTCATGGATTTAGCACAGTGTCTGGCGCATAAACACTTAACGCCATCATTATTATTAATAGAAACCACCATTATTACATAGGCTATCTAGTTTTAAAATATACATTCTTCAGAAGACATGAAATCCTTTCAGATTATTCCTGTCAGTTTCAATCTCTCAGGTAGCGTGGTGGTGGTTTTGGATTCAGCATGGTAAACTAAGGACGCTTAAGGCGATTTCCCATCCAGGCTCCAAATTAAGGCGACACTGCCTTCTGGCCTCAGAATTATTGTTCATCGGTGACCGCTGACTAGAACATGAAGAAGGATTGGGATGCAATGAATGAGAGCCACGATCACTTTCAGAGAGGATACGCTTCTCATCAATCCAACCCGGACCTGCCTGCTGGAATTGATGGGGGGACAACCATGCCTGCCCATGGTTTTCAACACCTTAGTCAATCAATCAATGTTTTTTATCGAGTGCTTACTCGGGGCAGAGCACTGTACTATGTATATGGGACAGTACAGCAGAGTAAGGCAATATGATACCCGACCTTAAGTAGGTTACAATCTAGCATGGGAGAGAGAGGCACTGAAATAAAGTACAGTTAAGGGAAGCAAATGAGTGTAAGATATGTGCACAAGAGCTGGACGGTGATGGGTGTGGGGCCATGGGGTGTGTACCTCAGTGTCTAGGGGGTACAGATTCAAGTGCATTAGAGATGGATTAGGGTTAGAAGTAGAAAGGGGAAATGAGAAATGATCACAGTACGGTGTTCTACACACAGCAGGCACTCAATAAATACCATGGATTGACTGACTCATAGATATGTCTAAACTAGGCTAGCTTTAGCTGGGAGAATCAATCGCTTCATATATGTCAATCGCTTCATCAGTATTTTGAACCCATGGGGCACTGTCAAACACTTGTAGACCTTGAAGTTGGTTAAATCTCTCAAGGTGGTAGTGTATTTGACAGAATAGCTTTGGCACTTAGAGAAATGAAGGGCATTGTGAGAAAAACACTAGAGATTTGGAATATGAAAAAAACTGAACTGTGCAGTAAAACAAAGAATAAAGTCACAACCCTTTTCTAACGCTTCATACCGTTTCTACTTACTCTGGTAATGCTTGATCATGTCGCTGATACAGGTGAAAGTAATTCTTGGAGAGATATAATAACCACCATTGTCCAGACTTCTAATTTTGTAGTGCTTAATAACATCACCTTGCTGGGGGTCAAAATCTCTGACAGACAGAGAGAAACTGCCTATTGAAAAGGGAAAGAAAAAAGGGTTGTTTCATAATTAAGTAAAATACATACACTTACACAAGCATATACAGATTATCCATCATCCTGGCCAGTCAGGTACTAGTAATTCTAAACTGGCAAGTCATTTTGGGACTTTGAATGACCCACTAATCAGAGGTGCCCACGTTTCATACTGAGTCTGGGGGGTGTGGGGGTGGCCAAAAGGGGATAGGGACTCTGGGGAGAGAGCAAGCCAGAAGGTTTCAGGGGGCAAATGGAGGAAAGACCTAATTTTAGGTGTTTCCAGTGCCCCTGGGAAATCCTTTACTCATCTCCATTTGCTCAGAAATTTTCAGATTTTGTCAGAGATCCAGGATGGGCAAGACTGGGATTCCAACCTAAAAAGCAGAGGGGCTGGAAACAACGGCTTCACCAACAATTGCTAAAACCCCAGGGGAAAATGGTCCCCACCTTCTCAAGGGATGCGTCCAATATTAATGGAAAATGAGTTTAAAGGATTGAAGATGACTTCCCATGCGACTAAATTTGATCTGATTCGTTATTTTCCAGAACTTTGAAATTTGGCTTCAAAAAAATAGATATACTGTATTTTTTAAAAAAATTATTCCACAAAAGGTCTCAACTATCAAAGCCCAAGTTTGAGATAGAATGTGGGAAGGGGTTACAATTCCTCAAAAATGCTGGCTCCAGAGAAGCTGACTGTAGCCAGGGGATGCTCTATGGCTATTTGATTGGGGCCGTAGCAGGAAACACTAAAAAGCCATCCCTCCCAGCTTTATTTCTTGCAGCCTCACTTCTCGCTCTTCTATGATCCAGTGCACTCTCAACAAAATATAGTATTTCTCTAACTTCCTTTATTGTCAGAAAACAGTCACTGGTTCTAATGATCCGAAATGCATTACAGTGTTCAAACAGTGGAAGAATTTCATCTTGACTCTAAATCAGTTTCTACCTTTTTGTGTTTCACTTTCTCTGATAAGAAATGCTCCAGCGCTGTTTCCTGGAGCTAGAAGCTGTCTCTCTGCATCTTTCCTGGTTATATCCTTGAAGAACCACCTGCAAAAGTATTTCAAAACAGTTTACATTTCCTTAGGAAGGGCGAACAAGACAAGAGCACAATAGAACACAGCATCAACTAGACTACTAGAATACACACATATACGCACAGAAACAAGAACTTACTCTTCGGTTTCCAAGGTGTTTACTTTAGCTACGTAGTTGCTTGGAATGAAGCCTTCTCTTTTTGTTGAGAGAGATTTAGCCTTCCACCATTCTCCATGCCTGGAAAAAAAAAACACATAAAAGGGTTTTCATCGACTGGACCAGCAAAAGTTACCAGGGGAGCAACCTAGAACTCCAGAATCTGCGACCACAGCAATTGGGTCTGGACGTAGCTAGAGCCCTGGCCCCATGACACCTGAAGGGTGAAGTGTGGAGCCGAAAGCTAGACCAACCAAATTTACCAGGTACAGTCCCTGACATGAGCCTGGAGGCAAGGGAGAAGAAGGGAGGTGAAGAGGCCATTGAGGAAAAAACAGAGCAACGATGACCAATAAGTCCCCACCTCCAACCCAGTTTTTGGTATTCCTTGATCGAGAGGGGCTGCTTTGGACTAACACTCTTCTAAATGAAGCCCAGTGGATCTCGCAAGAGGCTTTTCCACATCAGCTTTTAGGAAAATGGGGGCTCTTAAATCCAACTCCAGCTCTTTTCTGAAACATATCAGCCCATATCAGCCCTGGGAGGTAAATGAGAAAATGAACAGTTCCCCGTCAAGCTTAAGACTGGCTGGAGGGCACAAGCAACCAAACCTCTGAGGAAAACTGCTCTGGTCTCACCCTAAGCTGCCGCCACATCTTCAAGATGTCCAGGAGGGAGAGAAACCTCCTTCACCACAATGGGTCCCCGCTAAATGTGTGAGGGAAGCGTGGAGGTAAAAACGAGCCCGATGTCTGGCAGAAAGGAGCCGCTGGACTGTAAGCATACTTACTCCTCGAGGACTTTCAATTTTTCTCCTTTCTTGAAAGATAAGTCATCTTGGTGAATGCCATCGTAGGGATACAAGGCAACTACAATGACCCCTTGCTCCTCTGGATCTGTTGGTGAATAAGCCAAGGGAGAAGATGATTTTAAATGCCTGTTCTTTAGGGAACTTGGGGAGTACAGAAAATGCCACTGTGCGGGGAAAAATGTACCTTTGCTTTGGAACCTCTGGCCTGGGAGAAGGTGCGAGTCTGGACAGAGAACCTACAACAGAAGACTATAATTGTTAGGGGGCATGGAAACTGGACTTTTTTTCTCTCCCTCCCACTGCCAGTTGAGCTAACAAGCGATGTCTTTCTGCCAGAGGTGCAAATGGAGATCAAATTGGACACTTTAAGATCAAGAGAAACGGGGAGGGGAAGATTTGGGGAAACCGACCGAGGGATCTGGGGAGCAGGCAGGCAGGGCCTACACCTGTCCCGGGGCAGCCAGGAAAGGGAGGGTCCCTTCCGTAAAACACGGTGGGATCCATGTGAGGGCAATAATTCTAATGACCTCTGGCCCCATCACTGACAGCAGACTGGTCCCTCTAAGAGTGGTGAGAAAATAGGGAGTGGGGATGGAAGAGGAGGGGGGACATCTAGTTGGCAGTGACTATTAGTATCATTTGAAATGGGCCCAGCTTGTGTCACGCAAGGGGTTGCGGACCTTTCTAAAGCATCTGAGCTTCTTGGGAGGTTGCAATGGCATAAATCTCGGCACATACATCACAAATTTATTGCACTCTGACTGAAGATTTTTTCCATTAACTACTTGGCCGTGCATCCGGTTTACATCTAGTTGGACGGTATTCCTACTGAAAGGCTCTGCGGAAACGAGCTGCAGAAATCCCAGATGTTGGAAGACCAAGGAATGTGCCATCTGCTATAGACGTATATTAAAATGCTTCAGGCTCTCACCCAGCACACAGAATTTGATTCAGCAAATCCACAAAACTGGAACTAATTTTTCCAGAGGACTTGATCATTGGAGCTTTTTAAATCGTATGATTAGTGTTAATTATGTCAGACTCAGAGAACACATAATAGAAACATAAGAAACAGATATTTTCATTTTGAATGGAACAAGCCTTGTTCATCAGTTATCCATGGAGAAAGGGTTTACATATTCACTCTTCATCAAACGCACCTTCAATTTCCATTAAGTTATTTTAAATATTCTGGCATGGGGGAATTTTAATCTCTTCCAAGATACTTTAGCTGTTTTCAAAATCAAATGGGTCATGTTTTTAGCTCCTAGTACCTTCCCAACTTTTACAGCGAGGAGTTGGACTTTCCTCTTGGAACAGGTATGAGTGAAGGCAAGAAATTGCTAAGAACAGCTCTCGTGCTGAGTGCTTCTGCCGGCTGTAAGCTCTCAAGTTTTCTTTTGAAAGAGCACGGGGAGCCATCCGCCCAAGCAGCCCAGCATCAGCAACGCACCCTTGAGATCGCCAGGAGCATGGGGTGGCCTCCATCCTACGTTCTCCCCTTCTCCATCCCCTCTTGCCCTGAATTTCCCTGGGCAATAACCCCACTAGGAAAATGTGATGAAGGAGTGAGCGGGGGCAAACTTTGCTTCCAATTGCTTCCATCAAATTATTTTCACTGCCCTTGAAATTGCGGTTCAGTCTGTCAATCTGTCTCAAAAGACGTTAAGCTGAAGATTCACAGGTTTGATTCGAGTGGCTGCTTTTGTATGGAGGGGGGAAACTGCATTTTTTAAAAAGAAAAGGCAAACCACGTGAAACTGTAAAACATTACAACACCTTCAGAACCTGTGACTAACCAATCTGCACTCATGTGACTTACAGAAATGGAACTATAAAGCTGCTCTGCTACATTCCCCACTGACAGCCCTCAGTTTTACCCCTTCCCCCAAGGTAGGAGGAGCTTCCCCCATGCTCCTAGCCCTGAAAGGGCTTCCTAACATCCGGGATTGGAAAGATCACTGGCTCCCACTAAGAAAGACAGGAAATCTGTGACCTCCTAAGTGATCCCCAAGCCTTTAAAACATTCACATGCCCCGGGAAGGCTTGAACCACAAAGCCAAGCCAAAATTAAGTGAGGACCGGCAGGTGATCAAAATGTCTTTCCCCATGCATGCCATCTTGATTGAATTTAGGAGTTGCACCAGCCGTGCGTGCACCTCGCTGCTGGGAATCTCCCTGTGACTATCTACTTACTGGCCTTTGCTGTTTATTGGACGTTGGATCTCTCACATAAATAGTTCGGTCAGTATTACGTACTGGTTGGCTCTTCAAATCTATCCCATCGTCATTCAGATTGTCTTTCCTTTTTGATTTTATACATCCCATATTTCCTGTTGGAATACAAAGGCATTAAACAGGCTTTTTGTCATTTTAGAACAAGCTTCTCATTCAATCAAAACGTCTTCAGAACATCAACAGAAATGGCCTCTTCTTGACATAACCCAAGCGCCGGGATCTACGGTGACTCCAACCGGGTGTAATCACGGTGCAGGCTACATCACCAAAATAATTAATTTGAGCCCCCAGCTACACCTGGTATCGGCCAGCCTGAACTGAACCCCAGAAACGTGGCGACCGAATAGGACCAGAGTCCAGGTGTGACAAGGAGACGCGAAAACCTGTGAGGGCCGGGAAAGGGGAGATGATGGGAAGGGCTGGAAAGTTGCCGGACCTCTAGTACTCCGAGCGGTGACATGGTATTGGGACCCACTTCCCTCTGCCCCAGGACGGCTGTGCACTTTACAAGAGATGGGATGGAGCACAGGCTCTCTGAAGCAAGATCAATAACAACAACAAGAATATTTTTTTTTATTGTCATTATTGTGGTATCTGTTAAGTTCTCCGTGTGCAAAGTGCTGTGGTAGATACAGTACAATCGGGTCAGACCAACAGTCCCTTTCTGCCACGGCGTGCACAGTCTAAGTAGGAGGGAGATCACTTATTTCATCCCCGTTTTACAGATGAGGAAGCTGAGGCACGGGATTAGAACCCAGGTCTCGCGACTCCCAGTCCTGGGCTCCTTCAAAACAAGTGGGGAGGGTGGGAAATAGGCAGGGTGGAGAAAATAAAACTGGAGAGACAGAAAAGGTAGCTTAATGACATAACGAGGGAAAAGGATAGCAAAAGGGAGGGAAGACACGGAAAAATAGGACACAACCCTGGAAAACCAGTCAAGGAATAGAAACAGAGCCCGAAAATGTAAAAAGCAAGTAGAAAGAGAAGATGGGGAGAGCAGCAACTGAGGGGAAAGAAACCAACAGAAGGAGAAAGATTTGGGAAGGCTTGGCTCAGAAGTGAAAGACTGGAGGGTTGGAGAAGCAGCGAGGCGAATATGACCCTGGGAGTCGGAGGACCTAAACCTAACTCTGCCAAATGCTTACTGTGTGCCCTTGGGCAAGTCACTTAACTTCTCTGTGTCTCAGTTTCCTCAACTGTAAAATGGGGATTGAAACTGTGAGCCCCCCGTGGGACAACCTGATCACCTTGTAACCTCCCCAGGGCTTAGAACAGCGCTTTTCACATAGTAAGTGCTTAATAAATGCCATTATTATTATTATTATTATCCTACTCCCCACTACTTGGACTTTAAGCCCCAAGTGGGACTGGGATCGTGTCTAAACCGAGCAACTTCTGTCTATCCCAGGACTCAGAACAGTGCTTCTTGGCCCACAGTAAGTGCTTAACAAATACAATAATAATAATGATAACAATAAGTGCCAGGGGCTAGTTGCTGAGAGGGGCAGTAGCAGGGGTGGGAAACAGTGATGAGCTGGGAGGCAGCGAGGTGGGTGGGGAGAAGGTGGGGAAGAAGGGGATGCTTAAAGGAAGCGGAATCAGCACACCAACCACGTTAAAGCCCAACAGATCACAACCGAACCAGTCCAAATATGGCTCTAAAGATCGCTTGACCCTTGGGCTTTTCAGAATCCTAAATACGGGTACCTGACTTCTTGTCAGCATTACCCACTTTCCCTTTTAATTATTGTAGCATTTATTTTTTCTAAATTTTATAGTGCATTCATTATGAACTACATCCGCATCTGGTACCCCTACTCTCTTTAAGCCCCATCTTGGGCTGTGGCATGAACGTAATAATGATGATGACAATCAACAGTATCGCCAATTTGGATAGAACTTTTTTTCTCCGAAGTACGTTTCTCCTCACGAAATCCAAGTTAGTTTGGGGAAGGCAGGTAGAATTACCCCATTTTACAGATGAGGCGACTGAGGCGCAGAAGTTCAGGAGACCTGCCGGAGACCACAAAGCAGGCCAGTTGCTCCTGACTCTCACACCCATTTTCCTTATAGCAAACAAACTGTCAGCCAGTTCCTAGTCGATAGTCACCCACATTAATACTCCATTCTCTACCCCCTGCCATTTTTGTGATGGCTCAGTGGATCAAGTCCAAGCTTGGGAGTCAGATGGTCATGGGTTCTAATCTCTACTCTACCGCTTGTCGGCTGTGTGACCTTGGGCAAGTCACCTCACCTCTCTGTGCCCCAGTTACCTCACCTGCAAAATGGGGATTGAGACTGGGAGCACCGTGTGGGACGGGGACTGTGTCCAACCGATTTGCTGGCATCCACTCCAGCGCTTAGAACAGTGCCTGGCACATAGTAAGCGTTTCAAAAACGACACAATTATGACTATGTTGTCTTAGGACACCTGCTTTAGTAGCAGTAGTATTTATTAAGTATTTACGGTGTGGTAAGCGCTGGGAAAAGGTACACAGGCGAGAATTAGACACAGACCCTGGCCCCCAATGGGCTCTCAATGTAAATTCACCGAGTCCTATTTACCAGACTGAAAAATAATCTCATTTAGTCATATAATACTCGGGCCCCATAACCATGGCTAACAGAGAACCGCATCGTGTATTAGATTAAAAACAATTCAAAATTTTACTGCAGCTTGAAAGCTTATCATTATACAATGGCAGAGTCGGCTAATTCAAACCCAGCGGTCACTTTTCTCTGCACAATGAAGTCCTGTGCTTCTGTGATTCTACTGACCCCCTATCTCTTGCATATTTTGGATTTGTAGCCCCTGACATTGCTTTCCTCTTATGGTAAATTTGACTATAGTCCCTAGAGTTTCCAAGGGTCAAGGCAATGGACTTGCTTCCAAATACAGTAGTAGCAAACACAGAGGGCAATGAAATTTTAGCACCACTTGATATTTTGCAAAAATTTCCCAAATTCGGACAGTTGCATAATCATGTAAAACTGTTAAAACTGCTTTTCCATTTCCACTGGGCTTTCTCACAGACATCATTTGAATCACTGGTATTTATCGAGCGCTTACCAATAATAACAACTACGGCATTTGTTAAACGCTTTCTACGGTCCACGCCCTGGGGTAGATACAAGATAATCAGGTCGCTCATGGTGCTCACGGTCTAAGTAGGAGGGAGAAGAGGTACTGAATCCCCAGTTGGCAGATGAGGGAACTGAGGCACAGAGAAGTTAAGTAACTTGCCCAAGGCCACACAGCAAACAAGTGGTGGAGCTGGGGTTCAATCAATCAGTCGTATTTATTGAGCACTTACTGTGTGCTCTGTACTAAGTGCTTTGAGGAGAACACTATAACAATATAACAGTATACACCTGTATATATGTTTGTACATATTTATTACTCTATTTATTTATTTATTTATTTTACTTGTACATATCTATTCTAGTTATTTTATTTTGTTAGTATGTTTGGTTTTGTTCTCTGTCTCCCCCTTTTAGACTGTGAGCCCACTGTTGGGTAGGGACTGTCTCTATATGTTGCCAACTTGTACTTCCCAAGCGTTTAGTACAGTGCTCTGCCCACAGTAAGCGCTCAATAAATACGATTGATGATAACAGAGTTGGTAGACACATTCCCTACAACTGATCTACACATAATAAGCGCTTATAAATACCTCCAATTGACTGACTAGAACCCAGGTCCTCTGACTCCTAGCTCCACCCTCTAGTACAGAGCATCTGTGCACTAACTAAAGAGCACCCTGATTTCCCAAATGACAGGACTTATATTTGGTGATGATCACCAGCTAATCATTAGAAACAATGATTTTGCAGCACACACACCCAGCCCTTAATCATCATCATCAATCGTATTTATTGAGCGCTTACTATGTGCAGAGCACTGTACTAAGCGCTTGGGAAGTACAAATTGGCAACATATAGAGACAGTCCCTACCCAACAGTGGGCTCACAGTCTAAAAGGGGGAGACAGAGAACAAAACCAAACATACTAACAAAATAAAATAAATAGAATAGATATGTACAAGTAAAATAAATAGAGTAATAAATATGTACAAACATATATACATATATACAGGTGCTGTGGGGAAGGGAAGGAGGTAAGATGGGGGGATGGAGAGGGGGACAAGGGGGAGAGGAAGGAAGGGGCTCAGTCTGGGAAGGCCTCCTGGAGGAGGTGAGCTCTCAGCAGGGCATTGAAGGGAGGAAGAGATCAGGAGGATAAATGAAGAGATAGTTAGTAAACTTGTGACGCTTGTTCTACGCTTCACTGGTTTCAAGTCAGTTCTTGGTTGCTAAAAGAGAACTCCCTCCGAGGCTTTTGGGAATTCACTTTGCTGCCCACCGCAGTCCAACACACTTCCTCCAATTCCCACTCCCCAAAATTAGATGGCCCAATGGCCAGTTCTGAATTTCACATCTTACCTCCCGACGGCTACACAGGGGGCTCCATCCAAGACCTAAAGAGATTTTTCTCCTCTCTTTGGTCAACATCCTGCTGAGCTGAAACTGAAAACCAGCCTATTGCTTCAACACCTCTTCCTAGAACATGCATGCGTCAGAAACTGCGATGCTCATTGGGGGCACCGGAGTCTCTCGCTTTCCTTCCCTTCTCCACGCCCCCCAGTGTCCCTGCTTGATGAGGGGATACAGAACAGGGAAGACGCGGTCGCGTAGGAAGAGGCGGAAGCAAAGCTCTGTGCTCAGGTGAAACCGATTTGTACTAAGGCAACGCGACACAGAAAATGTGATGGGTTGTTTAAGTGAAAGGGAGACCAGCTGGGCAGCTGAAAGATGGTATAGCTGAATCTTGAAACCAAAAAAATCTGGGTTTAGGGAATTCTTCAAGAAACCCCCTAGAAAAAATATTCACAATTCCTCTCTCCACTTTACTTCAGATCAATCCTTTACTTCCCTATTTTTCAGTCACTCTTGAATGCAAAACTGCTTTCCCATTATCCTCCTGGGCCTACTTCTGAAACACTCACTCAAGTGTGCTCAATGCAAGACCAGTCTTCTGGTTCACCCTCTGTTTGGGTCTCAATTATTTCCTGCCTTACCCACTTCCATTTCCCTTCCACAGTTTTCCCAAGAAGCTTTCGGCTTCAGAGGACGGCTGAAAAACAGGAAGCAACATGGCCTAGTGGAGTCCGGAGGACCTGGGTTCTAATCCCGGCTCAGCCACTTGTCTGCTGTGTGACTTTGATCGAGTCACTTAATTTCTCTGGGCCTCAGTTACCTCATCTGTAAAATGGGGATCAAGACTGGGAGCCCCATGTGGGACAAGGACTGTGTCCAACCTGATTAGCTTGCATCTACCCCAGTGCTTCAAACAGCACTTGACACATAATAAGCACATAAATACCATTATTGTTATTATTACTAAATCTTCACTCCAGGATGATAAACTTCACTCCAGGAAATGAGTCCCTGTCCTCCTCTATTCTTCTCTCTCATGAGGTTCAACTCTATCTACCTCATTCTCAAACCTCCAAGGACTTGCCCCACTCACTGCTATGACTCACACTCCCGGTTATTCACTCCAACTTCTAATCTTGGTTTCTTCCCTGCAGGTTCTTTTCAAAAACCCCACAGCTGAAGGCTATCAAACTTTCATTTCCCTAAATACGTGACACTCATTTCATTTCTCCCACTGGGATTCTGAGTCATTTCCCTCTTGAAAAAGGAGTTTATGGTTCCATTCTCCTGAAAGGCCAGATTAGAAGTGGGTTCAACATGATGTTCTAGTCCACTGGAGTTGAGTTTGGACCCTCAACAGGGTGTTTTCTTCTCATTACTTTACGGATCATTACGTAATGATACGTAATGAAATACGACTGAATGAATGAATTTCCCTTCGCGACGGATCAATACGTAATGATACGTAATGAAATACGATTGAATGAATGAATTCCCCTTCGCGACTTCTGTCTTCTACACACTTCGAGTCACAGAGGGAGATGGAGCCGAGTTATGTTCTCAAAGAAACAAAACAACCGAGATCCCCCTAACGTCTCTTTTTCAAGTTGGGGAGGAGGAGGTGGGTGGCCCGTTAGGAAAGGTTAATTGAGGCCCAACACTCGGTGTTGGCAGCCAAAACATACTACGTTATTCCGGAGGGCCGGGGCTCTTGTCCAGCCAAGCATGATACATCTGGCCAGGGGAGTTGCCGGAAACAGGCACAGAACAAAGGTGAGTAGTATCTTCCTGGTCTGTTTCTCTCAGCTGTTTTAAAGGCAGGGAGAGAGGGCATTGTTGTCCATGTGTGTGTCTGCAGTTGGTCACTGATGTGTTTCAGGAGGGAGCTAATGACAGCTGTGTTTACTCTGTGCTGATGTAAAGAGCTGCCTCTCAGTATTCTACACACCGGAGAATATTAATCCGGCGGGTAACTACACCTCCAAACTACTGATAACACAATCTGGACCGACGTATGTCACCTTAACAGAGAGGGACAGAGCCTCTCTTCCCTCTCACTCCAACAGCAGGCTCTGTTCAATAGGAAGGAAACAAATTGGGGTTCAGTCCACAAAGCACTATTCAAAACGGGTCGGACGCACAATGGAAATGCCACAACTCCAGTGGTTACATATAAAGGCTTACCTAGGGCTACAAAGATAGATTTAGCTCTCATTTCTACTTTTTGAGAGGCGGAGAAATTTCTCTCTACTCCTAGTGTAGACTGTGAAAGAAAGAATGTAGCTACACTTATCAAAACCAGTTTTCAAAAGCAGCAGCATGGCCCGGTGGAAAGAACACAGGCCTGGGACCTGGATTCTAATTCTAACCTTGCCGTTCGCCTGCTGTGTGGCCTAGGGCACATCATTTAACTTCTCTGTGCCTAGGTTTCCCCATCTGTAAAATGAGGATTTTATACCTGTTCTCCCTCTTTCTTAGATGGTGAGAAGCAGTGTGGTCTAGTGGACAGAGCATAAGCCTGTGAGTCAGAAAGAGTCCTAATCCCGGCTCCACCACTTGTCTGCTGTGTGACCTTGGGCAAGTCACTTCACTTCTCTGTGCCTCAGTTACCTCATCTGTAAAAAGGGGATTGAGACTGTGAGCACCACATAGGGCAAGGACTGTGTCCAACCCGATCTGCTTGTATCCACCCCAGCGCCTAGTATAGGGCCTGGCACATAGTAAAGCCCTTAACAAATACCATTATTATTATTATTATTATTATTGATATTATTACTAGGGAGCTGGCACACCAAGTTGCAGCAGTTTAGAGGAGTAATGACAATAGTGGCATTTGTTCAGTGCTCACTATATGCCAAGGACTTTACTAAGGCCTGGGCACAGATTGTCCCTGTGCCACACAGGGCTCACAGTCTAAGGAAGAGGGAGAATAGATATTTTATCCCCATTTTTACAGATGAGGGAATGAAGCTCAGGAGGTTAAGTATCTTGGACACCTCTGGAAAACTCAACATCGGATGACGTATTTGAATGAAACGAATTCCGATACAGTATCTGAATGAAAAAAATCATTTCTGGGACCTTCACAAGTTGAACAAGTTTACCATAATTCAGGAATTTTCTACAGCCACACTCTTTTAAACGCGGGACATTTTCAAGTCACTGACTTGGAATCATTTACATTTCAGTTTCATTATCCCTGTATGCCTTGTGACGATTTCAGCATTTCTGGCTCAGTTCTGGCCTTGCAAGCAGTTTGCAATGATCTATTCCGGCAATCTCTTTTCCTCTGCTCCTTCCCCCTCCATCAGAAACTGCTACACAATCAAGTAGAGGCTGCACACAACTTCCTGATTCACAAATAGCCATTACCCTATCTTCCCTTCCAAAAAGTCACATTTCCAAAGTTAAACATGGGTCAGAAATTAGACCAAATGATCCATCCCCTTGCCTTGGCTACTTTTTCCAACTGGCACCCGGTTCTTGCCCGGTCTTTTCTTCCCTCCACCCTCTAGTACACATGGGATTTCTCCAAGTTCCAAGAAGTCTTCCTCTGATCTCCTTAGGGCAACTCCGCTCTGTAAACAGCAAATCCAGACTATTGGGAGAAACAACGGAGGTCCTTTGGCCATAATGGGATGTTGCAACGGATGCGGCTACAGTTTTTCTGTGGGAATTTGTTTTGAAACTAAGGTAGATCAAGTATCAAGACCGGCATCTTCGGCATCTCCTTAGGCCATAACGAGACCCTCGGGCCTGTTCTAAAATTTCTCTCAACGTTATCCATCAAGGAGGGCTGGATGGCATCAAGCTAAAACTTCACCCATTAACACATTACCTTTTAGCTCAGTTCTGGGTCATCCCTTACTGGGTTAGAATCCAGAGCAAGATAACCTCTCTTCAACCTATGTCCCCTTTCACGAAAACCAGCAATAGTTCTACAGGCAAATTTCCTGCTCCTAACCTAGAAAAATAAAAGCTGCCCCTATCTACCACGGCGACGTTCCAAGCCTTCAGAGTGGTACGCTAGGAATCAGAAAGCCTCGGTTCTCGTTCTGCTTCTTGCCAAACATTTTGAGCGCCTTCACGGGCGGTAGCTGGACTGCTCAACATTTCAACAGGCTCACGTGAACGTTTAATCTTCAATCGAACCTTTCGTTTGGGCGGAAAATAAATCTCAGTTCTCATAGTGGAACTGGCCCAGTGTAAGGAACAATTTGTCCATCAAGACCTTTCCAGAGAAGCCATAACCACATGATCTTTAAAAAAGAGATTTTGCATAACTGTTGGTTGAGAAACGTCACAGAGAAAGACTACTGTGATTGCTGAAATACTGCTTTTGTGGGTTTTGTTTTTCTTCCCAACAAAAAGGAACAAGGTAAAAATCAGATGACCTCCTGAAAATTCACATAATGGGCAATACCTCATTAAAGAACCAAAAGAATTTCAACAAACTGCACTGTACAGGATCAGATTTTACTTGTATTATGAACTTAATTCATTTTCCCTCCAGGCAGCATAGTAAAATGTTTTAATTTTTTAAGTTTACCAAGTGGGTCGGATCAGACACTTGCAAGCACCACACATCAATCACACACCCTCGAGACCCTTAACATTCCAAGAAACTTTTTTTAATGCATGGTGAACTGCAATTTTATCCGAAGAATCCCTGGAAGTTTTCTGCCAAACAAAGAAGTGTGGTACATTTTCCTGCCCACCTTCCTTCAGGTTTACCGTCTGGCTGACTCGTTAACCAGTACTTACACAGTTTGGATGCAAAAGGTTGCCCCAAAATCAGACTATGGTTTGCAGATTGCCAACTGGTGCTAAAAACTCAGTCAGATCTTTCTCGTCTCATTGAGCTAATTCCCCAACACCCACAGTTTAGAGGGAAACCTCCCCACAAAAACTCAATGGTCTCAGAATTGGCAACAAAGATCTCTAGGGATATTTCCCGGTACCAAGAGGTGGCTACTGTTCATCAGCCCAACTGCAAGACATTGCTTTAATTTACAATATTACGTAATAAACTGATTAAAACTCAATTTTGCTGATAAAAACGCATAGGCAGGGCAATCCAGATCAACCCAAGGGTTCAGCCTATTAGTAGCTGATGGGGATATGTGGGTTTAATCCTGTGGTAGGTGATGGATCGGTGATTCTAGGTTCCAGAACCCTCACTTTGCCTTGAATATATCTAGGGGGTTCCAAGAGGCAAGTTAGCTCTTTGGTCAGGTTTTGACATTTTTCTCCAAAAATATATCTTGCCCCTTACAGACGCAGCTTGTGTTCCCAACAATAATGCTGCCTGATCCCTCTAAGACGTTCCCTCTGCATTAACCGATCAATCAGTCATATTTACTGAGCGCTAAACTTTGTGTGTAACACTGTACTAAGTGGTTGGGAGAGTACTCTATAACAGCCTTATCGCCCAAAAAGCCACTGAACTCTGGGGAGACCAAGCACATATTCCGCAGAAAGCTCCCTATGAAACTTGCAATAGATTATTTATAAAATTTCCTGAAATCTGAAGTTAAGGCGGGGTCTGTAATCGCAAGATGCTATTTTTATGAGTCAGTGTACCGAGGTTTTATATGTGGTCATTCACAAGTTCAAAACTGTGAAGTTCAGTATTCTAGATGGGAAGAGGCACAAGATGGGACATGGTTTATAAATTTCACACCGAAAATGTTACATTATTACTTTGTATTGTTATACCGCGTTCAGTACAAGTGAGGGGAAGAGACTGAGCAAGTAATGATCTGGAGGACTGGCCTATTGGAAGCACTACGGTCTCTGATTTGGAAGGCCCCGATTTTAGTTCCAGTTCTCCCACCGACCCTGCAGAGTGACCTTGGAAAAGTCATTTAACCCCATTTTATAGATGAGGGCATGGGCACAAAGAGGTTAAGATAGAGCTTTAACTATATCTTGGACTACGAGCACCTTGCGGGACAGCGAGAGTCTCTGAACAAGAGAGAGCGTGGCCTAGTGGGAATAGCACAGTCTTGGAAGTCAAAGGACCTGGATTCTAACCCTGACTCCGTCGCTTGCCTGCTGTGTGACCTTAGGCAAGTCACTTAACTTCTCCATTTCAGTTTCCTCACCTGCAAAAAGGCGATTAAATAAATACCTGGTCTCCCTCCTCCTCAGGCTGTGAGCTCCACGTGAGACCGAGGCAGTGTCTGACCTGAATATCTTGTATCTAGCACTTAGTACACTGCTCTGAACACAGTAAGTGCTCAATAAATACCATTGATTGATCTACCCTAGAGCTTATCACAGTGAGTAGAACTGGAGTTAATGTTTAATAAATATAATTATTAATTATTAGGTAGATGGATTATTCTGATTGCGAGGCAGCCTGGTCTAGCGCGTGGCCTTTTAGATAGAGCATGAGACTGTGAGTCAGAAGGACCTGGGTTCTAATCCTGTTTCCACCACTTGTCCGCTGTGTGATCCTGGGCAAGTCATGTGACTTCTCTGTGCCTCAGTTATCTCATCTGTAAAAAGGGGAATCCATACAAATGGGGAATCAATACCTGTTCCCCTTCACCTTAGACTGTGAGCCCCATGAGGGACAACGTGTGTCCAGTCTGATTAACTTATATCTACCCCACGGCTTAGAACAGTGCTTGACACAAAATAAACACTTAAATGCCATTATTACTATTATCATTGGACTGCCTAGAGGGAGCAAATCCACCACTTAATTACTTAATTACTTATTCAGCCCAGGGTGTGGAGCCCAGAACCTGAACTCCAGGGGAATGAACATATGGAATAGCAAAATGGTATTGAAATGGAGATTGATGACGTTATTTGTCGAAGCTATAGGAGTTGGTCAAGTAACTATGGGGAGTCCGGCTATTGGAAATGTTTAGAATTTTCTGAAGTAATCACCATTAAAGCCATTCTCAGATCAAATAGAAGGCCGGTAGTAAGCATTTACCTCTATGAGTGATTCGTGACTTCCTCATTTTACTACAGAAAGTTTGAAGTACAGGTAGATTATTTATTAAGTGGCAAGTTTTTATATCTAAAGACGGCGCTCAGAGAAAGACTTCAAAATGGACGTGACCTTCTTTCCAATTGAGCTGCCCTCCCTGTGTGTCCTTCGCACGGGGTGGTTGGAACTGCGGCTACCGCAACGGCCCTTGAAACTGGCTATCAGTGTGTCCTTACAGCGTCTGTCCTGGGTTAGGCAGTGCGGTTACAATGTTAACAATGAATAATTACAGCACCGAATGCTTACTCTGTGCTTTAAGAGATCGGACACTGACCCTATCCCGCACTGGGCTCGCAAGCTATCTTATCTCCATTTTACAGACGAGGAAACTCAGGTCCAGAGAGGATAAGTGACTTGGCCAGGGTCGCACGGTAGGCCAGGGCCAGACCAAAGTACAGAGAAGCCAGGTTTCCTGACTCACATCCCACGTTCCTTCCATTAAGCCAAGATGCCGCTCCAAATGTGTTTCTTTCAAATCTGCAAGTTGAGGCTTGGGCTGGGGTTAGGGGTCGGAGGACGAACTTGGACCCGCAGGGCCGGCCCTGCTGAAATGTGGTATTGCCTGGATGTGAAGTACGAGTCTTCCTCCGGCAGAAACACCAAGATCTCTTCCGAGGGTGAGGACATCTTACCTCCTTCCCTTCCCCACAGCACCTGTATATATGTATATATGTTTGTACATAATTTTTACTCTATTTATTTATTTATTTTATTTGTACATATCTATTCTATTTATTTTATTTTGTTGGTATGTTTGGTTTTGTTCTCTGTCTCCCCCTTTTAGACTGTGAGCCCACTGTTGGGTAGGGACTGTCTCTATGTGTTGCCAATTTGTACTTCCCAAGCGCTTAGTACAGTGCTCTGCACATAGTAAGCGCTCAATAAATACGATTGATGATGATGATGATGATGATGACACTGCTGAGGTCTGCCTATAGCTGCCGATGCCATGGGGATGCCATGGGGATACTGTGCTCTGCACACAGTAAGCGCTCAATAAATACGATTGATTGATTGATAACTGCAGCTCAACACCACCCTGGTCGGATTTGGGCCTTTCTGGCCTCCTTAAGATTCCCTCGGCAATCTGGCTCTCCCATTCTCCCCTAGTAGCTTGGACTTTGAGAAGCCCACCGCATCCATATAACCTCCACATTATCAATCTTGAGATTCCCTTCAATTTTCATGTGGCTATCGCTCGTGCCACGTAAGTGCCTGACCGTCCTAACCCCTCCTTGGGAGTCTTTGGAAACTCATGAGAAGCAACTGGCCCTATCCCCGCCTCCACATTTTCTGAATTTACAGCTCTTAACCCTTCACCACCCACACACGGAAAACACTTTCCCTACTGTAAATAGAGCAGAAAGATGATTATCTGAGTCCCTGAGATTAGTTCGGTCAAAGATTTGGAGATCAACCCAGCTTGACATAGCTAAACTGTTTCGATCACCTAACACTCGTCTCACTTCAGATAATGAATGGTTGGAAAAGGGACTTTCCCTTCTATTATATTTCTGTTTCTGTTAGATGGTTGCTGGTCCTCTCGCTGTTTATTGGATGATAAGCTCCCTGGAGGACAGACCCATATTTTTAAGCTAATCATGTACAGATCTTACAACTGCGTCGGGCTTTCAACAGATTACTACAAGGCCCTGACTACTGACAAGTGGAAGCAACAGCAGAGTTTTTGGGGGTGTAATAACCAAAACCCAAATACTGACTTTTAGACTTAATTCATCCTATTGAGCCTTACAGTGAATGTTAATGCTGTTCCTTTTCTGCAGAGTAACTGGCTCTAGGAATCGGTTTTTAATTCAGTAATTTCAATGCTGCTTTTCAAAGACAAACACTACCACCTTTATCACCACATTATTTGCCCTGTCTCAACACAGCAACCCGCTTGCCTTTGATAAGCCTGAATGGTGCCTTTGTGTGTGTGTGTGTGTGTGTTGCCATTTAGTGCCAGGAGCAACTCACCCTGCAGAATTTCCTTTTTTTTTTTTTAATCTACCATCCTATTTGCCAGACCAGGTGCCTATCCATTCCCACAGGGACACTATTCCTCCACGCCTTGACTCTGGCAGTCAGGGAGACTCGGGTTCTAATCCCCGCTCTGCTACTTGCCTGTGGCAGGACCTCAAGCAAGCCACTTAACTGCTCTGTGCCTCAGTTTCCTCATCTGTAAAATGGGGATCAGATACCCGCTCTCCCTCCTTCACAGACCGTGAGCCCCATGAATGACAGGAACTGTGTTTGATCTAATGATCTTGCGTCTACCCCAGAACTTGGCACAGAGTAAGCGCCGAATCAATGCCATCATCATCCTTATTATTATTACTGTACCCAGTCAATCTCCTCTCAGGATCGCACCTGGAGAGTTTCCAGTCCGCTAGTAGTCTTGGCTACGGGAGGAAGAGTCAACCATAGGCCTACCCATTCCATTCAGTGGCTAGCAAGTGGAAGGCAATCTGCTGCAGTCAATACTCACCCACGCTGGGCGGCATCGTAATGGGAGAGAGACGAGGGCGGAGATTCGAGTTTGCTACGTGGAAGGCGGCGACGCTAAACCACTTCTGTATTTTTACCAAGAAAACTCCATGGATACACTACCAGAATGATCGCAGATGGAGAGCGGGGCGTTCTGGGAGCGATGTAGCCGTGGGTCGGAAACGACTCGACGGAATAAGGCAAGGCAAGACCCACACAATCGCTAGTGCCTACCCTCAATTTTCATAGCTGCCTCACAGAGGCCATGTGGCCTACTGGATAGAGCAGAGGACCTGAGTTCTAATCAATCAATCGTATTTATTGAGCGCTTACTGTGTGCAGAGCACTGTACTAAGCGCTTGGGAAGTACAAGCTGGCAACATAGAGAGACAGTCCCTACCCAACAGTGGGCTCACAGTCTAGAAGGGGGAGACAGAGAACAAAACCAAACATACTAACAAAATAAAATAAATAGAATAGATAGGTACAAGTAAAATAAATACATAGAGTAATAAATAAATAGAGTAATCCCGGCTCTGCCACTAGCCTGCTGGGTGACCTTGGGCAAGTGACTTCCCTTCTCTGTGCCTCAATTACCTCATCTGCAAAAAGGGACAAATCAATCGATCAACAGCATTTATTGGGTGCTTACTATGTGGATTAAGACTGTGAGCCCCATGTAGGACAGGGACTGTAACCAAGCCGATTATCTTATATCTACCCCAGCCCTTGGTGCAGTGCTTAGCACATAGTAAGCAATTAAATAACGCCATTACAAAAGGGCTTGCTAAAAACCATTGGCTGTGTATTCATTTAGGCCAAAAAACAAATGGCAAGAACCACTATACTTCTTGAGGGCAAGGAGCATGTCTACTATCTCTACTGCATTCTTCCCAAACGCTTAATATAGTACTCTGCACAGATGAGCGCTCAGTAAATACTACTGAATACACACAAATGAAGCTGTCCTGGGCATCCGATACCAAACACTAGAAGACTGCTCTGACAGCAAAAAGCCCCCGCGAACTCCCTCTGCCAGGGGCAAACACTAACTTCCCTCATTTTTCTTCTCCTGAGGTAGCCGGACTCACAAAGAGGAACATGCGGCAACGTTCGCATTCTAGCAATACTACCAATGTCCAAAAGAGCCTGTCTTCTGAGGGGAAAGAAGAAGGGCCAGTACCGTGGCTCGGTGGAAAGAGCACGGGCTTTGGAGTCAGAGGTCATGGGTTCAAATCCCGGCTCTGCCACTTGTCAGCTGTGTGACTTTGGGCAAGTCACTTAACTTCTCTGGGCCTCAGTTACCTCATCTGCAAAATGGGAGTGAAGGCTGTGAGCCCCACGTGGGACAACCTGATCACCTTGTAACCTCTCCAGCGCTTAGAACAGTGCTTTGCACATAGCAAGCGCTTAATAAATGCCATTATGATTATTATTATGAACAGGCGAGGAGAGAGACCCTCCAAGAGATGAGGGAATTCAAAAGTCGCCGGGAGCGCAAGAAATCCGCTCTTCCTAGACAGCAAGAACATATTTAGAGCAGCTCTAGGGCAAGTGGTCCTTGGAGAAACTCGGCCTTAAACAAATCTATCTTTTGCTGGAGAAGCTGAAAAGTAAGAGTCTCAAAGTAAAACAACTATGGGTTTGGGTCCCAGAGTGTCTGTACATCTGAAAACGACAGCAGTCTGGAGAAGCAGGGGTAGGAAGGCAAGGGAGAGGGTGAAGTTAACAAATCCTTTAATATTTCAAAGCCCAAATTCCAAAACATCTTACCCTTTATCCTATCCTGCCTTGATTTCTGCCCCAGCTTCCTTGCTGAATTCCCTGCCTCCCCCGACTCCAGTCCATATTTCACTCTGCTGCCCAGAGCATTTTTACACAAAAACGTTCAAGCCACTTTTCCCCACTCAAGAACCTCCAGTGGTTGCCCAGCCACCTCTGCAGCAAGCAGAAACCCCTTACCGTCGGCTTTTAAGCACTCGATCTCCTTGCCCACTTATTTCCTACAACCCAGCCTACACACTTTGCTCCTCTAATACCAACCTACTCACTGTAACTCGATCTTGGACAATCTCGCTGCCAACCTCTTGGCCACGTCCTGCAAAGCCCTCCCTCTCTATATCCAACAGATGATCACTCCCTCCGCCGTCAAAGCCTTATCGAAGGCACACCTCCTCCAAGAGGCCTTCCCCGACTCAGCCCCACTCCCTTCTGCATCCTCCTTGCACTTGGATTTGCAACCTTTATTCACCCCTCCCTCAGCCCCACAGCACTTATGTAGTATCTGTAATTTATTTATATAATAATAATAATAATGATAGTATTTATTAAGCGCTTACTGTGTGCAAAGCACCGTTCTAAGCGCTGGGGAGGTTACAAGGTGATCAGGTTGTCCCAAAGGGGGCTCACAGTCTTAATCCCCATTTTACATTTGAGATAACTGAGGCACAGAGGAGTTAAGTGACTTGCCCAAAGTGACATAACTGGCAATTGGCGGAGCCGGCATTTGAACTTAGTACAGTGCTAAGTGCTTAGTACAGTGCTCTGCACACAGTAAGCACTCAATACAATTAAAAAAAAAAACCCATGATATGTGACTCCAAAGCCTGTGCTCTTTCCACTGAGCCACGCTGTTTCTCTGCTAGGGCAGAGAATTTCTGTCTCCCCCTCTAGATTGTAAGCTTGTTGTGGGCACGGAGTGCGTCTACCAACTCTGCTATATTTTACTCTCCAGGCGTTTAGTACAGTGTTCTGCACACAGTAAGAGCTCAATAAATACCATTGATTTATTGACCCCTTGGGTCTTCAGTGTGACCACTGCTCACGTTATCCCCTTCCTGGGTCTATCACCTCTTTGTCTCCCCCTCCTTCAAAATTCTGCTAAAGAACCACCTCCCCTAAGAGGCTTTCCCAGATCAATACAACCTGATTGAGGTTTTCTATCATTCCAGTTGGCTGCCTGCACTTGGTCCCCTCCAAAAATCCCACTTTTGTTTCTATCGTCGGTATTCACGTGTCTTCTTTTCCACAAGAAGTGTGGTTTGTGTTACTCCCGTCTCCCCCTCACCTGATTGTAAACTTCCTCAAAGGGGAGACTTAATTTCCCCCTCATGACAACTCACGACAGCACCCACATAATGAACGCTATTAAATTCAGTAGAGTTAAAACAGTAGAGCTACCTGTAAGGCCTTCCCTCTATTCTAGGGTTCAAAGTTCTTAATACAGGAGTACGTTCTCTCTATTTTATGATTCAGAGTTCTTAATATAGGAGTATCAGATACTGTTTGATAGTCTATGTTTTTGCCTTCTTTCCTCTCTCCAGGCCAGGCCTCCAGGACTCTAATCTCCAATTAGGGGTTGAGTTGAAGCAAACGGACTGGTTTGCATGCTTATCAAACGTCCCAAGAGGAGGAAGTTGTATGTTCCTATATTCTAAAAGCAGGAAGCTCGATTTGGTAAATGGTTAGTGGAATTTGAAACTAAAGTACCTAAGGCTTGGGGGATGGGGTGGGGTGGAAGATCCCCAAGTAGTGTGTTCACATAGGGCTATAATTGCCTCATTCCACACTGACGAGATGATCTCCGGAGAGGGGGATTTGCTGACTCACAACAGTCAGGAGTTTCTTGGTCCGATCTAAGTTCGTGTGCTGACGTTTGTTCTTCATTTTCACTTACGATGGAACAGGAGAAAAGCGGTTCTCCCCCCCACTCCCCCGAACGCTGGTCCAGAACCCCCTGGTTCCCAGTTTTCAAAATTCTAAATGAAAAATGCCATTTACTTCCTCTTCCTCAGAGTCACCTCTACGTCAAGTCTTGGGGGTTGGTGGGGGTTGGGGAGAGAGAACCGGTCTTGAAATATCCGTTTGTAGACGGCGAGTTGGATGTAAGAAAATAGAGTTTGGAAAACCAGGTTAAGGAACGCTCTTTTGCATATTTAGGGACTTGCCTCAATTGACGGAGAAGGGCTAACAAAGATGAGACACGAGAAGCAGAGAAGACGTCGGGAAGCAGCGTGGCTTAGTGGATAGAGCACGCGCTGGGAGGCAGAAGGGCCTGGGGTCAAATCTCAGCTCTGCCACTTGTCTGCTGTGTGACCTTGGGAAAGTCACCTAACTTCTCTGTGTCGCAGTTATCTCATCTGTTAAATGGGGTTTAATACTGTGAGTCACATGTGGGACTATGTCAAACCTGATTAGAGAAGCAGCGTGGCCCAGTGGAAAGAGCCCGGGCTTTGGAGTCAGAGGTCATGGGTTCAAATCCCGACTCCGCCAACTGTCAGCTGTGTGACTTTGGGCAAGTCACTTCACTTCTCTGGGCCTCAGTTACCTCATCTGTAAAATGGGGATTAAGACCGTGAGCCCTCCGTGGGACAACCTGATCACCGTGTAACCTCCCCAGCGCTTAGAACAGTGCTTTGCACGTAGAAAGCACTTAATGCCATCATTATTATTATTTTTAGCTTGCACCTACCCCAGCGCTTAGTACAGTACCTGACACATAGTAAGTGCCTTAAATACCATTAAAAAAAAAAGTAGCATAGCCTAGGGGAAAGATCACATGCCCAAGAGTCAGAGGACCTGGGTTCTGAGCCCAGTTCTGCCATTTGTGACCTTGGGCAAGTCATGTCACTTCTCTGGGCCTCAGTATCTCATCCGTAAGATGGTGAATAAATCCTATTGTTTCCTACTTAGACTATGAGCCCAATATAGGACACAGACTGTGCCCAACCTTATTATCTTGTAACTAACCTAGCGCTTAACAGAAAGACTGGCATGTAATAAGTACTTAATAAGTACCATTTTTAAAAATACATTGTTTTATTACTTGATGGAAAAAAATAGTTTAGGATGCTTCAGCCTCAGAGGATATACATTATACTTTGGTCCGCTATAGCTCTGCATTTCACTTTCTTATTTATCAATTAACTGTAA
Source organism: Tachyglossus aculeatus (assembly GCF_015852505.1). Taxonomy (NCBI): domain Eukaryota; kingdom Metazoa; phylum Chordata; class Mammalia; order Monotremata; family Tachyglossidae; genus Tachyglossus; species Tachyglossus aculeatus. The sequence goes on along the minus strand of NC_052090.1, from coordinate 16,752,750 downwards.
TTACCGAGCACTTACCGTGTGCAGAGCTTGGGACTAAGAGCTTGGAACAGTACGGTATAGCAAAGATGGTAGACACAGTCCCTGCCCACAACAAGCTTGTAGTCTAGAGGACTGTATTATCTAATTAATACTTGACTGATTGATACTTTCTCCAGTTTATAAATTCAAGTCCTGCTCTCAAATTGCTTTTCAGCTTTGCCCAACTAGCATTGGAATGTTCATTCCAACCTTCCTCAGGGATGTTTCCAAACATTACTTTCAGGTAAAAATCAAAAACCAAATCAAAATCAATGAGACACAGCTAACCGATTACAATCAAGTAGAGTCACCTTCCTTTTAACACAAAGGATGCTTTTAGGCCAACATTCGTGCAAGAGTCGGGAAGGACGAGAAGGAAGAGCTGAAGCGCTGTCCATTTTTAAATACTGTTTCCATTTCCAGGCCTTATAAGATTGTCCGGGGACCGATTATGGTTTTTTATTTGTTAAGCGTTCACTGTGTGTCAGGCTCTCTACGGAACACTGGGGTAGATACAAGTTAATCAGGTTGCATGCAGTCTATGTTCCACATGGGGCTCACGGTTTTCATCCCCATTTTACGGGTGAGTTAACTGAGGCACAGAGGAGTTAAATGACTTGTCCAAGGTCACAGAGCAGACAAGGGGAGGAGGCTGGAATAAGAATCCAGGTCCTTCTGACTCCCAGGGCCGAGCTCTAACCACCAGGTAATGTTGCTCCTCTTCACTGCTTTGCTACTGCTTCTCCTCTTCCCCCGTAGTGGCCAACGTTCGGTCTTTCATTTCTCACAAACACTCCCAGGTTGACCGGGCGAAGGGTTCCCACGATCCCCTTGCAATTCGGCTACAATCACCCGGGGGCCATGACCCTTCTGTGAGAAACTCTGCTCTGAGCAAGGCCAAACAGGTATCAGGAAAAGACTTTCCCCCTGCCCTCTGGACCCGGCCAATTCTGGGGGCCCCATTGTACAATGTGGTACACTGTGAGGGATTTATGTCTTCCTCTGAGGCATCTGGCATCGATGAATCAGTACTGGGACAGGACACCTGACCGGGACAACCGTTCCGCTCCAACATTCCCCCGTCCTGTACGACAGCCTGATAATCATCTGGTTATCCGAACAGCTCTCTGAATCTGTTCGACTTTCCTTAATGAGGAAAAAAAGCAGGACTTCTCTCGCCGTTAGGACTCCGGAATCACTCGCGCTTTCGTTCATTTGTTCAATCGTGTTTATTGAGCACTTCCTGTGTGCAGAGCACTGTACAAATTGGCGACATATAGGGACGGTCCCTACCCAATAATGGGCTCACAGTCTAGAATTTTAGACTGTGAGCCCACTGTTGGGTAGGGACCGTCTCTATATGTTGCCAACTTGTACTTCCCAAGCGCTTAGTACAGTGCTCTGCACACAGTAAGCGCTCAATAAATACGATTGATTGATTGATTAATTTAACCCTCAGAATAGGCTGCTGCTAAATCTTGCAGGTTGTTTCCCTCCTTTCTCTCCCAACAGCTATCACCCTGGTTCAAGTTCTCATCATCTCCCAGTGAGACTACTGTTTCAGCCTCCATTGGCCTCCCTGCCTCCAATCTCTCCCCTCTTCTACTATACTTGCAGCCCGGATCATTTTCCTAAACATTGTCCAGATTACATTCCACTTTACATCTAGCAAAAATTCCTGACCACTGGCTTCACTGCTCTCCTCCAAAAGGACTCTCCTGACTAGGTTCTCCTTTCCTCTTCTCCCACTGCCTTCTATATCACCTTGAAATTCTCCTTTTATTCATCCCCCCTTCCAGCCCCACAGCACTTATGTACATATCTGTAATTTACTTATTTATATTAATGTCTGTCTCCTCTCTAGACTGTAAGCTTGCTGTGGACAGGTAATGGGAACTCCCATACATCTCAGCGTGGCTCAGTGGAAAGAGCACAGGCTTTAGAGTCAGAGGTCATGGGTTCAAATCCCGGCTCCGCCAACTGTCAGCCGTGTGACTTTGGGCAAGTCACTTCACTTCTCTGTGCCTCAGTTACCTCATCTGTAAAATGGGGATTAAGACTGTGAGCCCCCCGTGGGATAACCTGATCACCTTGTAACCTCCCCAGCGCTTAGAACAGTGCTTTGCACATAGTAAGCGCTTAATAAATGCCATCATTAAGCCCACTGTTGGGTAGGGACTGTCTCTATATGTTGCCAACTTGTACTTTCCAAGCGCTTAGTACAGTGCTCTGCACCCAGTAAGTGCTCAACAAATACGATTGCATGAATGAATCATTATTATTATTATCTTGATTTATATATTCTCTCAAATCAATCAACCAAAACCATTTACCGGGTGCCCTGAAGACTAAGCAGCTTGGGGGAAAGCCACAGAAACAAAGTTACTTCCTTCAACTTTCCTTTTCTTCTCATAAGCACTTGAATCTCTTTTTCTCCAAATTGTAAATAGTTTTGTTATGCTCTGTTCAAGGCTCCAGACCAAAACAACTGACGCTACATAAAATGTAACTATATTCCAAAGGAAGGAACTCCAGTTGATGTATATGAAACCAAAATAATGAGAAAAAAAGCCTCTATTTGGACAGTTTCTAAGAATCCTACAAAAAGTGGAATAACTAGATATTATTTGCTGCAATATATGTAGAGAAGCAGTGAGGTCTGGTGGATACAGCAATCAATCAATCGTATTTATTGAGCGCTTACTGTGTGCAGAGCACTGTACTAAGCGCTTGGGAAGTACAAGTTGGCAACATATAGAGACAGTCCCTACCCAACAGTGGGCTTAATGATGGCATTTATTAAGCGCTTACTGTGTGCAAAGCACTGCTCTAAGCGCTGGGGCGGTTACAAGGTGATCAGGTTGTCCCACGGTGGGGCTCACAGTCTTAATCCCCATTTTACAGACGAGGTAACTGAGGCACAGAGAAGTGAAGTGACTTCTCACAGACTAAAAGAGCACCGACATGGGACAAGGAAAAAACTAAGTTCTAGTCCCAGCTCGGCCCCTTGTCTGCTGCGTGACCTTGGGCAGCCACTAAACTTCTCTGTGCCTCAGTTCCTTCATCTGTAAAATGGGGATTAAGACTGTGAGCCCCATGTGGGACACGGACTGGGTCCAAATGGATTATCTTGTACCTACCCCAGGGCTTCGGACCGTGCCTGGCACATCGTGAGTGCTTAACAAATACCATAAAAAAATAAAAAGTTCAACGTTGACTGAAATTCTCAACCACGCGGGTCCAAGTCAGCCCTTCTTTCTGGTTAATGTGCAGGGTCCACGAGGGAAGAGGAGACTCTCAGCTACTCCGCCTCTCTCCCAGGAATTTTCCTTCGGGCCTTCTCTTTGCCTAGGTAAACGGGAGACTGGTGGCTGCCATCTCTGCCGGCAGGGCAGCTGGCCTTAGTTTTTTATGCACCTACTAAATAATAATAATGATGGCATTTATTAAGCACTTACTATGTGCAAAGCACTGTTCTAAGCACTGGGGGGGATACAAGGTGATCAGGTTGTCTCACCGGGGGCTCACAGTCTTAATCCCCATTTTGCAGATGAGGTAACTGAGGCACAGAGACGTTACGTGACTTGCCCAAAGTCACACGGCTGACAAGCGCTTAGTACAGTGCTCTGCACATAGTAAGCGCTCAATAAATATGATTGATGATGAAGTGGCGGAGCCGGGATTTGAACCCACGACCTCTGACTCCAGAGCCCGGGCTCTTTCCGCTGAGCCACGCTGCTTCTGCCATTAAATCAATCAATCAATCAATCGTATTTCTTGAGCGCTTACTGTGTGCAGAGCACTGTACTAAGCGCTTGGGAAGTACAAGTTGGCAACATATAGAGATGGTCCCTACCCAACAGTGGGCTCACAGTCTAAAAGGGGGAGACAGAGAACAAAACCAAACATACTAACAAAATAAAATAAACAGAATAGATATGTACAAGTAAAATAGAGTAATAAATATGTACAAACATATATAAAAAAATGTGCCAGAGCACAGCGTGACTTTGTTTCTAATGGTCTTTGGTAGGTACTTACTCTGTGCCAGACTGTGAGCCCACTGTTGTGTAGGGACCGTCTCGCTACGTCGCCAACTTGGACTTCCCAAGCGCTTAGTACAGTGCTCTGCACACAGTAAGCCCTCAATAAATATGATTGATGATGAAGTGGCGGAGCCGGGATTTGAACCCACGACCTCTGACTCCAGAGCCCGGGCTCTTTCCGCTGAGCCACGCTGCTTCTGCCATTAAATCAATCAATCAATCGTATTTCTTGAGCGCTTACTGTGTGCAGAGCACTGTACTAAGCGCTTGGGAAGTACAAGTTGGCAACATATAGAGATGGTCCCTACCCAACAGTGGGCTCACAGTCTAAAAGGGGGAGACAGAGAACAAAACCAAACATACTAACAAAATAAAATAAACAGAATAGATATGTACAAGTAAAATAGAGTAATAAATATGTACAAACATATATAAAAAAATGTGCCAGAGCACAGCGTGACTTTGTTTCTAATGGTCTTTGGTAGGTACTTACTCTGTGCCAGACTGTGAGCCCACTGTTGGGTAGGGACCGTCTCTCTACGTCGCCAACTTGGACTTCCCAAGCGCTTAGTACAGTGCTCTGCACACAGTAAGCCCTCAATAAATACGATTGATGATGAAGTGGCGGAGCCGGGATTTGAACCCATGACCTCTGACTCCAGAGCCCGGGCTCTTTCCGCTGAGCCACGCTGCTTCTGCCATTAAATCAATCAATCAATCAATCGTATTTCTTGAGCGCTTACTGTGTGCAGAGCACTGTACTAAGCGCTTGGGAAGTACAAGTTGGCAACATATAGAGATGGTCCCTACCCAACAGTGGGCTCACAGTCTAAAAGGGGGAGACAGAGAACAAAACCAAACATACTAACAAAATAAAATAAACAGAATAGATATGTACAAGTAAAATAGAGTAATAAATATGTACAAACATATATAAAAAAATGTGCCAGAGCACAGCGTGACTTTGTTTCTAATGGTCTTTGGTAGGTACTTACTCTGTGCCAGACTGTGAGCCCACAGTAGGTAGGGACCGTCTCTCTACGTCGCCAACTTGGACTTCCCAAGCGCTTAGTACAGTGCTCTGCACACAGTAAGCGCTCACTAAATACGATCGAATGATTGAATGCCTGACTCCGCACTAGGCAGTGGTGAGGAGATACAAGCTAATCAGGTTGGGCATGGTCCTTGTCCCACACGGAACTCACACACAGTCCTCATTTTACAGATGAGGTAACTGAGGCCCAGAGAAGTGACACGACCCACCCAAGGTCACACAGCAGACAGGTGGCAGAGCCAGGATTAGAGCCTGGGCCCTTCCGACTCCCATTCCCGTGCTCCATCCGCTGGGCCTTGCTGCTGTTGACATTTGAGCCGTGAGGCGCTGAGAGATTTGGCTGGAAAATCATCATCAATCGTATTTATTGAGCGCTTACTGTGTGCACAGCACTGTACTAAGCGCTTGGGAAGTACAAGTTGGCAACATAGAGAGACAGTCCCTACCCAACAGTGGGCTCACAGTCTAAAAGGGGGAGACAGAGAACAAAATCAAACATACTAACAAAATAAAATACATAGAATAGATATGTACAAGTAAAATAAATAGAGTAATAAATATGTACAAACATATATACATATATACAGGTGCTGTGGGGAAGGGAAGGAGGTAAGATGGGGGGGATGGAGAAAATATTGGCAGGGCTCTACTCTGCCCCCGGGAAAAAACCCCTTTTCAAATGCTCACACTGGGAGCAGTGCTCAGGCAGATTCATTCATTCCATCGTATTTATTGAGCGCTTACCGTGTGCAGAGCACTGGACTAAGCGCTTGGGAAGTACAGCGGGCTCACAGTCTAGAAGCGGGAGACAGACGACAAAACAAAACTTACGTAGTCGGGTTTGAGGGGGTAGGTGAAGGCTGACACCTTCTCCCTCTCCATGGAGAGTTCATATCTCCACGAAGTAGACGGGAGAACCGACCTCAGTGATTAAGTGAACGGGCGGAATTTTTTGCCCTTTAATATTCCCGATTTTTCAAAGACAGATTTTAGTCATCAATTAGTAAAGATTTTTTTTTAGGCAATTATTCTTTGCGCAGTGTCGTGCTAAGTGTTGGAGCAGGCAAACTGGAGACAGTCCCTGGCCTACGCGGGATTCACACAGTCTTTAAGATGGGGACAGGAAGGCTATTGTGTCCACTTTACACAGGAGGAAACTGAGGCCCAGAGAGGTTAAGTGACTTCCCCAAGGTTATATGCAGACAAAGCGCCTACCGGAGAGTAGAACGCGGGTCTCCTGACTCCCAGGCTACGCTGCAAATCAGCAAGGTACATCGTATTTATTGAGCGCTTATTAATAATAATAATAATAATGATAGCATTTATTAAGCGCTTACTATGTGCAAAGCACTGTTCTAAGCGTTGGGAGGATACAAGGTGATGAGGTTGTCCCACGTGGGGCTCACAGTCTTCATCCCCATTTTACAGATGAGGGAACTGAGGCCCAGAGAAGTTAAGTGACTTGCCCAAAGTCACACAGCTGACAGCTTATTGTGTGCAGAGCACTGTACTAAGCTCATGACTACAAAGTCATGATATGGAACAATCACTGCTAAAAACATAACAACCTAGCTGCTGCTGCACAAGAAGAACACAACTTTTCGGCAGAGTTCCCACAGATAGGCGCACACACACAACACACACAGCAGAAATGGCAGGTCAGTTCACGTTTTCAGGAGTCTACTTCTCCCTCTCAACAATAACAATGTTGGCATTTGTTAAGCGCTTACTATGTGCAAAGCACTGTTCTAAGCGCTGGGGGGGGGATACAAAGTGATCAGGTTGTCCCATGTGGGGTTCACAGTCTTAATCCCCATTTTACAGATGAGGTAACAGGCTCAGAGAAGTTAAGTGACTTGCCCAAGGTCACACAGCAGACATGCGGCGGAGTCGGGATTCGAACCCATGACCTCTGACTCCAAAGCCCGTGCTCTTGGCTGTCTTCCAGCGACTTGAGTTTTTTGCTTTCCTAACCCGAAACAGTATTAACTAGCTGGATTTCTATCCTCAAGCAGTACCGACTCAAAGCAATCCATTACACCGTGGCACCCTCATTGAAAAGATTTCCATGGACGCTCTCAAAAGCATCCATGGGGAAGCAGCGTGGCTCAGTGGAAAGCGCCCGGGCTTCGGAGTCAGAGGTCATGGGTTCAAATCCCCCCTCCGCCAATTGTCAGCTGTGTGACTTTGGGCAAGTCACTTCAATCAATCAAATTTATTTATTCACTTATTCATTTATTCACTTCATCATCATCATCAATCGTATTTATTGAGCGCTTACTGTGTGCAGAGCACTGTACTAAGCGCTTGGGAAGTACAAATTGGCAACATATAGAGACAGTCCCTACCCAACAGTGGGCTCACAGTCTAAAAGGGGGAGACAAAACCAAACATACTAACAAGAGGTGATCGGGTTTCACTTCTCTGTGCCTCAGTTGCCTCAACTGTAAAATGGGGATTAAGACTGTGAGCCCACCATGGGACAACCTGATCACCCTGTAACCTTCCCCAGCACTTCGAACAGTGCTTTGCACATAGTAGGGCTTAATAAATGACATCATCATCATTATTATTATTAGAGAAGCAGCATGGCTCGGTGGAAAGAGCCCGGGCTTTGGAGTCAGAGGTCAGGGGTTCAAATCCCAACTCCGCCAACTGTCAGCCACTTTGGGCAAGTCACTTCTCTGTGCCTCAGTTCCCTCATCTGTAAAATGGGGATTAAGACTGTGAGCCCCACGTGGGACAACCTGATTACCTTGTATCCCCCCCCAGCGCTTAGAACAGTGTTTGGCACATAGTAAGCGCTTAATAAATGCTATCATTATTATTACAAGGGTTAAAACCCTCTTTTTTTTTTTACTTCGCCTTTAGATTTGGGCAAGTCACTTCAATCAATCAAATTTATTTATTCACTTATTCACATTCATTTATTCACTTCATCATCATCATCATCATCAGTCGTATTTATTGAGTGCTTACTGTGTGCAGAGCACTGTACTAAGCGCTTGGGAAGTACAAATTGGCAACATATAGAGACAGTCCCTACCCAACAGTGGGCTCACAGTCTAAAAGGGGGAGACAAAACCAAACATACTAACAAGAGGTGATCGGGTTTCACTTCTCTGTGCCTCAGTTGCCTCATCTGTAAAACGGGGATTAAGACTGTGAGCCCACCATGGGACAACCTGATCACCCTGTAACCTTCCCCAGCGCTTCGAACAGTGCTTTGCACATAGTAGGGCTTAATGAATGACATCATCATCATTATTATTATTAGAGAAGCAGCGTGGCTCGGTGGAAAGAGCCCGGGCTTTGGAGTCAGAGGTCAGGGGTTCAAATCCCGACTCCGCCAACCGTCAGCCACTTTGGGCAAGTCACTTCTCTGTGCCTCAGTTCCCTCATCTGTAAAATGGGGATTAAGACTGTGAGCCCCACGTGGGACAACCTGATTACCTTGTATCCCCCCCCCCAGCACTTATTAAGCGCTTAATAAATGCTATCATTATTATTACAAGGGTTAAAACCCTCTTTTTTTTTTTTTACTTCGCCTTTCCCCGATTCACAAATGCAACTGCCACGGTTTCTGCAATCACAGGCCTCCCTTGACAGGTGGTGCTTCAGTGTTGGATGGAGTCCCGGGCTGCCAACAATGGACTGGCTGTGGTCCTAAAACCACAGCACCATAATCCATCAGGTGGTTGCCTTGCTAGCCACAGTGGCCTTCACTGCCCACATTAGCCAGCAACGTTCCCGATTCCCACTGCGCCCGTCTACCGCGTCCATCACCCTAGGCGGTGGGTCCTTCTGTCAGAAACCTCTATCGCCTATGGCCTAGACCCATCAGGTAATGATGATGATGATGACGGCATTTATAAAGCGCTTACTATGCGCAAAGCAGGTAATCCCCTACTTGCAGGGATGGAATTGGAACCCAGGTCTTCTGGTTTCCAGAGGCGGGCTCTTTGCACTGGATTGACTGCAGCATTTATAGACTAGGGGAAAAAAAAAATTCAATACACACGCTTGCAAATTTCACCAAATACTCAATCTGACGGAGGAACTGATGCTTTCCGGCGGGAGGAGGGAAGGGCCTTGGGTGGGAGGTGAGAAAACTCTTCAACAGCCCATTACTCCTTTCCCGCACAGTAAGGACGGTGGGTAGAGGGAGAGTAACCCCCTCAGGGATACACCTGGAGAGTTTCCAGTACTCTACCAGTCTTGGCTATGATGATGATGGCATTTATTAAGCGCTTACTATGTGCGAAGCACTGTTCTAAGTGCTGGGGAGGCTACAAGGTGATCAGGTTGTCCCGTGGGGGGGCTCACAGTCTTAATCCCCATTTTACAGATGAGGCTATGGGAGGGAGAGTCAAGCAGAGGTCTATCCCTTCCATTCTTAGCTGGGGCAGTGGCTAGTGAGTGGAAGAAAATTAAAGTCAAATCTCACCCACGCTGGGCAGCAGCAGCACGGGGGAGAGTCGAGGGCAGAGGCTTGAGTTTACTGCGCGGAAGGTGGCAAGGGTAAACCACTTCTGGATTTTTTTTAACAAGAAAACTCTTTGGATACACCACCGGAACGATTCAGACGGAGAGCGGGACGTTCTGGGAGAGTCGCTATGGGTCGGAAACGACTCGACGGCATAAGGCAATATGTTTGTACATATTTTTTACTCTATTTATTTATTTATTTATTGTATTTGTACATATCTATTCTATTTATTTTATTTTGTTAGTATGTTTGGTTTTGTTCTCTGTCTCCCCCTTTTAGACTGTGAGCCCACTGTTGGGTAGGGACTGTCTCTATATGTTGCCAACTTGTACTTCCCAAGTGCTTAGTACAGTGCTCTGCACACAGTAAGCGCTCAATAAATACGATTGATGATAAGGCAAGAGGGAGAGTGGGCGGGGGACGAAGAAATCTCAACTGGGCTCCCCAAACAGAGGAGGTCGTGGACTGGTGTGCCTCTGTGGTTTCGGCATGCTTGCAGTCAGCAGAGGGTGTAAAGGTAGGGGAAGAGGAGAAACGAAGAGGAAGGGGAGAGGTGGTCTGTTTTCGCTCCCTCGTAAGAGGCTTCCCTGGGAGACACGGAGGAAATCACCTTCCAGAACCTTTTTCATTCATTCAATCGTATTTCCTCTCCCCCTCGTCCCCCTCTCCATCCCCCCATCTTACCTCCTTCCCTTCCCCACAGCACCAGTATATATGTTTGTACATATTTATTACTCTATTTTACTTGTACACATCTATTCTATTTATTTTATTTTGTTAGTATGTTTGGTTTTGTTCTCTGTCTCCCCCTTTTAGACTGTGAGCCCGCTGTTGGGTAGGGACCATCTATGTTGCCAACTTGTACTTCCCAAGCGCTTAGGACGGTGCTCTGCACACAGTAAGCGCTCAATAATTTCGATTGATTGATTGATTGATTGAGCGTTTACTGTGTGCAGAACACTGTACTAAGCGCTTGGGAAGTACAAGTTGGCAACAAGTTGGCCCTTTTACATGCCGAAAGGGCAGACAGGGTTCAATTCCTGGACTTTGTGGTAAGGACTATTTTGTAGGAATGTTTAGTCTGTAAGCTCATTGTGAGCCAGGAATGTGTCTGTCTGCCTGTCTGACCCGATTAATTTGTACCTTTTAGACTGTGAGCCCATTGTTGGGTAGGGACTTTATATGTTGCCAACTTGTACTTCCCAAGCGCTTAGTACAGTGCTCTGCACACAGTAAGCGCTCAATAAATACGACTGATGATGATGATGATACCTAACCCAGTATTTAGGACAGTTCTTGACACATAGTAAGCGCTTAATACCACAATAATGATAAATCACTTGTATTTGTTGAGCGCTTGCTGTGTGCTGAGCACTCCATAAGGCATTTGGAAGAGTACAATAGAACAGAATTGGTAGACGTGTTCCCTGCCCCAAAAGAGCTCGCAGACTAGAAGGGGAGGCAGATATTAATATAAATAAATTACAGATATGTACATAAGAGTTGTGAGAGGGGTGAATAAAAGATGAAAATCCAAGGGTATCCAATCCAAGGGCATCCAGTACTCCCATGCTATGTGTGTACATTACACACTTTAGACAGAACACTCTTAGGGAATTTGGGGTTGGTCTTCCAACAATGCACCTCTATCCAAACGGACCACGACCGATGTCGGAAGAAACGGTGGAGCACATACGTGCGACATCGGTCATACGATAAACTTAATTTTCCTTAACTTGGGGTTTATCACCAACACAGCCTCTGCAGTAGGAGAAGCAGCATGGCCTAGTGGAAAGGGCACAGGCCCTGGGTTCTAATCTTGGCTCTGCCCATTGCTTGCTGGGTGACTTAGGACAAGTCACTTCACTTCTCTGAGCCTGTTTTCTCAACTGTAAAATGGGGATTATATTCCTGTTCTTCCTCCTACTGAGACTGTGAGCTCCTCGTGGTTCAGGGACTGTGTCCGACCTAATTAACTTGAATCTACCCCACTGCTTAGAACAGTGTTTGACACATAGTAAGCACTTAGATACCATATAAATAAATGAATAAAAATGAAAGAACTGAGCATACTGTGTCCAGACTTATGACTTCTACAGCGCAACCTGAATTAGCAAAATGAAAGAAGTGACGAACTAAATACCTGTTGATCCTTAGTTGAAAAGTACGGCTGTTTTAAGTGTTATCATCATCGATAGTATTATTTTTTGAGCACTTACTGGGTGCAGAGCACTGTACTAAGCATTTAGAAGACAATATAACAGAGTTGGTACACATGCTCCCTGCCCACAACAAGCTTACAGTCTCTGATGCTAATTAAAATAGCAAGTAAATGGTTGAGGACCAATTTCATCTTTCCGGTACTGCTGCCAGTGCAAATCGCTTTCTGAGTTCTACTGGTTTTCTCTCTCACAAGGAGGGATGTACGAATGCTTGTTGCATTGAGTAGACAAGCTGCTTTGAAAAATAATTACAATCATTGCCTACAAAGGTTAGAAAAAAGGTATAAAGCATAATCCAAAGAGGTCTCTCCAGATCTGACCGGTATCGACGATGCCTACCAAAGCCCAGGACCCTTCCGCAGAATAATAATAATAATAATAATTATGATGGCATTTATTAAGCACTTACTATGTGCAGAGCACTGTTCTAAGCACTGGGGAGGGTACAAGGTGATCAGGTTGTCCCATGGGAGACTCACAGCCTTAATCCCCATTTTACAGATGAGGTAACATATTTATTCTATTTATTTTATTTTGTTAGTATGTTTTGTTGTCTGTCTCCCCCTTCTAGACTGTGAGCCCACTGTTGGGCAGGGACCGTCTCTATATGTTGCCAACTTGCACTTCCCAAGCGCTTAGTACAGTGCTCTGCACACAGTAAGCGCTCAATAAACACGACTGAATGAATGAACAGAGAGGTTAAGTGACTTACCCATAGTCACACAGCTGACAAGTGGTGGAGCTGGGATTTGAACCCATGACCTCTGACTCCAAAGCCCTTGCTCTTTCCACTGAGCTATGCTGCTTCAGCCTAACACCCCAATACTTGGAAAATTTTTACATTTCTCTTCCATGTTAAATTATAAGCTCTTTGAGGGCAGGGGTCACACGTTTGACTTAGTCTGTTTCCCAAGCACCTAGTACAATGCCTTGCACACAGATGATGCTCAACACGTATTGGTGACATGGATACATGTGAAGGGCTGCAGTAATGCGGGGGGAATAGGGGTGAACTGGGGCTCCAAACACCCCACAGTGCATCCCTCAGGTGCATGCCCAATGACCACAAGTCCTGCCAGATGGCGACTGCTTCCCTGCAATCACTTCACCCACCCATTCATTCATTCAATCGTATATACTACTACTAATAATAATAATGGTGGTATTTCTTAATTGCTTACTATGTGCAAAGCACTGTTCTAAGTGCTGGGGGGATACAAGGTGATCAGGTTGTCCCACGTGGGGCTCACAGTCTTAATCCCCATTTTACAGATGAGGTAACTGAGGCACAGAGAAGTTACGTGACTTGCCTAAAGTCACGCAGCCAATAAGTGGCGGAGCTGGGATTAGAACCCATGACCTCTGACTCCAAAGCCCGGGCTCCTTCCACTGAGCCATGCTGCTTCTCAAGAACACACCGTACACCCTCTCCCTTTCTGCGTGGCTCAGTGGAAAGAGCCCGGGCTTTGGAGTCCGAGATCATGGGTTCAAATCCCGGCTCCGCCACTTGTCAGCTGTGTGACTTTGGGCAAGTCATTTAACTTCTCTGTGCCTCATCTGTAAAATGGGGATTGAGACCGCGAACCCCACGAGGGACAACCTGATCACCCTGTAACCTCCCCAGTGCTTTGCACATAGTAAGCGCTTAATAAACGCCATCATTATTATTATTATTTCTCCCTCTCTCTCACTCCCCTACTCTTCCGGAGGCGGGAGCCAGCTCCTTGCCAGGAGCTAATCGGGAGAGATGGGTCAATCAATCAATCAATCAATCGTATTTATTGAGCGCTTACTATGTGCAGAGCACTGTACTAAGCGCTTGGGAAGTACAAATTGGCAACACATAGAGACAGTCCCTACCCAACAGTGGGCTCACAGTCTAAAAGGGGGAGACAGAGAACAAAACCAAACATACCAACAAAATAAAATAAATAGGATAGAAATGTACAAGTAAAATAAATAGAGTAATAAATATGTACAACCATATATACATATATACAGGTGCTGTGGGGAAGGGAAGGAGGTAAGATGGGGGGATGGAGAGGGGGACGAGGGGGACGAGGGGGGGTCCAATATCCTAGGCTCCCGGGTATAGTCCTGGGCCCCCAAGGGCGAGGAGGGAAGGTGGGAAGAGCGGGGAGGTCTCGGTTTGCCCAGATGAGTACAGTGCTCTGCACACAGTAAGCGCTCAATAAATACGATTGAGGAGGAGGAGGAGCAGTGGCAACCTGAGAGGAAGCCCGCGGCCGGGGCCCTGATAATGAGGTCGGGGAAGTGCTCTGGATGTTGTCACTGTCCCGAGCAGGAGCAAAAAACCAGCTGAGCACCTGATCTCTTGTCATGAGACCCAGCTCCTTCCAAAAGAAAGAGGAAGAGGCTGAGAAAAGGAACAAATGTCAACTGCAATTTCATTTGAAATTCAAAATTTGGCGTATGCAACTCTCGTATTCCTTCGATTCAACTGGTCCTAGCTGACTCCTCCATGCTAAAGGAATGAGTTTCTTCTTCTTCTTTAAGAAGAAGACCTGTATATATGTATAAATAAACACCTGTATATATGTATATATGTTTGTACATATTTATTACTCTATTTATTTATTTTACTTGTACATAGCTATTCTATTTATTTTGTTAGTATGTTTGGTTTTGTTCTCTGTCTCCCCCTTTTAGACTGTGAGCCCACTGTTGGGTAGGGACTGTCTCTATATGTTGCCAATTTGTACTTCCCAAGCGCTTAGTACAGTGCTCTGCACATAGCAAGTGCTCAATAAATACGATTGATGATGATGATAAAAATGGTATTTGTTAAGTGCCTTCTATGGGCTGGGCACTGCCCTAAGCACTGGGGTAGGAACAACGTAATCAGGCTGGACAAAGTCCAGCCCCGTGTGGGGTGCTCACAGTCTCGATCCCCATTTTACAGATGAGGCAACTGAGGCACGGAGAAGTTAGGAGACTTGCCCAAGATCACACGCAGACGGGTGGTGGAGCTGGGACTAAACCCAGGTCTTTCTGACTTTCGTAGGGACTGTCTCTATGTGTTGCCGACTTGTACTTCCCAAGCGCTTAGTACAGTGCTCTGCACACAGTAAGCGCTCAATCAATACGACTGATTGATTGATTTTCTGGTGAGTAATTTATATTCTCAGACAACAGATTTATTATGTTCTCACGGGCATACGCTGCTAAATTCTGATGCTGACTGGACCTAAGAGTCAGAGGACCTGGGTTCTCGGATCTGCCACTTTGCTGGGTGACCCTGGGCAACTCACTTAACCACTCTGTGCTTCAGTTCCTCATCTGTAAAATGAGGATTAAATCCTACTCCCTCCTAAACTGTAAACCCCATGTGGGAGAGAGAGCTAGGTGTGCCCTGATTATCTCATATCTACCCCAGCACTTGGCGCACGGTAAGGCTTTAACAAGAGAAGCAGCGTGGCTCAGTGGAAAGACCCCGGGCTTTGGAGTCAGAGGTCATGGGTTCAAATCCCAGCTCTGCCAACTGTCAGCTGTGTGACTTTGGGCGAGTCACTTCACTTCTCTGAGCCTCAGTTGCCTCATCTGTAAAACGGGGGCTAAGACTGTGAGCCTCACATGGGACAACCTGATCATCTTGTATCCTCCCCAGTGCTTAGAACAGTGCTTTGCACATAGTAAGCACTTAACAAATACCAAAATTATTATTATTATTAACAAGTACCATTAAGAAAATGGGGGATTCATTCAGTCAGTCATATTTATTGAGCGCTTACCGTGTGCAGAGCACTGTACTAAGCGCTTGGCAACATATAGAGACGGTCCCTACCCAACAACGGGCTCACAGTCTAGAAGGGGGAGACAGACAACGAAACAAAGCAGGGGGGTGGAGCCTGAAGACTGTAATCAATCAATCAATCAATCAATCAATCGTATTTATTGAGCGCTTACTATGTGCAGAGCACTGTACTAAGCACTTGGGAAGTACAAATTGGCATCACATAGAGACAGTCCCTACCCAACAGTGGGCTCACAGTCTAAAAGGGGGAGACAGAGAACAGAACCAAACATACCAACAAAATAAAATAAGTAGGATAGAAATGTACAAGTAAAATAAATAAATAAATAAATAAATAAACAAATAAATAAATAAATAAATAAATAAATGTAAGCTCCTTGTGGGCAGGGATTATGTCTACCAACTCGAACTGTATTTTCCTAAGTGCTTAGTACAGTGTTCTGCACACAGTAAGCACTCAATAAATACCACTGATTGATTGAATGGCAGGCGGGTCTCAGTCCCTGGACCTCAGGACTGAGAACCAGTGCGTAGAAATAAGATTATTGTGCTAGTAGCTGCTTTCAGCCCCATTTGCGACAACTTCTGTTATCCTGACCCACCCATGTTCCTGCCAGGGGGTGAGTGTTGGAGGGCGGTGTGTACATGAGTGGGTGTGTGGCAGCCCCTTCCTTCCTCTCCCCCTCTTCCTCCTCTCCATCCCCCCATCTTACCTCCTTCCCTTCCCCACAGCACCTGTATAGATGTATATATGTTTGTACATATTTATTACTCTATTTTATTTGTACATATCAATTCTGTTGATTTTATTTTGTTAGTATGTTTGGTTTTGTTCTCTGTCTCCCCCTTTTAGACTGTGAGCCCACTGTTGGGTAGGGACTGTCTCTGTATGTTACCAATTTGTACTTCCCAAGCGCTTAGTACAGTGCTCTGCACATAGTAAGCGCTCAATAAATACGATTGATGATTTCTCTGTGCTTCAGTTTCCTCGTCAGAAAAATGGAGAATTAGTACCTGTTCTCCTTCCCCCTGAGACTTGGGTCCCATGAGAGACAGGGGCTGCGTCCAATCTGCTGGTAGCGTGTCTACTACGAAGCTCAGTATGATGTTTAATAAATACTATTATTTAGTAGCATTATTATTACCTTCTGCGGTACTTTGCTAAGCCACCTAGGATTTGGCTTTGAGGCGGCTGTGACTCTACGTACCTCAAACCCAAAGGTTAAAATCCCAACTTTTTGACTTCACAATTGAAGTAGAAGTGATAATCTGATGCTTTGGAGATGCTAAAATAGCAAGCAATCAGAGGAAGCCATTTCAGGCAGAAAAGTTTAACGGAAGAGGAAGAAAATGTATTCATACTGAAAGAAGTCTTGTGATGGATGCCACCATAGATCTCACAAAGTACACAGGAAGGGTGCATACGGGATTCCCTATCCTGTGACTCGTCGACATCACACCGCATGTGTGCAAACAGAGAACAGTGACCAGAAACTTTGCGGCGGAAGAGGTTTTTCTAAAGGAAAGTCTAAGGTGTCCGAAAACGAGCATGGCATCCATACAACCGAGGCAAACTCCACCTGCCCCTCCCATTAGAGTGTAAGTTCCTTGCACGTAGAGAACATATCTTGCGCTTCTGATGTGTTTGCCAGTTGCTCCCAATAAACACTTAATAAATAGCACTACTATTACCCGGGGCGAAGCATATTCTGAGCAGGGAAACAGACGCGACAAGCCTTCAAAACACTGACAGTGACATCCGAAATGATCAAATCAGCATGCTCAATAAACGGGATTGCCAAGTCCCAAGACACGAGTCACTTGAAGTAGTGGATACTGGAAAAAATAAACGGTGATAACCATCACATAGGAAGTCAGATCAAGACTGAGGTGAAGTGGGTTGACTGATGAGCTGGGAAAATCAAGGATCCATCGATCTAAAGCCCTCAGAATGCCGAAGGGGAAGAATTCCTCCTGTGTGCTGTCACAGGCGGCAAACCAAGAGGCACTAACTAGAGGGGCCCCATCAGGATCCGCAAACAGTACGTTTAGATCAGACTTTTGCGGTTAAAACTGGGGCACTTCTGCTTTGGGACAGAAGGAAGTCCTGCTCACAATCTTCATGCCGAAAGGACAATGTCAAGAAGAAGAAGGCTTGTGATGTGTTACAATACTAGGCCAAAGGATTCTACTTCAGGGTTCGGACTCTGATTCAACAGGTAAAAATGGGTGTTGTGAAAGAGAGACTACATGTTTTGCATATCTGATTCGCAAGGGGACATAGTCCAGGACTTTTCATTTTTGTTGAAATGCCATTTTGTGAGACGCCAAATCAGACGCACTGCCTCCATACCAACCTCATGCAAGATGGGCTTTCTCATGCCTTCTGTTGTAGGAAAACTTCACAAGGTCACGCCGAGAAGGTACATACACAAACTGCACAATATGCCTATCGCAAAAGCTGATAACTTCCACTGACCACAAGCTGAGGATATTTTAACGCACGTCAGCAGCCCTTCAGGAAAAACTTAATGCTGAAACCAGCAGAGAGGAATAGTCTTAAAAATATTCTTCAAGAACATTTCTTGAGGGCCGTCACTGTGTCTACTAATTCTCTTGTTCTCTCCTAAGTGCTTACTACAGTGCTCTGCACCTACGAGGCACTCAATAAATGCTGATGACTAATTGAGGCTTTGCAGAAAGCCAGCCCCCCAACTTCCAAACCTGCTCCATGCACCCTAACCTTCCCGAACAGCGCGATTCTCAATCGCCTTCATTCCACCACAGGCCTAGAATAATAATAATAATAATAATAATAATAATGCCATTTATTAAGCGCTTACTACGGGCAAGGCACTGTTCTAAGTGCTGGGGAGGTTACAAGGTGATCAGGTTGAAGCTAACCACCAGCTGTTGAATATGGAAAGATTCAACAGGTGGTTCTGAATCCTCATCAGGCAGATTAGCTGCAAAGCCCCTTTGAAATTGGGCACTACTGTTCCCAAAAGAAGCCTGGGGCAGGTAATGGCAGGATCAATCAATCAGTCATATTTATTGAGTGCTTACTGTGTGTAGAGCACTGTACTAAGCGCTTGGGAAGTACAGGATGCTCTGACTTTTTTCCACGGGGCTTCCTCCTCCCCAGGCCTGAAGACTCAGGACTCTAAACACCCCAGAGTTTGTGAAGGAACTCTGCTGGCAAAGCCACACCAGATCCTTCACAAGGAAATTGCTTCGCCTCAGGGAGTTGTGATAGCACAGTAAATGCTGGCTAAGGGAAAGACCCAAGGTCTAACCGCCCTCCACAGCTACAGGAAACTGATAATGCTCACAACTGCCCACACTATATGTAGGAAGTTGAAAAGCCTCAGTAATAAAGTGAGCATTCGCATTTCATCTCCGCCAGCTGAACCCAGTAAATCGATGGTATTTATCGGGGGCCTGTGGAGAACACAGCACTGAACTAATCCCTTGGGAGAGTACAGAAGCAAGGAATGCTTCCTGTCCTTGAGGAATTTCCAATTGAATGGGAAAGACAGACATTTACATTTAGTGGAAGTAGGGAGTGCAAGAACATATCCTTCAGTAACCCAAAAGCAGTCCAATTCACTGAGTCCGCAGAGCCAAACACTATAAGAAGTTGTCTTGCACAGCATCCTTTACTCCGCCTGTCATCCCTGAGTCTAGGAGGGAATTTCTGAGCATAAATACCCTGTATCAATATGAATCAATCGTACTCATCAAGAGCTTATTGTGTTTGGAGGCTGGTACTATTTCAACTTCAGCTCTCTTTACCTAAAGGGCCCAGAAATCAGCAGCACCAAACACTTGGTCTGCATGTGAGAGCAGTCTGAAAACCCTACTCCAGAATCAGTCAAACTTTCAGAAGAATGATTCGCTACCTCTTCCACTTCGAGGGAATGCCTACAAATTGCTGAGAGCAAAAATGTTTAAAGGGACAGCCCAGATCCTGCCTGTCTGTTTAGATACAGATTTAAGACAGAGCAGGAAATCATGAAAGAAAGGGTGCCAGGAGTGGTATGACGCAGCGGAGGCTAGGTAAACAACAAGGGAAAAGGAAAAAAAAACAAAGAAATACTAAAACAGGCAAATATAAACTGGACCGGGAACGTCGTACCAACAAGACATTTCTGGCGACTGAGAATTGTAAGCCAGGAAACTGCAGCTGGGTTGCCCGTTTTCCAGCCTGACTTTCCCTGTAAAATGAGGGCAGCCCTTTCAGGAATAATTCTGAATTTCCAACATATCCTTTCCATTATCCCTCTTCAGGCTACTCCCTTCCTCCTGTGCCGAGCCCTTCCAAGCCCAAGAGAGGTATCTCTGGCCCGGGTGGGAGGGCTGAATCTATGCAAATGTCCCAAGGCTGGTTCTAAGCGGCTCAGAAAGTGGATCAATTAATCAATGGTATTTATTAAGCGTTTACTGTGTGCAGAGCACTGTACTAAGCGTTTATAAAGTATGATACAATATTAGTGGTAGACACGATCCCTGCCCACAAGAAGCTTGCAGTCTAATGGGGGAGACAAACATTAAAAATAAATTACAGATAGGAAAATGGTGGGGTATACGGATATGTAAGTGCTGCGGAGCTGGGGTGAGTATCAGATGCTTAGGTGATGAAAAGTGGAGGGTGGGAAGGGAAATTTGTCCATTTGTCAAGCTACAAGCTTCACATCCCTGCCCCATAAAGCCAAAAAGTCCCACAAAACCACAAAGTTAGGAAACGCCAAGCCCCACAGGGCCTATCGCAGAGCTCCACAAACCCACTCGGCCCCGTTTTAGGTCCACAGAACAGCCAGGGAGACTGCAATCTGGCTTCCCCGGGTATAATAATAACGGTATTATTTATTGAGCGCCTACTGGGGGTGGGGCACTATGCTCGGAGCTTGGGAAGTACAGACGGGAAGTCCTGGGAGGTGTGTGAAGTTGGCTCACCCCATTCACTATGTGTTGCCAGTTTGTACTTCCCAAGCGCTTAGTACAGTGCTCTGCACATAGTAAGCGCTCAATAAATACGATTGATTGATTGATTGATTCACGTGGCCTATCGAACATCATCGCTGCCAATAAACGGCTGGTCAGGGTTCTGCCCACCAAGCCCCGCTAGGATGCCCTCACAGTCCCCTGGGGTCTTCAGCCATTTGGAAAACAAGGATTTAAATATGAATTTTGGCCTGGTAAGACCTGTTAATAGACTTTAAGCGCCTTGTGGGCAGGGAACAGGTCTGTTATAATGTACTCTCCCAAGTCCTTAGTATACTGCTCCGCCGACAGTCCTATTTGTACATATTTGTTTGTACATATTTATTACTCGATTTATTTATTTATTTATCTTACTTGTACACAGCTATTCTATTTATTTTATTTTGTTAGTATGTTTGGTTTTGTTCTCTGTCTCCCCCTTCTAGACTGTGAGCCCACTGTTGGGTAGGGACCGTCTCTATATGTTGCCAACTTGTACTTCCCAAGTGCTTAGTACAGTGCTCTGCACACAGTAAGCGCTCAATAAATACGATTGATTGATTGATTGAGCACCGCCGACAGTAAGTGCTCAATAAATATGACTGATTGATTGACAGATGTGTATAGCTATAGAGAAGCAGCCTGGCCTAGTAGAAAGAGTATGAGCCTGGGGTTCAGAAGGACCTGGGCTCTACTTCCAGGTCTGTCACTTGTCTGCTCTGTGATATGGGGCAAGTCATAACTGCTCTGTGCCTCAGTTTCCTCATCTGTAAAATGGGGATGAAGACCATGAGCCCTATGTGGGACGGGAACTGCGTCCAACCTGATTAGCGTGTATCTACCCCAGTGCTTAGTAGATTGTCTGGCACATAATGAGTGCTTAACAAATACAATTAAATGTATATTTAATAATAATAACGATGATGATGATGGTATTTGTTAGCGCTTACTATGGGCAAAGCACTGTTCTAAGCTCTGGGGAGGTTACAAGGTGATCAGGTTGTCCCCCGGGGGGCTCACAGTTTTAATCCTCATTTTACAGATGAGGTAACTGAGGCCCAGAGAAGTTCAGTAACTTGCCCACAGTCACACAGCTGACGCCATCGTTCACATCGTCTCTGGGCAACGTTCATTCATTCATTCAATCATTATTTATTGAGCACTTACTGTGTGCAAGCGAAGTAAAGAAAAAGAGGGTTTTAACCCTTGTAATAATAATGGAGCATTTATTAAGCGCTTATTATGTGCCAAGCACTGTTCTAAGTGCTAGGGGGGATGCAAGGTAATCACATTGTCCCATGTGGGGCTCACAGTCTTAATCCCCATTTTACAGATGAGGGAACTGAGGCCCAGAGAAGCAAAGTGACTTGCCCAAAGTCACACAGCTGACAGTTGGCGGAGCCGGGATTTGAACCCATGACCTCTGACTCCAAAGCCCGGGCTCTTTCCACTGAGCCACGCTGCTTGGGCGGCGGGGAGGGGAAGGGTAAAGGCCAAGGGCTGATGCTGCTACTGCTGCTGCTGCCAGCTAGGCCATTCCACTGCTTCATGGCCCTGGGGGAGGCAGTGCTTCCAATCAATCAATCAATCAATCAATCGTATTTATTGAGCACTTACTGTGTGCAGAGCACTGGACTAAGCGCTTGGGAAGTACAAGTTGGCAACAAGTTGGCTTCCAGTTCCAAACCCTTCAAAGATGGGCCTCGGGCCTGGGAGCACACAGGATGTTCCTGGGACCAGAAGTGGGAGCCCCTCAACTCTGGAGATAGTCTTCCTGGCATTCCCTCTCCCCGCTCCCGGTGACACCGGTTCAAAAGACACCATGGAAAGCACTACTGGAGCAGGAGCCGACTAAGGGACTTGCAGAAGCCGGTGGCAGATACATTGAAGTCCCATTACTGGCTCCTCACGCTGTTTTCTTGGAAGAGCTGCAGTTCAGCTATTCCTCCTCGCTATTTACAATAATTACGGTACTTGTTCAGCACTTACTGTGCGCCAAACACTGTATTAAGCGTAGGCGACCACATAAGATAATCAGGTTCAACACAGTCCCTGACCCATATGGGGTTCACAGGTTACAGTTTTTCTGAAATGCAGGGTGGGAGGTTCATGATGAACCTTGTGCCGGGAGAGGTAGTCTTTAAGCTCGCTGTGGGCAGAAAATGTGTCTGACTGTTGTATTGTACTCTTCCAAGCACTTAGTACAATGCTGTCCACACAGTAAGCGCTCTAAAACATACCACTGATGGATGAGAAATGCACGTTCCAGTAAGCATTGGCTGGATGCATGGATTGATAAGATAATCAACAAAATAGATGGTTCAACAATACCATCATTCATTCATTCATTCAATCAATTGTAGTTATTGAGCGCTTACTGTACTAAGTGCTTGGGAAGTACAAGTTGGCAACATATAGAGATGGTCCCTACCCAACAGTGGGCTCACCGTCTAGAAGGGGGAGACGTGACTGATGTTTTACAATGCAATTTCCTCTATTATTTCCAGTCCACCAGTCAACAGAATGCTTTACACCCTTCGACCCTCACTGTTATTTCACTGTAATAACTACTATAAAGTCACAGAAACAAAGACAATGATGTAAAGCTGAGAAAGAGGCTGGGAAGCAAAGCAATATCACACCTTAAACAACGCCAAGACCTTGAGAATAACCATTTCTGCATAGAACAAATCTACTGATGCCAAATTTTGGACATGATGTCCCATGACTGACTTGTGTTGACGGAAGAACATTTGGTAATTCTTCCTTTGTGTTACATCTGAATTTTTTTACAGTGCTTGTATTTTCCTGCTTGCCGGGCACTCTATCAATCATTTGAGCACTTACTGCAGAACGCTGTACTAAGTGCTTGGCAGAGTACAATATAACAGAGTTGGTGGACACCTTCCCTGCCCTCAACGAGCACTATACTAAGCACTGGGGTAGATACAAGCTAATCAGGTTGGACTCCGTACGTGTCGCACATGAGGTCACAGCTTTCATCCCCATTTTACACAGGAGGTAACTGAGGCACAGAGAAGTTACGAGACTTGCCCAGGGTCACAGAGTAGACAAGTGACAGGGCAGGTATTAGAACCCAGGTCCTTCTGACTTCCAGCCTTGAGATCTTTCCACGAGGCCACGCTGCTTCTCTAGAGAAGCAGCGTGGCCTCGTGGAAAGAGCCCGGGCTTTGGAGTCGGAGGTCAGGGGTTCGAATCCCGGCTCCACCAGTTGTCAGCTGTGTGACTTTGGGCACTTCTCTGTGCCTCAGTTCCCTCATCTGTAAAATGGGGATGAAGACTGTGAGCCCCCCGTGGGACAAGCTGATCACCCTGAAACCTCCCCAGTGCTTAGAACAGTGATTTGCACATAGTAAGCGCTTAATAAATGCCATTATTATTATTATTGGGTAATGAAATCATGAGTTATGGCAGACTGTATATCCCACTGAAGTTATCACCATCCAGGTTACCGTTTAGGAGTCATCTGATTGGCTTGGAGACATCTGCCAGATAGTGACTGTCTGAAAGTCACAGAAGACATGCATAGTATGTATCAGCCACCTCCAACTCCTTTATTCCAGGACGGACTCCTCCCCTGCCATAATAGCCCTGACATTTAAAGGAGAGGAGATGGTCCTGGTGAGGAGTTGGAAAAGGAGGGAGCCGTTACCTTCTCCTTCCTGAAGAAGCCCGGCAGAAGGCTGATACCACCTGCATCCCACAAAAGCAGGACCCGGAACGACGGTGACTCTGGCTAACAGAATCTCCCCCAGACCTGTTTTCCATTGCAGCAGCCGGGACAGTTGGCTGCCCCACCAGAGAAGCAATCAATCAATCAATGGCATTTATTGAGCACCTCCTGTGCAGACCAGCGTCCTAAGTGGTCGGGACAGTACAACAGCGTAGGCGGAAACACTCCCTGCCTTCAACGAGCGCGATGTAAATCAGACCTGCCTTTAACCTCGCTCTGTCTCCGTGTCCGTGTCGGATGTCAGATCTACGCAACCAACGCCGCTTTGGCAAAGAGCACAATAAAAGGAAACCTGGGATTTAAACTCAAAAATGGCAGTATTAATCAATCAATCAATCAATCAATCGTATTTATTGAGCGCTTACTATGTGCAGAGCACTGTACTAAGCGCTTGGGAAGTACAAATTGGCAACACATAGAGACAGTCCCTACCCAACAGTGGGCTCACAGTCTAAAAGGGGGAGACAGAGAACAGAACCAAACATACCAACAAAATAAAATAAATAAGATAGAAATGTACAAGTAAAATAAATAAATAAATAAATAAATAGAGTAATAAATATGTACAACCATATATACATATATACAGGTGAAGCCAAGAAGCCAAGGAACTTTATCGTAGACAAATTATGACCTGAGGAGTAGCAGTGTACCCTAAACCCCACGTTACATCAAACTTAGAGCGTACCACTGAGGCAGATGGGAAAGCAGTCAAGAAAGGCTAAAATAAGGCAGGCCTTTCTCTGAGCTTCAAATCTTTTATTAGAAAAGCCTCCTGGAAGAGCATTCCATCCCCTCAGATGTCATTTCTCCTTAGTCTTGAAGTTGTACCTCTTCAATTAGGTTTAGCTCTTCAAATTCAGGATTGGTGACCAATGCTAATTACGTTGATTTCTTCATCTTTAAAACATGCCCTTATCTCCAGTCTCTGGGCACACATACCTGGTAGGCGCACTCAATATAAACAACCCCTCGGATCGCCTGGGACCCAAGGAGATAGCAAATCACACGCCCGTCTCAAGTCACATCAGTGTGCCTGGCCTTTAAAAGGATTCCAAAAATTGAGGCGGAAAGGAATTCTACAAAAGGAGGAACTTCATGGAGAATGACTTGGCTCCAGTACTAGCCAAGTTAAAATCCAGAACTCTTAGTAGGAGATGTTCAGTGCATAAATTTCTGTGAGGGTAAAGTTAAGTCACTCTTCAGTTCCTTTGTCTTCTTTCCCCAGCTTTATCCCTCCCTCAGAGACCCTATTCTCCCTTCATTCATTTTCACTTCCTGCTTTGGGTTCGCTCCAATGTCTTTTTGGTTCTATAAATTGACCTGGCATTCTAATTGGGGCAGCAACATCTTCTACAAAACTCCTATTAATACATTTCAGCTCATTCGCAATGATCTCAGATCCTTTTCTTCATAATCGTGTCTTTAAGCCTTCGGACCTTCGATCCCTGGGCTCACATAGTTCAACTTTCCAATTTGAGCCACCAAAACAAAAAAATGGAGATAAGAGTTGGTTAGACAAATCCTCTAATAAGTCCATATTTACTCTTCTATTAGAAATTTATTAACTAAGACCATCACTCCCTCTCAAAGTCCAAACCACATACTACATTTCACTAAGGAAGTTCAGACGTGTTCAGGAGCATCAGAGAGGTCTAAATTTAGTGGCAAATTTCAGAGAAAGGAATGCAAGAAACTCACGAACCCTCGACCTAACACTGACTGTGAGCCCGCTGTTGGGTAGGGACCGTCTCTATATGTTGCCAACTTGTACTTCCCAAGCGCTTAGTAGAGTGTTCTGCACACAGTAAGCGCTCAATAAATACGATTGAATGAATGAAAACAGCTGCCATAAGACATACAGCACATTTTTTTCCCTTTCAGGGGTGAGGAGGGGCAGCGTTTCTTTTTTCTCCACAATAAAGGAGCTGTGAACTCTAAGCTTTCACATGCATTTAATATGGATTAACCAGAGACCAGCCAGCATAATCCTGACTATAATTTATAATCCTGACTATAATTTAAGGTTCTTGTCTTAAACCAATTTAAATTTTCAGCAATGAGTCCAATGATCATAGCTTGAAAAAGCGCTCTTTAACTACTACCATAATTTTTCCTGCTTTGTGCTCTTTTTAGTGACTGTGTTCAAAGCAATTGCCTAGGAGTAGAATTTCTCACAGAGCTCCAAGGAGCAGGATAGGCAATCTCTAATTTCCTGGTCACACATGTTGGGTAGGGACTGTCTCTATACATTGCCAACTTGTACTTCCCAAGCGCTTAGTACAGTGCTCTGCACACAGTAAGCGCTCAATAAATACGATTGATTGATTGATTGATTGAACTCACTCACCAATGACAGTTTTAGGGCTTGGATTTGTTTTCCTCCAACTGCCTCCTCCAAGTCAGAATAGGGTGGGTAATATCGATTTTTATACTTTTTATACTTTTTGATTCCACTTGGGAGTTTTTCATTCTGTCCTGAGCTTGAGGTCCTACTAACTTCTTTCGGTCCTTTAAAGCACTTTCCCTAATTATAATGTAGCCCTTGGCTATGGTATAGCTGGAAGCTATTTTAGTATATCATTTAGAAGCACTTTCAGTGATTTGCAAATCTGTCCTCTCGAGAGCAGGCACCATCTGATAAATTTTTCCACTAGGTTGAGATTCCGGGTGTAGCCTTTCAAGTTTAGTTGCCATCATTTACTTATTTCGGAAGATCTGTCTTGAGAAATTTATTTTCTGAAGTTAAAAGCATGTAAACAAAAACAAGAGAACTACAAACTTGCTTAACTCTCCGTCGTTCCAGCCAAAGATAGTCCCGTGCGGGATCGTACGGTCCCGAAGTGAGAGAAAGGTTCCAGCCTCAATCAATCAATCAATCAATCGTATTTATTGAGCGCTTACTATGTGCAGAGCACTGTACTAAGCACTTGGGAAGTACAAATTGGCAACATATAGAGACAGTCCCTACCCAACAGTGGGCTCACAGTCTAAAAGGGGGAGACAGAGAATAAAACCAAACATACTAACAAAATAAAATAAATAGGATAGATATGTACAAGTAAAATAAATAAATAAATAAATAGAGTAATAAATATGTACAAGCATATATACATATAGATGGATCTCTCTACCAGCTCCTTCTGAACACGATTGATGTTTAAATACGATTAATTCAATACGATTGATGATGATGATGATGATGATGAACAGCTTAAACTTCCACATTCATTCATTCATTCAGTCGTATTTATTGAGCACTTACTGTGTGCAGAGCACTGTACTAAGCGCTTGGGAAGTACAAGTTGGCGACATATAGGGACGGTCCCCACCCAACAACGGGCTCACAGTCTAGAAGGGGGAGACAGACAGTGTCTGGTGTCAAGTCATCAGAATGAATAGAATTAAAGCTAAGTGCACATCATTAACAAAATAAATAGAACAGTAAATATGTACAAGTAAAATAAGTAGAGTAATAAATCTGTACATAAATATATACAGGTGCTGTGGGGAGGGGAAGGAGGCAGGGCGGGGGGGATGGGGAGGAGGAGAGGAAAAAGGGGGCTCAGTCTGGGAAGGCCTCCTGGAGGAGGTGAGCTCTCAGTAGGGCTTTGAAGGGAGGAAGAGAGCTAGCTTGGCGGATGTGGGGAGGGAGGGCATTCCACATGTCACCGCACCACGTGTGTATTATTTCCCAGCACGTAGTACAATCTTTAAAAATACTATTACAAGGAAATAGAATTACTACGCCACCATGCCTGGCCTCAAATGTGCCAGGTAAACAGAGCCCATCCCTAGCCGGGAGATGGTGGGGGACGGCACGGAGCTCAGGATTTCACTGCCTCAGTTTCACGCTGCTCCCTTCAGACTTGAACTTGTCATTCATTCATTCAATCGTATCTATTGAGCGCTTACTGTGTGCAGAGCACTGTACTAAGCGCTTGGGAAGTACAAGTTGGCAACACATAGAGACCCAAAGGTGGATTTGGGGCTCGGTCCTTTGCACAATCATTTCTGCCCTTCCAGACCCCTACAAATGGCAGCTTCGAAAGCAACTCCCTAAAACCAATTTTTTTTTTCCTTAAACCAGAGGAAGATTTATTAATCTGGCGGAGGGTACAGGAACAGCCCCTCTCCTTCACTGTGGTACCGCAGGGCTTGATGAGTCAGACTAACCACTGGGTGATAGAGCCAACTGCTATAATAACAATAATTATTAACAATTAACAATTAAGTGCTTAGTACAGCGCTCTGCACACAGTAATTGCTCAATAAATACGATTGATTGAATTACGGTATTTGTTAAACACTTACTATGTGCCAAGCACTGGGGGAGATAAAAGGTAATCAGTATGTCCCACTTGGGGCTCACAGTCTTAATCCCCATTTTACAGATGAGGTAACTGAGGTCCAGAGAAGTGAAGTGACTTGCCCAAGGTCACACAGCAGACAAGTGGCAGAGCCGGGATTAGAACCCACGTCCTCTGACTCCCAAGCCTGGGCTCTTTCCAGTAAGCCACGCTGCTTCTAGAGTTCCCACCATGGCGATCAATTAACCAGTGGTATTTATTGAGCAATTACTATGTGCCAATCAGTACAATAAATACAGTAAAATACACTGTACAATAAATACAAAGTACAATAAAATAGAATTGGTAGGCATGAACTCTGCCCACAAGGAGTTTACAATCTGCAAGAAGACCCAGACATTAAAAGGAGTGTGGCACAGTGGAAAGAGCACGGACTTAGGATTCAGAGGACCTGGGTTCTAACTCTGCCCCTGTTGTCTGACGTTGGGCAAGTCAATTCACTTCTCTGTGCCTCAGTTTCCTCAACTGCAAAATGGGGATTAAGTGCCTATTCTCCCTCCTACTTAGACTGTGAGCTAAATGTGGGACAGGGACTGTGTCCGAACTCATTAAATTGTATCTACCCCTGTGCTTAGAAGAGTGGTTTACACGTAGTAAAGCACTTAATACAGCAATCGTATTTATTGAGCGCTTACTATGTGCAGAGCACTGTACTAAGCGATTGGGAAGTACAAATTGGCAACATAAGGATGATGATGATAATAAAAAGTTCAGAGAGGGGAAATGGTAAAGGATAAGGCTGCGAGCCCGCTGTTAGACTGTGAGCCCGTTGTTGGGTAGGGACCATCTCTTTATGTTGCTGACTTGTACTTCCCAAGCGCTTGGTACAGTGCTCTGCACACAGTAAGCGCTCAATAAATGCGACAATGAATTTATTAGGGCCACCGTCCCGGGGTCAAAAGCAGCCCCAGCATTGCCCGGTGGAGACGAGGTGGAATTTGATACCAAAGTTGGTGTTCTCAGGTACTCTGGAAAGCGGGGGCATTTTAGGTTGGCCCACTCGACCAATCAATCAATCAATCAATTGTATTTATTGAGCACTTACTGTGCACAGAGCACTGTACTAAGTGCTTGGGAAGTCCAAGTTGGCAACATATAGAGACAGTCCCTACCCAACAGTGGGCTCACAGTCTAGAAGACTGTTCAGTCAATCAATCAATCAATCGTATTTATTGAGCGCTTACTGTGTGCAGAGCACTGTACTAAGCGCTTGGGAAGTCCAAGTTGGCAACATATAGAGACAGTCCCTACCCAACAGTGGGCTCACAGTCTAGAAGGGGCCCAACAGTCCCCGTGACCTCGATTCCGCCCTGAGGCGGGGAACACCACGAACAGTGAATTTTAAGACTTCAGTAGGGAGGTGAATTCTCTGACTGCTGCTTGGAATCCCGGAATGAGAGGCGCGCCAGGGCCAGTATGGTGCAAGAGGAAGTGATTCATGTCAAAACAGGGGCACTCCGTGAGACCATAAATAACCCCATCGCTGAAAATCAGCCAGAAAATGACCAACTGCCCAGGGAACTGATCTGTGCAACTTTAGGAGTTAACTTTGCTTCCAAGGTGTGGCCAGTAACTAAAAATCACCTGCAGTCACAATATGTTGTGATTGGGGTATCTTATCAAAACCCAGTTCCAGCTGAAATGTGTTCAGCTGCGAAATCAGCAGGCCAAGGGACTGTTCAGTTCAGCTGTTCAGGAACTAAACTGAAGGGGCTGGGCCGTCTCTTTATAGAAATAAAAAGAAAATCTTATGAAAAATATTTGACTGCACCTAGGACTCTAACAGTAACCAACTACGGGCCAAACACTGTGCTAAACAATTGAGGAAAGACCAGATAATCAGAGCGGACCCGGATGGGATGTTTGTGTTACAAAGAAGGACCTGTGCTGAAGGGAGTGATGCACGAATAAGGGAGACAGGACAAGCATTCACTCTGAGTTATGTGGACATGAACATGGGAATTTCAAAATCTAAAAATTTTTAGACTGTGAGCCCACTGTTGGGTAGGGACTGTCTCTATATGTTGCCAATTTGTACTTCCCAAGCACTTAGTACAGTGCTCTGCACATAGTAAGTGCTCAATAAATATGATTGATTGATTGATTAAAGGACATGAGGAAGGGAGAGAAACTGACAAACTGAGGACAAACTGGCTGGCTTCTGCCGAGTTTACTTTTCGATAAATAACATGAGCCATCCAAGAAAACATCCTTATTAAGTAATTTTGTGGCAGCGCTTTCCCGAGAAGAGAGCTGTTTGAGGCGAAAGCTGGTGTCATTTTTCAGTTGAACGACAATGAATTGTTTGGTTTGAACCTCCTGTTAGCCTGCGGTGAAAGCTGAATCGAGCTACAATTGCTTTAGAAAGCAGTTCAGTGCAGCTGCAAAATATCAGTAGGAAAAAAGTTCTCTTCATCAACTCTACCTTCATTTTGCTTTAAAAAAAAATTGTGAACCAGCCTTATCCAAGCAGCCTCAGGTGGGGCTGGTATTGGAATTTCCCCTGTAATACCTTAAACCTATTGCCTGCCAACTCCTTTCTTAAAATACGCTGTGGGATAGGGAAACAGGGTCACGGTTTGCCTGATATTACACAACAAGAGGCTATCGGAACTGGGATTCCACTTCTTCATTGCCAGTAATAAACTCCTAAGCCAGTTCACTAGGCAAGGCTACCTCTCCAGAAACAGGATCAGCTCAGGTTCTAACCCAAGTTCCTGTTAAATAATAATAATTAGAGTATTTGTTAAGCGCTTACTTCACATAGTGCCTGGCACATAGAAGAGCTTAACAAATACCACAATTATTATTAGACCTAATGTGTTTTCACGGGCGTCATCATCAGTGGGATTTGCTGAATGCTTACTATGTGTGCAGAGCACTGTACTAAGCACAGCAGATTTGGAAGACCCCTTCCCTGCCCACAACAATCTTATAGTCTAGAGACAGCGTAGAAGCGATTCTCAGTATGACCCTCATTACCACGGAGAGCATCTCACTGTGGGCAGCACTTTCCTCCAACTGGAGAGCAATGGTAGGCTCCTCTGCTCACTTTTGGGTAATCAGACTTGACCTCTTTAAATGGTTTTCCCTGTTGGTTTGGGACTGTATTCGAGTCACAGAATTCAGCTCTCTAAGTCTATAATCCCATTTTCTTACTAGAGTGTGATTCTGATGGCTGCCATTTCAAATCCTCACGGCTGAGGGGTTAAGGTGACCGGCAACTGGCGTGCCCCCTTAGTAAGTGCTATCAGCCTTTCTGTTCCTCCTCTTACCTTTCCAATTTAAGTCGCTAACGCCACTCTCCTCCCTGCTCCAGAAGCACCTACACGGTGTTGGCATCATCCTGGACTCCTGCTGTCTTTCAACTCTCAGGTTCAATCAACTGTCAAATCCTGCCGGTTCTTCCTCCGCCCTATTTTCTGGAATCGGCCCTTCTTCCCCACCCAAACAGCCACGGCCCTGGTTCAAGCCCTCCATGAACCCCTCTCTGCAGTTCTTCCAGCTTCCAAGCCTCTCCCTACATCAGTCTACGTTGCTACCCGGATCATCTTTTCTTTTTTAATGGCTTAGTTAAGTGCTTACTATGTTTCAACCACCGTTCTAAGCTCTGGAGTAGACACAAGTTAATTAGGTTGGACGCAGTCCCCGTCTGTTTGGGGCTCACAGTCTAAGTAGGAGGGAGAACAAGGGAGACACAGAGAAGCTAAGTGACTTGCCCAAGGTCACGCAGAAACGGAATTAGAACCCAGGTCCTCTGATTCACAGGCCCGTGCTCTTTCCACTAGGCCGTGCTTTTTGAAACATCGCTTGATGTTCATCTCTCCACTCCTCAGAAGTTGCTCTATGGCTATCAATTCGTCTCCACATCGAGCAGAAATTCCTTACCACTGACTTCAGGGCTTTCTATTGATTCATTCATTCAATCGCATTTATTGAGCGCTTACTGTGCGCAGAGCACTGTGCTAAGCGCTTGAACTATTGGTTCTCCTCATTTTACCTATCGGCTGCCTTCACCAATTGTTCACTAGCTTGCACTAAGCCTATTATATTATACAGTCCCAAGTGCTTGGTACGCACACAGTAAACACTCAATAAATACTGATAGACTGCACACTTTGTTCCTCCCAACATCACCATTTAATCACATCCCACTCTCAATTCTCCTGCCTCAAATCCCTTACTCCCACCACTCCCCTGCCTGAAATATCCAACCCCTTCAAATGTGCCTGACCACAAACCAACCTCCCCGTCATTACAGCCTTTCTAGAATTCCACCTACTCCAGAAAACCTTCCCTGATTAATTCCCAACATCACATCAACAGCCATGATGGACCCCTATGTACTCATCTTCAGCCTTTACGATATATTCGATTATTTGTTTCAGCTAGCTCTTTTGGATATAGCTATCCTACTACCTGCTAGCTTCCTCCTGTTCCCACTATTTGTAAATAAATTAAGTCTCCCTGGCAGAGCTCCTAGAGGCCAGGGACTGTGCTTTCTGCTTCTGGCTAAATCAATCGTATTCAAGGGCTTACTTTGTGCACCGTACTAAGCGTTTGGGAGAGAACAACATAAAAGAGTGGGTAGACACGTTTCCTGCCCACAACGAGCTCTCCCAAGCATTTAGTAATAATAATGATGGTATTTGTTAAGCACTTACTACGTTCCAGGCACCGCTCTAAACACTGGGGTAGATATGAGGTAGTCAGGTTGCCCCCCGTGGGGCTCACGGTCTTAATCCCCACTTTGCAGATGAGGTCACTGAGGCACAGAGAAGTTGCGTGACTTGCCCAAAGTCACCCAGCTGACAAGTGGCAGAGCCGGGATAAGAACTCATGAACTCTGACTCCAACGCCCGTGTTCTTTCCACTAAGCCACGCTGCTGATAACTACAAAGAGATAGGCAGTAATCACTATAAAAGATACCTCTTTCCACTACCTTTTCCAACTGTACGCATTTATTGAAAGCATTCATTCTGGGTGTGTCTCCACTTCCTCAATTAACAGACCTACTGGACCTCTCTTGCTTTGAGTTCCTACCAAAAAATAAAGCCCTTGTCCACGAACTATGTGGGGTTTTTTCTGCATAATTTTCTGTACAACTCCAACTGTACACATTTATTGAAAGCATTCATTCTGGGTGTGTCTCCACTTCCTCAATTAACAGACCTATGGGACCTCTCTTGCTTTGAGCTCCTACCCAAAAACAAAGCCCTTTTCCACGACCTATGTGGGATTTTTTCTGTACAATTTTCTGTACAATTTCTGTACAATTTTTCTGTACAATCATCGCAAGCAAATCTTATTTGCTTCAATCCACTCATTTGTGTAGTGTCAAAATTTCAGCAAATCTGAGGCTTGCAAATGGAGATTCCTTCTGTAAAACTACTGGAGGTGTGTTTTGCTTTCCAAGCATACTATGCTCTAGTGAAGATATAAGATACATTCAATTATTTGTTTCAGCTAGCTCTTTTGGATATAGCTATCCTACTATCTGCTAGCTTCCTCCTGTTCCCACTATTTGTAAATAAGGCCCTACTGAGAGCTCACCTCCTCCAGGAGGCCTTCCCAGACTGAGCCCCTTCCTTCCTCTCCCCCTCGTCCCCCTCTCCATCCCCCCATCCTACCTCCTTCCCTTCCCCACAGCACCTGTATATATGTATATATGTTTGTACATATTTATTACTCTATTTATTTATTTATTTTACCTGTACATATCTATTCTATTTATTTTATTTTGTTAGTATGTTTGGTTTTGTTCTCTGTCTCCCCCTTTTAGACTGTGAGCCCACTGTTGGGTAGGGACCGTCTTTAGATGTTGCCAACTTGGACTTCCCAAGCACTTAGTACAGTGCTCTGCACACAGAAAGCGCTCAATAAATACGATTGATTGATTGATAGTGAATAAACTGATCGATGCTAGCGCTTGGCTGTAGCACATTTGGCTTCAGGTAATTTCATATAATGATTTAACCCGCACTTACACGTCAATGCATACATGCACGCACGCTGTTAAAATTACTGAATTTTGAAGAAAAAAATTAAAATTTGTACCATTCATTTTAAAGTCTCCACGCACTGTCTGAGTGAAATCTCTAAAGACTCATTATAGTGAGACAAGGATTATGTGCAAGTTAGTAGCTCAGGCTGTCGCTCCTGTTTAAATATATTTTTTCCTACTCTGCAGAGAGCAGCATCACGAAAAGGGGCTTCAGTGCCCACAAGAGAAAGGGGTTTAATCTGAATCACTGGAGGCCCCCAACTGCCAACCTTCCCACAAACCACGGGGTAAATCGTTCAGGTTCTTCTCAACTCAAAGGTTAAATGCCGCAGGATCCTTGGATAAGGGAGGCAAACTGAGGCTTGAGGTAAGACAGAAGTCTTCCACAAAAACTCGGCGAGCACTCACTGGGAGATTAACCTAGTACTCAACGGTATTTATATTATTTTACAGCCTTTCCCTGCTCTAAAGAAGCTGACGGTCGGTTCTCGTAAAACAATCTCCCGTGCTCGGGATCTGCCCAAAAGTTCCATCAGACAACCTAAAGGAAAAACATGTTCCGCTAATTTTAAGTTACACAAGGAAGCGTTGGGAATAACTACACAGGAATATTTTTGCCCACAGGTAACTTTATAAAGGACAGATTTGAAAAATTTCACATTATCTCTTTTCTGAGTCCTCCCTGAAGAACAACATCTTGAGTTAGATGAACAAATTCAATAACCCTAAAATAGTGAAGTTACGATTAAGAAAGAACCTTAGAGACTACACAACACACAATTTCAAAAGATTTAGAGTTACATAACTGTTTCCATGACTAAAGAATTTCATAACGTCGGTTGGGAGCTAGACATGGTCCTGATTTTGACCTGCTATGCGTGGATCTACGGAAAGTCAGAGAGAGTCCCTTCTCCAAGTTCTTCGTACGGCCAACGAGGGCGGGAGCAAAAGATGGGAGAGTAAAGATGGGAGGGAAATCGTCTACCAGGGTAGGACAAGGGAAACTCTCAAGATCAATTCTAAGGTGACAGAGTAAGAGGAAGGGCTATATCCTCTGACATTTGGGTTCCTCTTCCCAGCCCCCATCCTCTACCGTCTAGGGGCCGGGCCTAAATGATGCAACTTCCTCTTGGAAAGCAGAAGTGATTGTTTTCCTGAACCATACAACCTTTTTCCCCCAAGAAGTTCCTGCCCGTAATGGAGTGGGCCACCACTGGTGAGGTGCAGGGAAGATATGATCCAAGTTCTCATCCTGCCCAGAGGGCAGGAATGCATTTGGGAACCCTGGACTCATAGCTGTACGGGATCTCTAGGATGTAGCGTCCCCATCACGGAACCATCATCATCATCATCAATCGTATTTATTGAGCGCTTACTGTGTGCAGAGCACTGTACTAAGCGCTTGGGAAGTACAAGTTGGCAACATATAGAGACAGTCCCTACCCAATAGTGGGCTTACAGTCTAAAAGGGGGAGACATAGAGGAACCAGACACATTTTAAAATGGTCCGACAGGGTCCAGGACCCATCAGAGCAAATACTTTGAAAGGGTTCGTCTCACGGCTGAAACTAACTGGTTAACATAGTGGGGAAGACCACAGCAGGTACCAAGTCTTGCTGGTCTTGGGCGCGAGGGCCCTGCCATCAGTGATGATGACGTAGATGGTATTTGTTAAGCGCTTACTGTGTGTCAAGCACTGTTCTACGCACTGGGGTAGATACAAGCTAATCCGGTTGGACACGGTCCCTGTCCCACATAGGGCTCACAGTCACAGAAGCAGCGTGGCTCAGTGGAAAGAGCCCGGGCTTTGGAGTCGGAGGTCATGGGTTCAAATCCCAGCTCCGCCAACTGTCAGCTGTGTGACTTTGAGCAAGTCACTTCACTTCTCTGGGCCTCAGCGCCCTCATCTGTAAAATGGGGATTAAGACTGTGAGCCCCACGGGGGACAACCTGATCAACCTTGTAACCTCCCCAGCGCTTAGAACAGTGCTTTGCACATAGTAAGTGCTTAATAAATGCCATTATTATAATTATTAATCCCCATTTTACAGATGAGGGATCTACGGCCCAGAGAAGTGAGGTGACTTGCCCAGGGTCACGTAGCAAGTGGCGGAGATGGGATTAGAACCCAGGTCTTTGTGATTCCCCGGCCTGTGCTCTATCCACTAGGCCATGCTGCTTTCATTTTGGTCACTTTGGCCAAGACTGGGTTTTGAACATAAATTCTTGTGTTCATCTGGCAGCGAGCTGCATCTCGCTGAACATCAGCAGGCTTGTTGCACCCCCTGCTCCAGGGAACCCTGATTGGCAAGGATGAGAGGGAAAGGGGCACAGTACAAGCTCGTTGTGGGCGGGGAATGTGTCTGCTTATTGATTCACTCATTGAATCGTATTTATTGAGCGCTTACTGTGTGCAGAGCACTGTACTGAGCACTTGGGAAGTACAAGTCGGCAACACACAGAGACGGTCCCTACCCAAAAATGGGCTCACAGTCTAGAAGGGGGAGACAGAACAAAACCAAACACGTGGCAGAGCCGGTATTAGAACCCAGGACCTCGCTTTTTCCGCTAGGCCATGCTGCTTTATAAATGATCATCATCATCATCAATCGTATTTATTGAGCGCTTACTATGTGCAGAGCACTGTACTAAGCGCTTGGGAAGTACAAATTGGCAACATATAGAGACAGTCCCGAATCAACATGACATACCTGCTTTAAGTCCCTATAACTGATAAGGAGAACCCACCCTGACTGCACTGGAATAAGCAGTGAATTGCATTTAAATAACTTCTAAGCAGCTGCAACACCAAATTCAAAGCATGTATCAGGCAACCATAAATATTTGGCATTAAGCAAAAAGCTCTCTAAGCGCAGAGCTCTGAAGTCATCTAAGTCCATAGATTCAAATCTAAATGAGGGAGACAATCTACACATTATACTGATACTGGGAAAACTGATAAGTTAAAAAAAAAAGGATCAGTTACCTCAGACGCATTATGACTGAATTAGTTCAAGGCCAAGCTCTGGAGCCAATGTGCAACTTTGGGAAAAATCCATATAATATAGTTGTCTGTGTTTAGCCAATGCAACTCACCCAACCATACCTCCAAAATGTCGAGCATTGTTTAGAGACATTGTAGTTATACTGTACTCTCTCAAGCGCTTAGTAGAGGGCTTTGCCTACAGCAAGCACTCAATAAATACAATTGAATGAAAGGACAAACCACTGGCATCCTAATCAATTACTCAACTGTCATTTATGGCAGGAGAAATCACTATCCCGTTGCCCCGTGGGAGCGATCATTACCACACCCTGGACACCGATATCTGCTAGGGGTTAAAGTACCCAGCTGCTTTCCTAATGTTTGTTTTTAATAGTGATAAAAACACAATCCTCACTCTCCCTGCCAAAGACTTCATTACCTCAGCGTGCTCTGAGGCCACAAACACCACGGGTTTCCTGGTTATCGATACGTGAGGGGGAATGAGCGAGATAAAATGGCTTCTGACTCCACACAGCTCAGAATCAAGCACAGGCAGGGCGGTCAACTTGAGTGGCAGGACATCTTGGTGCTCCCTGAACAGACATCGCACCCAAAAAGTAAATTAACCAAGGGGTCGGCAAGTGGCGGGGCCGGGATTAGAACCCAGATCTTTGTGATTCCCTGGCCTGAGCTCTAGCCACTAGGCCATGCTGCTTTCATTTTGGTCACTTTGGTCGCAGAGGAGAGGAGCAGGGCAGTGAAGCAGGGAGAGGGAGACAGCGGGAAAAGCCAACCACGACTTAGGAGGAGAGATGGCTGGGAAGAATTGGGGAATGGGGAACTTTTCCCCTCCCTGTCTCCGGTCAATTCTACTTTGACCCTCACTCCCCAAACCATGTTTCTCCCTAGCTCCTCCGTCACTCCTCAATTTGAGCTTCTTTCCAGGCCCTTCTGGAACTGGAGGTTAAGAGATGTGTCTGTTTACTGTTGAATTGTACTCTCCCAAGTGTTTGGTACAGTGCTCTGTACACAGCAAGCGCTCAATAAATATGACTGACTGAATGAATAAATGAATTGCCAGAAACACCTGGTGCCACATAGGAGTTTCTGATAACATCCCGTCTCCTTGTTGGGATACCATAATATAGATAAGAAAAATGAAGCTTGCACTAGGGAAGCAGCTCCTCTGGATAGGGGATGTGTTGAAACTCTGGTCTGTTCTTTGGCACTCCAAACTGGGTTGAATATATGCCCTGTGGGGCCTTAATTTCTGCTATGTGATGACGGACAGTTGTGAGGCTTCCTGTGAAAATGATGCCGTCAGCAGAGAGACTCCGGGCAAACCCGGAGAAGCAGCCTAGCCTAGCGGAAAGAACATGGGCTTGGGAGTAATTGTTCCTGAGTTCTAATCCTGGCCCAGTCACCTGTTGCCTGTGTGAGCTTGACCAAATCATTTAACTTTGCCTCAGTTGCCTCATCAGCATAATTGGGATTGAAGCTGGGAGCCTCAAGGGGAGCCTGGACTGTGCGCCAATTTGATTATCTTGTATCTACCCCACTGCTTAGTATAGCACCTGGCGCATAATAATAATAATAATAATGGCATTTATTAAGCGCTTACTATTTGCCAAGCACTGTTCGAAGC
This sequence comes from Tachyglossus aculeatus, assembly GCF_015852505.1. Lineage (NCBI taxonomy): Eukaryota > Metazoa > Chordata > Mammalia > Monotremata > Tachyglossidae > Tachyglossus > Tachyglossus aculeatus. The sequence goes on along the minus strand of NC_052090.1, from coordinate 16,713,403 downwards.
TCTGGGAAGGATACAAGGTACTCAGGTTGTCCCACGTGGGGCTCACAGTCTTCATCTCCACTTTACGGATGAGGTCACGGAGGCCCAGAGAAGTGAAGTGACTCGCCCAAGGTCATCATCATCATCCTCAATCGTATTTATTGAGCGCTTACTGTGTGCAGAGCACTGTACTAAGCGCTTGGGAAGTACAAGTTGGCAACATATAGAGACAGTCCCTACCCAACAGTGGGCTCACAGTCTAAAAGGGGGAGACAGAGAACAAAACCAAACATACTAACAAAATAAAATAAATAGAACAGATATGTACAAGTAAAATAAATAGAGTAATAAATATGTACAAACATATATACATATATACAGGTCACACACCTGACAAGCGGTGGAGCCGGGATTAGAACCCATGACCTTGACTGCCAAGCTGGGGCTTTTGCCACTAACCCACGCTGCGTAGTAAGTGCTTAACAAATACCATTTTAAAAAAAGCCCTTTAAAAAGACATTGCTTAGGGACACATTCATTCATTCATTCATTCAATCGTATTTACTGAGCGCTTACTGTGTGCAGAGCACTGTACACATCTAAATGGAATCTCTATTTCCAAAGAAACGCAGCTATGTATTCCGGGGAGGGTAAATGCAAAACATTTTATCACCAGATCCCTAAGACAGCAGAGTCTCAGATCTTAAAGCACCTACCCTGATGTCCCTCACTTCCCCCACAACTCTTGGGATGAGTCGACCGGTGGACAAAATAGAGGACGACTAAATTAAGCCACTCGCATTCAGAGTCACTTTTCTATGTGTCTTAAACACCACGAACACCTGGTAATGAGTGAGCTGAATTCTCCTTCCACTTTGCCGTCCTGAATTTGGGCTGATCTGGCATCATCTGGGAAGATGGACCACTAACACTTGACTCGATAGATACAAGCGATACTTTATGTACGCCAGTATGGTTCGAGGAGGGCAGCGAGGGAAAATTAGCAGTTTACAGACTGCAGGATATGGAAACCAAGTCACGGGATTGGGCTTCAATTGAGACCTAGGGAAGGGGAGACTGAGGGGAGGGAGATTTCCCCTTTAATTGAGCAGATTATCCTCTCCACTCCCTCTCCCAACCACAGAAATTTTACTATTTCTCTGCACTGGCTGCTCACATGGAAGCTCTTCCAAAATCAAGCGGAGGGAGGAGACTGAGTACTCCAGTAAGTGGACGGCAAGAAAGACCTACTCCTGTCAATCAATCAATAGTATTTATTGAACAATCAATCAATAGTACAATCAATAGTATTTATTGTACTTCCCAAGCGCTTAGTACAGTACTCTGCACATAGTAAGCGCTCAATAAATACGATTGATTGATTGATTGAACACTTACTGAGTGCAGAGCACCGTACTAAACTCCTGAAGAGTCAATAATAATAATGTTGGTATTTGTTAAGCGCTTACTATGTGCCAAGCACTGTTCTAAGCACTGGGGAGGTTACAGGGTGATCAGGTTGTCCCACGGGGGGCTCAGGCAATTTTAATCCCCATTTTACAGATGAGGTAACGGAGGCACAGAGAAGTGAAGTGACTGGCCCGAAGTCGCACAGCTGACAGTTGGCGGAGCTGGGATTTGAACCCATGACCTCTGACTGCAAAGCCCGGGCTCTTTCCACTGAGCCACGCTGCTTCTCTGCGTCAAATGGTTGAATGCATGGTAAGAAATGATGGGTAGTGGGGGAAAATTGGGTATTTATACAAAGGCCCCAACAGGGGTGGGGAGCTGCTCTTTCAGACCTGTTAAACCATCATGTTCAATCCCTAACCTGATCAGAACTCCATCCAATAACTGCACCGAAGAAAGAGGGGGTTTCTTTCTTTCTTCATTTATTTATATTAATGTCTGTCTCCCCTCCTAGACTGGAAGCTCAGTGCGGGCAGGGAACGAGTCGACCAACTCTGCTATACCTTAATAATAATAATAATAAGGATGATGGTATTTGTTAAGCGCTTACTATGTTCCGGGTCCTGTTTAAAGCGCTGGGGTAGATACAAAGTAATCAGGTTGAACATAGTCCCTGCTCCACATGGGGCTCACGCTCAACCTCCATTTTACAGACGAGGTAACTGAGGCCCAGAGAAGTGAAGTGACTTGCCCAAGGTCACACAGCAGACAAGTGGCGGAGCCAGGATTAGAACCCATGACCTTCTGACTCCCAGCCTCGTGCTCTATCATTGATTCAGTCAGTCATTTATTCATTCATTCAATCGTATTTATTGAGCGCTTACTGTGTGCAGAGCACTGTACTAAGCGCCTGGGAAGTCCAAGTTGGCAACATATAGAGACGGTCCCTTCCCAACAGCGGGCTCACCGTCTAGAAGGGGGAGACGGACAACAAAACAAAACATATTAACAAAATAAAATAAATAGAATAAATATGTACAAGTAAAATAGAGTAATAAATATGTACAAACATATATACAGGTATATACTGTACTAAGCACTTGGGAAGTACAATTCAGCCACAAATAGAGACAATCCCTGCCCACAACGGGCTCACAGTCTAGAAACACTATGCCATGCTGATTCCCTAACTCTCCCGAGTGCTTAGCACAGTGCTCTGCACACAGTAAGCGCTCAATAAATACGACTGATTGATTGAGGGGGAAGGGCTGTTTGAGGTGCCCTGATTTCTCAAATGCCCACCATCACACTTCAATTACTGGTTTACTGACAACCACCGACAGGTCAAACAGCGACATTATTCCACCAAACGCTACCCCATATAATGAGATGGAAAACACAGAATTCCCACTGTTGGTTGTAAAATTAATTCACTTAAACAACGGCAGATTTTTCAAGTCTCATAAAACTCAAATACTTCATCAGCTTGCAAACTCCACTTCAGCGCTCTGCATCCGGCAGATATTCAGTAAAGACCACTGATTGATTTCCTGGTTTAACGTTTACCTGTCGAAAGGCAGAACTCTTTAACTTTCTTTCCCACAGAAGTCTCTACTCCCCATATTCCCAAATGATGCTCTTCATCTTGCCTAAGGAAGCTTCCTGGCTTTCCCATCCCTGCTCTATTGCCCTGGTTGTCTTCTCCGGGAAACCCTTAGCTTTATAAAACTACCTCCCTCCCTTCCTTCAAAATCCTCCTAAAAAAGATACCTTCTTCATGGGGCATCCCCATTCAGAAGCTCAAACATCCCATCGGTTTCCTCCCCATTTTGGTATTACCCATTTCTCTGCTTAAGTACAGTTAATTTGCATTTATTTTCTCACTCCTAATTAAAATATATTCACCATTTGCCCCATTAGGTTGCAATCTTGAGGGTGGAGATTACTTCTTTTACTTATTTTGAATGCTCTCCCAAGGGCTTCACACAGTGCTCAGCATACAGCAGGCATTCAGGCCTTCTAGACCGTGAGCCCACTGTTGGGTAGGGACCGTCGCTATATGTTGCCCACTTGTACTTCCCAAGCGCTTAGTACAGTGTTCTGCACACAGTAAGCGCTCAATAAATACGACTGAATGAATGAATGAATTCAGTCCATACTCTTGCTACTGACTGATAGATTTCTATCACTACTGGAGCAATGACTACCATTCCTACTCTCCCACAAATGTTTCTTTTACGTCAATCCTGACTCTGATCAATCAATCGTATTTATTGAGCGCTTACTGTGTGCAGAGCACTGTACTAAGCGCTTGGGAAGTACAAGTTGGCAACATCTATCCAAGCAACGTAATACCACTGCTTCTACGAAAGCAGAAAATGAACTACGGTTCAGGTAAGGGTTACGCGAAACTGAGAGTCCTCAGTTAAAAATAATAATGATGATGATGCTGATAATAATAATAATAATAATGATCCATGATCCTTATTGTGTTTGGCCCTTTCGCTTGGGCCACCCCACCTCATGACCTTTCCTTGCTGTTTCTGCCTTGTACATATTTACCATTCTCTTGTACGTATTTACTCTTCCATTTATTTTATTTTGTTAATATGTTTTGTTTTCTTGTCTGCCTCCCCCTTCTAGACTGTGAGCCCGCTGTCGGGTAGGGACCGTCTCTATATGTTGCCGACTTGGACTTCCCAAGCGCTTAGTACAGTGCTCTGCACACAGTGAGCGCTCAATAAATATGGCTGAATAATAATAATAATGGTATTTGTTAAGAGCTTACTATGTGCAAAGCACTGTTCTAAGCGCAGAGCACTGTTCTAAGTGCTGAATGAATGAATGAATAGTAAGGCCAGGAGGAGGGAGGTTTGAAGGGAACGGGTACATGCGCTCTTTTGCCTTTTCATTCATTCAATCGTATCTATTGAGCGCTTACTGTGTGCAGAGCACTGTACTGAGCGCTTGGGAAGTACAAGTTTGACTTTCTTCCCCCTGGTCCAACAGTCCTCAGTTTCCAAGGGCAACGCCGGGAGAGAAAGTGGCTAAATTCCTGCCTCTCTTCCCTCCACCCCGTTGTGGTCCATGCCCTTCTTTCCCAACCGTCTATCACAGAAACACAGTGAGGACCCTTCCCCTACCCCTCTCCCCCTCGCCCCCCTCTCCATCCCCCCATCTTACCTCCTTCCCTTCCCCACAGCGCCTGTATATATGTCTGTACATATTTATTACTCTATTTATTGATTTATTTTACTTGTACATATCTATTCTATTTATTTTATTTTGTTAGCATGTCTGGTTTTCTTTTTTTTTTTTTCTCTGTCTCCCCCTTTTAGACTGTGAGCCCAATGTTGGGTAGGGACCGTCTCTATATGTTGCCAATCTGTACTTCCCAGTGCTCTGCCCATAGTAAGCGCTCAATAAATACGATTGACTGATTGATTCCCAGAAGCATGCAAGAATAACAATAATGACGGTATTTCTGAAGCGCTTACTATGTGCCAAGCCCTCTTCTAAGCGCTGGCGTGGACACCAGCTAATCAGGCTGTCCCTCGTGGGGCTCCCAGTCTTAATCCCCGTTTTACAGATGAGGTAGAGGCGGCACAGAGGAGTTCAGTGACTCGCCCGAAGTCACCCAGCTGACAGGAGGCAGGGGCGGGATTAGAACCCGTGACCGCTGACTCCCGAGGCTGTGCCCTTTCTACCGCGCCACCCTGCTTCGCCCTGGGACTGGGAGCCCCCCACCCGCCACGACTGACTGCCCTGCCACCTGCCACGCTTGGCATAGCCTCCGCATGGCTGGCCTGAGGACTCCCGGCCCTGCGTGTGTTTTTTAGAAAGGTTTGAAAGGGGAAGTGAGCCCTTCATCAACCTCTTCTTGCCGAAGGCGGGAGCCGGAGAACGAGGCCGTCTATTTTTCCCTTTTCCCATAACTCATCCACGCCGAGGGCTCCAAAACCCGGGCAAACCAAGGTGGAGAGAACTTGGAACGGGCATCCGCTCCATCTCACCCAGAACCTATCTCATCCTTCCCGCCCTTCACCCTCTCCCTTCCTTCTCCCCCACAGTTCCTATTAGTTGCCAAATTAGTTGCCAAATTATGGGATTTGGGTCCTCGTTACGCCCTGACCATGCGCCGGGCACCGTTGCAAGCGGTGGGGAGGGATGCGAGGTGATCAAGGTGGGGGTTCCAGGCTTCAACCCCCTTTTCCAGATGAAATCACCGAGGCCCAGAGAGTGATGATAATCATTTTTAGACTGTAAGCCCACTGTTGGGTACTTCCCAACAGTGCTTGTACTTCCCAAGCGCTTAGTACAGCGCTCTGCACATAGTAAGCGCTCAATAAATACGATTGATGATGATGATGATATTAGTCTCTCCCCAATGTCCTTTGCTAATAATAACGACAGTACTTGTTAAGTGCTTATTATGAGCCAAGAACTGTTCTAAGCGCTGGGGAGGTTACAAGATGATCAGGTTGTCCCACATGGGGCTCACACTCCTAATCCCCATTTTAGAGATGAGGGAACTGAGGCCCAGAGAAGTGAAGCGGCTTGCCCGAGGTCACACAGCAGACAGAGCCAGAATTTGAATCCAGCTCCTTCGTACTCCCAGGCCCAGGCTCTATCCACTAAAGCGTACCGCTTCCCCCATTACATTTACTAAGTACTTACTATGTGCCAAGCCTTGTTCTAAGTGTTGGGGGCAGACGGATGTTAATCGGATCAGAGATATCATCCGTCACACACGCGGTTCTGAGCCTAAGAGGGAGGAAGAGCAGGTTAGAGAAGCAGCGTGGCTCGGTGGAAAGAGCCCGGGCTTCGGAGTCGGAGGTCATGGGTTCAAATCCTGCCTCCTCCAATTGTCAGCTGGGTGCAAGTCACTTCACTTCTCTGGGCCTACATCACTTCACTTCTCTGGGCCTCAGTTCCCTCATCTGTAAAACGGGGATTGAGACTGTGGGGCCCCCCGTGGGACAACCTGATCACCTTGTAACCTCCCCAGTGCTTAGAACAGTGCTTTGCAATCAATCAATCAATCAATCTGTGTGCAGAGCACTGTACTAAGCGCTTGGGAAGTACAAGTTGGCAACATATACAGTCCCTACCCAACAGTGGGCTCACAGTCTAGAAATCGACTGTGCACTCAAGGAAGCGCTTAATAAATGCCATTCTTATTATTATTATTACTCTGAGCCTCAGTTACCTCATCTGTAAAATGGGGATGAAGACTGTGAGCCCCCCGTGGGACAACCTGATCATCTTGTAACCTCCCCAGTGCTTAGAACAGTGCTTTGCAATCAATCAATCGTATTTATTGAGCGCTTACTGTGTGCAGAGCACTGTACTAAGCGCTTGGGAAGTACAAGTTGGCAACATATAGAGACAGTCCCTACCCAACAGTGGGCTCACAGTCTAGAAATAGACTGTGCACATAGGAAGCGCTTAATAAATGCCATTTTTCTTATTATTATTATTACTCTGAGCCTGTTATCTCATCTGTAAAATAGGGATGAAGACTGTGAGCCCCACATGGGACAAGCTGATCACCTTGTATCTCCCCCAGCACTTAGCGCATAGTAAGCACTTAACAAATGCCATTATTATTATTATATCTTTTCCCCGTTTTACAGGTAATGAAACCGAGGCCCAGAGAGGTCAAGCTTTTTTTTTTAGATGCAAGCTAATCGGACTGGACCCAATCCCTGTCTCGCCTAGGGCTCACAGCCTCAATCCCCATTCATTCAATCGTAGTTATTCATCATCAATCGTATTTATTGAGTGCTTACTGTGCGCAGAGCACTGTACTAAGCGCTTGGGAAGTACGGATGAGGTAACTGAGGCACGGAGAAGTTAAGTGACTAGAACCCGGGTCCTTCGGCCTCCCGGGCCGGTGCTCTGCCCGCTAGGCCAACCTGTTTTCCCCAGTCGGTCCCCCCGGTCCCCAAGGGAAAGGAAGGATAGTGGCGGTAAACGGGGAGAGGTGACAGTGTATCAGACACCTCCGACGCTCCGGACCACCCTGCTCTCTCGTGAAGCTGATGGCAGCAGGCCCTTCACGAACCACTTGAGCCCGGGGGCGGTGATGGCCACGGTGGCTGAGGGAGTGGGCGACTGCCATCACTGCCTCCCCTTTGGTAACTTGGGGAGTCCTATTTAATAATAATAATGATAATAATGGCATTTATTAAGCGCTTACTAGGTGCAAAGCACTGTTCTAAGCGCTGGGGAGGTTACGAGGTGATCAGGTTATCCCACGGCTCACAGTCTTACCCCTCATTTTACAGATGAGGTAACTGAGGCACAGGGAAGTTAAGCGACTTGCCCAAAGTCACACAGCCGACGCCATCGTTCACATCGTCTCTGGGCAACGTTCATTCAGTCATTCAATCGTTATTTATTGAGCGCTTACTGTGTGCAGAGCACTGTACTAAGCGCTTGGGAAGTACAAGTGGGCAACGTATAATTCCTCCCTGCTTCTGAGGATATAAAATCAGAATTATACATTTTTTCACACTTATCCCGCTCTGTCTCATTCAGGGAATAACCTCTTTATCCTTTAAAAACAACAAACATTTATAGTCGGAGCTAACTGGAACACCTTTCAAGTTCTAACGGCCCTGGATTTTTTCTCAGCAGACACAACACGGTACAGATGGGATATACAGCATTTCTGGCTCCACTCGTCGCTCGGGCTGGATCATCTTGTCGCCAAAATAAAGCCACCAACCAGAAGTTTTTCTCCAACTTTCTAACCCGCTCGATCAACTCTAGGAAGAAGGGTCGATCTGATGCCCCAGTTGCTTAAACAATTGTTAACCATCACTTTCTCTGTAAATGGCTCAAACTTGGAGCAAACTGCTATGGAATGATCTAATTAAATCCAGCCACGAGCCCCGCCTTAGGAGGAGAGCCGCTAATTCCAAGATTGGTTTACCCTAATGAATTTGTCCCGTTTGCCAAACGTTTCAAACTTTCCCTTCTCTCTTCTGGCTTCTCTAATCCCTGTTAAGCCACACTTATTTGCAAATGGGATTCAGTTAGACATTCGCTATTAGTCACGTCCATTATTGCTTTCCTTTCCTAAAGGCTGTTTATGCTACAGATTCCGGAGAGGGAAGCGGTAGCAGGATTTACTGAGCACCTGAGTGAGTGTAATGCAACGTACTACGTGCCGGAGGTGGGGAGGAAATAAAACAGAAACATAAAACAAATCTCCCAGCCACAAGGAGCTCACAATTTCCCTTCAGCAGCGACCTTAAAGGATGGCAAACCAAATGACTGACCGGATCCCAAGCTTCAGAGGCAGTGAACCTACAGGATGCCTTGGTGTTGCCGAATTGTTTCTTTCTCCAATTTGCTAAAAACTCTACCCTTTATTAAAGTTACCAAGAGGACAAGGAAAATTGAAATGGAGAAGGTGGCTTGCTTAGTAGCCCAACCAACGTACGATAGCAATAATAATGGTAAAATTGAAATGGAGAAGGTGGCTTAGAAGCCCAACCAACGTACGATAGTAATAATAACGGTAAAATTGAAATGGAGAAGGTGGCTTGCTTAGAAGCCCAACCAACGTACAATAGTAATAATAATGGTAAAATTGAAATGGAGAAGGTGGCTTGCTTAGAAGCCCAACCAACGTGCAATAGTAATAATAATGGTGGCATTAATTAAGCGCTTACTGTGTGCCCGACACTGTAATAATAATAATAATAATAATAATGGCATTTATTAAGCGCTTACTATGTACAAAGCACTGTTCTAAGTGCTGGGGAGGTTACAAGGTGACCAGGTTGTCCCACTTGGGGCTCAGTCTTAATCCGCATTTTACAGATGAGGTAACTAAGGCCCACAGAAGTGAAGTGACTTGCCCAAAGTCACACAGCTGACAAGCGGCGGAGCCGGGATTTGAACCCATGACCTCTGACTCCAAAGCCCATGCTTTTTTCCACTGAGCCACGCTGCTTCCGTACTAAGTTCTGGGGTAGATACAAAATAATCCTGTGCACACGGGGTTCATGGTCCGAGTAGGGGGGAGTAAGATGAGGAAACTGAGGCACAGAGGTCAAGTGACTTGTCCAAGGTCACGCAGCAGACAAGGGGCAAAGCTGGGATTAGAACCCAGGTCCTCTGAGTCTCGGGGCCCACAATCTTTTCACTAGGCCACACTCTTCTCCACTTTTGAACTCGGATGCTAACGTCTTCTGATAGCAGGGAAGAGGGGGCCACCCTTCCACCGACCATGGGACCTGCGGGGATGAACTACCTTACCTCGACGAACCCATCTTCCTAACGGCACTGATGTGCAATCATCAATCAATCAATCGTATTTATTGAGCGCTTACTGTGCGCAGAGCACTGTACTAAGCGCTTGGGAAGTACAAGTTGGCAGCATATAGAGACAGCCCCTACCCAACAGTGGGCTCACAGTCTAAAAGGGGGAGACAGAGAACAAAACCAAACATACTAACAAAATAAAATAAGTAGAATAGATATGTACAAGTAAAATAAATAGAGTAATAAATATGTATATACATATATACAGGTGCTGTGGGGAGTGGAAGGAGGTAAGGCGGGGGGATGGGGAGGGAGAGGAAGGAGAGGGCTCAGTCTGGGAAGGCCTCCTGGAGGAGGTGAGCTCTCAGTAGGGCCTTGAAGGGAGGACGAGAGCTAGCCCCATTGAGCTCACTGAATTGTGACCCTCCTCCGCTACTTCCCTGCCCATCGGGGGTGACGACAACAAGGCACCCATTAGGCGGACGGATCACCGGGGCGTCTTGTTCAGCTACCGTGGAGCCGTGGGGCTCCCGCATCACGTAAAATGCCACAACAGGGAGTAGATGGCACGGGCGGCAGGTTAAAAAACAAATCGTCCGGACTGAGAACTTTCAACAAGCCCATCTTCAATCAATCAATCAATCAATCACATTTATTGAGCGCTTACTATGTGCAGAGCACTGTACTAAGCGCTTGGGAAGGACAAATTGGCAACATATAGAGACAGTCCCTACCCAACATTGGGTAGGCTCTTCGCACCCAGAGCCACGGCGGGGGTCGGCTGGTTGAACTTCGGCTGGTTTGGCCCCGCGGGAAGGCTCAACCCTGGCAGAGGACGGGCCCCTCGCCATTTGGAAAAACAAAAAACCGTTCCACCGAAATACGCCGGGCCAACGCGATCGTGCGGGAAAAGTCAGGATTGTAGATCTACCCGCCCGGCCACAACCCCTGGACAAAGGAATAAAAGCTAAACGACCGTAATAATAACAATAATGATAATGATGGCATTTGTTAAGCGCTTACTATGTGCCAAACACTGCTCTGAGTGCTGAGCACTGCTCTAAATATCTGAAAATAATAAGGAAAAAGCTAAACGACCATAATAATAATAATAATGATGGCATTTGTTAAGGGCTTATTATGTGCCAAATATATGAAAATAACAAGGAAAAAAGCTAAACGACCATAATAATAATAATGATGGCATTTGTTAAGGGCTTATTATGTGCCAAACACTGCTCTAAGAGCTCGGCACTGTTCTAAATATATGAAAATAACAAGGAAAAAAGCTAAACGACCGTAATAATAATAATGATGGCATTTAAGGGCTTACTATGTGCCAAACACTGCTCTAAGTGCTGAGCACTGTTCTAAATGTCTGAAAAGGAGGAAAAAAGCTAAATGACCGTAATAATAATAATGATGGCATTTAAGTGCTTACTATGTGCCAAACATAGTTCTAAGTGCTCAGCGCTGTTCTAGATGTCTGAAAATAAGAAGGAAAAAAGCTAAACGACTGTAATAATAATGATGGCACTTGTTAAGGGCTTACTATGTGCCAAACACTGTTCTAAGTGCTCAGCACTGTTCTAAATGTCTGAAAATAACAAGGAAAAAAGCTAAACGACCGTAATAATAATAATGATGGCATTTGTTAAGGGCTTACTATGTGCCAAACACCGTTCTAAGTGCTCAGCAATGTTCTAAATGTCTGAAAATAACAAGAAAAAAAGCTAAACGACCGTAATAATAATAATGATGGCATTTATTAAGGGCTTACTATGTGCCAAACACCGTTCTAAGTGCTCAGCACTGTTCTAAATGTCTGAAAATAAGGAAAAAATCTAAACAACCGTGATAATAAAAATGATGGCATTTGTTAAGGGCTTACTATGTGCCAAACACTGCTCTAAGTGATGAGCACTGTTCTAAATGTCTGAAAAGGAGGAGGAAAAAAGCTAAACGACCGTAATAATAATAATGATGGCATTTGTTAAGGGCTTACTATGTGCCAAACACTGCTCTAAGTGCTCAGCACTGTTCTAAATGTCTGAAAAGAAGAAGGAAAAAAGCTAAACGACCATAATAATAATAATGATGACATTTGTTAAGGGCTTACTATGTGCCAAACACTGCTCTAAGTGATGAGCACTGTTCTAAATGTCTGAAAAGGAGGAGGAAAAAAGCTAAACGACCGTAATAATAATAATGATGGCATTTATTAAGGGCTTACTATGTGCCAAACACTGTTCTAAGTGCTCAGCAATGTTCTAAATGTCTGAAAATAACAAGAAAAAAAGCTAAACGACCGTAATAATAATAATGATGGCATTTATTAAGGGCTTACTACGTGCCAAACACTGTTCTAAGTGCTCAGCACTGTTCTAAATGTCTGAAAATAAGAAGGAAAAAAGCTAAATGACCGTAACAATAATAATAATAATGATGGCATTTGTTAAGGGCTTATTATGTACCAAACACTGCTCTAAGTGATGAGCGCTGTTCTAATTGTCTGAAAATAAGGAAAAAATCTAAACAACCGTAATAATAATAATGATGGCATTTGTTAAGGGCTTACTATGTACCAAACACTAAGTGCCCGGCACTGTTCTAAGCGTCTGAAAATAACAAGGAAATAAGCCGAACGACTGTAATAATAATACTAATGGTAATGACGGCATCTGTTAAGCGTTTACTATGTGTCTGAAAATAACTCTGGCTTCCTTCTGTCGAGTGCAGCGGGCAGCTCATCCGGGGAAACACGTTCCTGCCCCCGAAACCGCCCCTCGCTGTCTCAGACCCTTCCTCTTTGGGGTGGGCAGATCAATCAATCAATCAATCAATCAATCGTATTTACTGAGCGCTTCCTGTGTGCAGAGCACTGTACTAAGCGCTTGGGAAGTACAAGTCGGCAACATAGAGAGACGGTCCCTACCCAACAGTGGGCTCCCTGTCTAGAAATCAGATATCAGAGAAGCAGCGTGGCTCAGTGGAAAGAGCCCGGGCTTGGGAGTCAGAGGTCATGGGTTCAAATCCCGGCCCCGCCAGTTGTCAGCTGTGGGACTTTGGGCAAGTCGCTTCACTTCTCTGGGCCTCAGGGACCTCATCTGTCAAATGGGGATTAAGACTGCGAGCCCCCCGTCGGACAACACTTCTCCGGGCCTCAGTGACCTCTTCTGTCATGATCATCATCAATCGTATTTATTGAGCGCTTACTATGTGCAGAGCACTGTACTAAGCGTTTGGGAAGTACAAATTGGCAACATCTAGAGACGGTCCCTACCCAACAGTGGGCTCACAGTCTAGAAGGGGGAGACGGAGAACAAAACCAAACATACTAACAAAATAAAAAATGGGGATTAAGACTGTGAGCCCCCCCGGGTCGGACAACCTGATCGCGCTGAAACCTCCCCAGAGCTTAGCACATAGTGAGCGCTTAGTAAATGCCATTATTATTATTATTAATAGGAGGTTTCCCAGCAGGTCTTGATCCAGTAAACGTCTCTGGGGAGGATTCTGGCCAAGGGAGGGGTGGATTTCACCACTTTGGCCATTTCCCTCCCTGACCGCACACGGCCGGAGGAAGATCGTGTGCTTAAGAGAAGCAGCGAGGCTCCGTGGCAAGAACCCGGGCTGGAGAGCCGCAGGTCATGGGTTCTAATCCCGACTCCGCCACTTAGCTGTATGACTTGGGGCAAGTCCCTTCTCTGTGCCTCAGTTCCCTCCTCTGTCAAATGGAGATGAAGATTGTGAGCCCCACGGGGGACCAACTGATCACCTCGTATTCCCCCCCCCCCCACCGCTTAGAACAGCGCTTCGCACATAATAATAATGGCATTTATTAAGCACTTACTATGTGCCAAGCACTGTTCTAAGTGCTGAGCACTGTTCTAAATGTCTGAAAAGAAGGAAAAAAGCTAAACGACCATAATAATAATAATGATGGCATTTGTTAAGTGCTTACTATGTACCAAACACTGCTCTAAGTGCTGAGCACTGTTCTAAATGTCTGAAAAGAAGAAGGAAAAAAGCTAAACGACCGTAATAATAATAATGATGGCATTTGTTAAGGGCTTACTATGTACCAAACACTGCTCTAAGTGCTGAGCACTGTTCTAAATGTCTGAAAAGAAGGAGGAAAAAAGCTAAATGACCATAATAATAATAATGATGGCAGAGAAGTGAGGTGACTTGCCCAAAGTGACACAGCTGACAATTGGCGTCGCCGGAATTTGAACCCAAGCCCGGGCTCTTTCCACTGAGACCTGCTGCTTCTCTGTAATCGCTTAGCAAATGCCATCATCATTATTATTTATTATCGCCCCGTTCCCGTGCCCCCCAGCTCCAGGGCGGCCCACGGGACCGGACCCCTTGGTGCCCACCTGTCAATCAATCAGTCAATCGTATTTATTGAGCGCTTACTGTGTGCAGAGCACTGTACTAAGCGCTTGTGAAATAGAGATGGAGAGAGAAGACAAGCCACGAGGGCGGGCGGTGCCCGGTTCTCCGGCCTGGTCCAATTTTCCATCTCCCAAACGCTTAGTCCAGTGCTCTGCACACAGTAAGCGCTCAGTAACAATAATAATGGCAATTATTAAGCTCTTACTAATGTGCAAAGCAATGCTCTAAGCGCTGGGGAGGTTACAAGGTCATCAGGTTGCCCCTCGGGGAGCTCACAGTCTTCATCCCCATTTTCCAGATGGGGTCAGAGGCACAGAGAATAATAATAATAATAATAGTAATAATAGTAATAATAATGGTATTTGTTAAGTGCTTACTACGTGCCAAGCACCGTTCTAACAACTGGAGAGGTTACAAGGTGATCAGGTTGTCCTTCGGGGGCTCACACTTTTAATCCCCATTTTTCAGGTGAGGTCACTGAGGCGCAGAGCATGATAATAATAATGTTGGTATTTGTTAAGCGCTTACTATGCGCCGAGCACTGTTGTAAGCGCTGGGGAGGGATGCAAGGTGATCAAGGTGGGGCTCCCAGGCTTCACCCCCATTTTGCAGATGAAGTCACTGAGGCCCAGAGAACGATAATAATCATTTGGGTATCTGTTAAGCGCTGACTATGCACCGAGCAACGTTGTAAACGCTGGGGAGGGATGCAAGGTGATCAAGGTGGGGGTCCCAGGCTTCACCCCCATTTTCCAGATGAAGTCACTGAGGCCCAGAGAACGCTAATAATCATTTTGGGACTTGTTAAGCGCTGGGGAGGGATGCAAGGTGATCAAGGTGGGGCTCCCAGGCTTCACCCCCATTTTCCCAATGAAGTCACTGAGGCCCAGAGAACGATAATAATCATTTATGGTATCTGCTAAGCGCTGCCTATGTGCCGAGCACCGTTGTAAGCACTGGGGAGGGATGCAAGGTGATCAAAGTGGGGCTCCCAGGCTTCACTCCCATTTTCCAGATGAAGTCACTGAGGCCCAGGGAACGATAATAATCATTTCGGTACTTGTTAAGCGCTGGGGAGGGATGCATGGTGATCAAGGTGGGGCTCCCAGGCTTCACCCCCATTTTCCCGATGAAGTCACTGAGGCCCAGAGAACGATAATAATCATTTATGGTATCTGTTAAGCGCTGACTATGTGCCGAGCACCGTTGTAAGCACTGGGGAGGGATGCAAGGTGATCAAAGTGGGGCTCCCAGGCTTCACTCCCATTTTCCAGATGAAGTCACTGAGGCCCAGTGAACGATAATAATCATTTTGGTACTTGTTAAGCGCTGGGGAGGGATGCATGGTGATCAAGGTGGGGCTCCCAGGCTTCACCCCCATTTTCCCGATGAAGTCACTGAGGCCCAGAGAACGATAATAATCATTTATGGTATCTGTTAAGCGCTGACTATGTGCCGAGCACCGTTGTAAGCACTGGGGAGGGATGCAAGGTGATCAAAGTGGGGCTCCCAGGCTTCACTCCCATTTTCCAGATGAAGTCACTGAGGCCCAGTGAACGATAATAATCATTTTGGTACTTGTTAAGCGCTGGGGAGGGATGCATGGTGATCAAGGTGGGGCTCCCAGGCTTCACCCCCATTTTCCCGATGAAGTCACTGAGGCCCAGAGAACGATAATAATCATTTATGGTATCTGTTAAGCGCTATGTGCCGAGCACCGTTGTAAGCATTGGGGAGGGATGCAAGGTGATCAAAGTGGGGCTCCCAGGCTTCACTCCCATTCTCCAGATGAAATCACTGAGGCTCAGAGAGCGATAATAATCATTTATGGTATCTGTTAAGCGCTATGTGCCGAGCACCGTTGTAAGCGCTGGGGAGGGATGCAAGGTGATCAAAGTGGGGCTCCAAGGCTTCACTCCCATTTTGCAGATGAAGTCACTGAGGCCCAGAGAACGATAATAATCATTTGGGTACTTGTTAAGCGCGGACTATGCGCCGAGCACCGTTGTAAGCGGTGGGGAGGGATGCAAGGTGATTAAGGTTGGGGTCCCCGGCTTCACCCCCATTTTCCAGATGAAATCACTGAGGCCCAGAGAGTGATAATAATCATTTTTAGACTGTGAGCCCACTGTGGGGTAGGGACTGCCTCTATAAGTTGCCAACTTGTACTTCCCAAGCGCTTAGTACGGTGCTCTGCACATAGCAAGCGCTCAATAAATACGATTGATCATGATGCTGAAGATTTCTGATATCTCTTAAGCGCTGACTATGCGCCCACCACCGTTGTGAGCGCTGAAAACAAACTCGAGGCGATTAAGGTGGGGGGTCCCAGGCTTCCCCCCCACCCATTTTCCATATGGCGAGTGAGGCGTCGGTGGGGGTACTAAGCACCCTAAGGAGCCGGGTCGGAGGAGGGGCTGTGGGGGAGACGCCCCGACACTCACCGTGCAGGGCCGGCTCCGGACGGGCTCCCGGGGAGGGCGCGCGGCGGCAGGCGGCAGGCGGGGACTGGGCTGGCCGAGGGCCCCGGGGCCGCGCGAGGGGCGATGGGCGGGGGCTTCGGACCGGTCATTTGCATAACCCCGCCCCCGCCCCACGCTGGTTGGCTGCCTCGCCGGTTGACTGACAGCCGCGGGCCGGGCCGGGGCGGTGCGCGCCCCCACCCCGGGGGACGCCGCCCGACTCGGCTCCCTCAGTCAGTCAGGCAATCAATCAATCAATCAATCAATCAATCGTATTTATTGAGCGCTCACTGTGTGCAGAGCACCGGACTAAGCGCAACATAGAGAGACGGTCCCTGCCCAACAGTGGGCTCACAGTCTAGAATGGGGAGACAGAACAAAACCAAACATAGGCAGTCAGTCATTCAATCAGGCAGTCAGTCAGTCAGTCATTCAATCAGGCAGTCAGTCAGTCATTCAATCAGTCAGTCAATCAGGCCGTCAGTCATTCAATCAGGCAGGCAGGCAGGCAGTCAATCAGGCAGTCAGTCAATCAGGCCGTCAGTCAGTCAGTCAGTCAGTCAGTCAATCAGGCAGTCAGTCAGTCAATCAGTCAGTCAGTCAATCAGGCAGTCAGGCAATCAGTCAGTCAGTCAATCAGGCAGTCAGTCAGGCAATCAGTCAGTCAGTCAGTCAGTCAATCAGTCAGTCAATCAGGCCATCAGTCATTCAATCAGGCAGGCAGGCAGGCAGGCAGGCAGTCAATCAGGCAGTCAGTCGATCAGGCAGTCAGTCAATCAGGCAGTCAGTCAATCAGGCAGTCAGTCAGTCAGTCAATCAGGCAGTCAGTCAGTCAGTCATTCAATCAGGCAGTCAGTCAGTCAATCAGGAAGCCAGTCAGTCATTCAATCAGGCAGTCAGTCAATCAGGCAGTCAGTCAGTAGGTCATTCAATCAGGCAGTCAGTCATTCAATCAGGCAGTCAGTCAATCAGGCTGTCAATCAGTGAGTCAGGCAGTCAGTCCATTCATTCATTCATTCATTCAATCATATTTATGGAGCGCTTACTGTGTGCAGAGCACTGAACTAAGTGCTTGGGAAGTACAAGTTGGCAAATCAATCAATCAGTCAGTCAATCAGGCAGTGAGTCATTCAATCAGGCAGTCATTCATTCAATCAGGCAGTCAGTCATTCATTCAATCAGTCAGTCAATCAGGCAGTTAGTCAATTCATTCATTCAATCATATTTATTGAGTGCTTACTGTGTGCAGAGCACTGGACTAAGCGCTTGGGAAGTACAGGTTGGCAAGTCAGTCAGTCAGTCAATCAGGCAGTCAGGCAGTCATTCAATCAGTCAATCAGTCAGTCAATGTCAATCAGTCAGTCAGTCAATGTCAGTCAGTCAATCAGCCATTCATTCAATCGTATTTATTGAGCGCTTACTGTGTGCACAGCACTGTACTAAGTGCTTGGGAAGTACAAGTCAGCAACATATAGAGACGGTCCCTACCCAACAGCGGGCTCACAGTCTAGAAGGGGGAGACAGACAACAAAACAAAACATATTAACAAAATAAAATAAATAGAATATATGTACAAATAAAATAAATGGAGTAATAAATCTGTACAAACATATATACAGGCGCTGTGGGGAGGGGAAGGAGGTAGGGCAGGGCAATGGGGAGGAGGAGAGGAAAAAGGGGGCTCAGTCTGGGAAGGCCTAATTCATTCAGTCAGTCAGTCAATCAGTCATCATCATCATCATCAATCGTATTTATTGAGCGCTTACTGTGTGCAGAGCACTGTACTAAGCGCTTGGGAAGTACAAGTTGGCAACATACAGAGACAGTCCCTACCCAAAAGTGGGCTCACAGTCTAGAAGGGGGAGACAGAGAACAAAACCAAACATATTAACAAAATAAATAAAATAAATAGAATCCACTCGTCAGCTGTGTGACTCTGGGCAAGTCACTTCACTTTTCTGTGCCTCAGTTAGCTCATCTGTAAAATGGGGATTAAGATTGTGAGTCCCACGTGGAACAACCTGATCGCCTTGTATCCCCCCAGTGCTTAGATCAGTGCTTTGCACATAGTAAGCGCTTAACAAACACCATCATCATATGTACAAGTAAAATAAATAAATAAATAAATATGGCAGGAGGATGGATGCCTTGGTGGCCACTGTGGCTTTTGCTGCCCAGTTTATTTATCTTCAAGCAACGTGGCTCGAAAGAGCCCGGGCTTGGGAGTCACAGGTCATGGGTTCAAATCCCAGCTCAGCCACTTGTCAGCTCTGTGACTTTGGGCAAGCCACTTCACTTCTCTCTGCCTCAGTTCCCTCATCTGTAAAATGGGGATTAAGATTGTGAGCCCCACATGGGACAACCTGATCACCTTGTATCCTCCCCAGCGCTTAGAACAGTGCTTTGCATATAGTAAGCGCTTAACAAATACCAAAATTATTATTATTATTATTATTCAGGATCCTCTATTTCTACCAGGGCAAAGCTTTCCCCATCTTCAAAGCCCTTCCGAAATCCCACTACATCCAATTAATAGTTCTCCTCTCCAGGTCATCTCCTCCCAACTTTTGGGCCTCCTCTGCAATTACAAACCCCTTTATCAGCACTTGGGTAAAAACTCAATTATTTCAGCATTGACTCATCCACATATCCATCTTTCCACAGTTTTCTTCCTTCCTCTTGGTAATTATTTTGTGTCTGACTCCCTCCTGGATCGGAACTCCTTCAGGGGAGAGATAGGGACTTCTCACTACTCTATTTGCCCAAGTGCTTGGTCTAATAATGGGCAAACAATTAGTGCAGAATGATTAATTTGCACCAGCCTATTCACCTCATTGTACACTCTAGGTGGTCCTTTGGTCAGAAACCTTCATCCCTGATTACATAACTCCAGCAGGCAATCAATCCACTACTTGCAGAGCCAGACTTTGCACATAGTAAGCGCTTAACAAATGCCATTAAAAAAGAAAAAAAAACCTAGAACACATCTCTCCCAGGTCCCAGATCTTTCCACTGTTTCGATGTATGCCGAAAAACTCCTCAACATCATTATTTGAAAACTCTCGCTCACTCGAGACCACCAGAGAGTAATAGCACTTAGAAATCCTTTTTGAAAGAAGGCAGGTGGATTCAGACAGGAGAAATCTTTGAGGAGACTAAAATGTGCTGCAATGTGGAAGTTTTCTTAAAGTTGGTTCACCCTGGGTGTGGCTCATCTTGTTTGTTTAATAGTTTATATATGCATGAGGTATTTGAAGTCCATAACTGTTTACCTTCTTATGTTATTGTTAAGCCCGAAAGACAATGCTGGTCTGAAAATACTTTGAGGTCGAATTTATCAGCAGCTTCTTGTTTGTACCCCATTCGTGAGCAGATTAGCTTAATTTAGAACTCTGAACATTGGTGGAGAAAGCAAGAATATGTGAATTTAGAAATTAAAAATAAAACCACCTTATTGGTCCTCTTTGGTCGAGCGATTCTTGAGTCTTTCTTCAAACATCCTACTGTCACTGTTGGAGAAAGTCGTGGGTCGGATGATTCGGTACGGTATTATTTAGGTCCTAAAAAATGGAATTATTTCACGTATACCATAGTCTGGTGCTTTGTTTCTCCTAGCCTGGGATAAGGGTCACAGGGGCAATGACAATCCCATTCTCCGAGGAAACTACATGAAGTTCGGTCCTAACTGGATGGATCCCACTGGCCCTACC
This sequence comes from Tachyglossus aculeatus, assembly GCF_015852505.1. Classification (NCBI taxonomy): domain Eukaryota; kingdom Metazoa; phylum Chordata; class Mammalia; order Monotremata; family Tachyglossidae; genus Tachyglossus; species Tachyglossus aculeatus. The sequence continues at coordinate 16,693,161 of NC_052090.1, read as the reverse complement.
CCTGCCCGACCGATGTGGTTTCCCCCCCTCTAATTCCAGCTTCTCTACCTTTTGAGGTCTGTGGAAACTCTAATGTCCTCTCCATTTGTCTGAGACCCCACCTCCTACTAGGTACAAGATTTCAATAGCCCTCTGTCTTCTCTCTCCACTTCCTTCCCAGTGACATACCACTTACCAAACAGCATATTTTAAAAGGAATTTACAACCAAGCCAATGGATGCAGCAGTCCTTCTAGACTGTGAGCCTGTTGTTGGGTAGGGACCGTCTCTATATGTTGCCGAGTTGTCCTTCCCAAGCGCTTAGTATAGTGCTCTGCACACAGTAAGCGCTCAATACGATTGAATGAATGGATGAATTGCTTCCTAATGCAACCGTCTGCAATCACCCCTACCGTTAGTCCCATCATCATGGCCTATATCACAGGAATCCTAATGTTAACGTCCTATTTGATTCACAGATTACAGTCAAGTTTTTTCCACATACCCACCCCTAACACATGTGCGCACTTGCTCTCTCTCGCTCCCTCTCACTTTGTGCCAGGCACTGTACTAAGCACTGGGTGAATTCAAGCTAATCAGGTTGGACAAAGTCCCCGTCCCTCATAGGTCTCAGTCAATCCCCATTTTACAGATGAGGAGACTGAGGCACAGAGAGGTGAAGTGACTTGCCCAAGGTCACACAGCAGACAGGTGACAGAGCCGGGCCTGTCATCAATCCATTAGGCCACGCTCCTCTTCACTCCACTGTAAGATCGTCTTCTAGGATTTAAGCTCCTTGTAGGCAGGGAATGTGTTTATTTTTATCCTGTACTCTCTAAAGTGTTTAGTATAATACTCTGCACACAGTAAGTGCTCAGTGAACACGACCGAATGAAATACAATTGAATGAATTTACAGAATTAGCAGACAGGTTCCCTGCCCATAATAAGCTTACAGACTAGAGAGGGAGAGATCACCTGTTGGGTTATTCAGTGTTCTAGACTGTAAACTCGTAAAGGGCAGCGAACGTTTCCACCAACTCTGTTATATTGTGCTCTCCCATGTGCTTAGTACTGTGCTCTGCACACAATAAGCACTCAATAAATAGTCTTGATTGATTCTGGAGGATCTCAAACTTGCCACAGTCCAGGTGGAATAGGGTAAGGGCAGTGTGAGAACATTTTGTTCTACGCCTTCCAGATTGGAGAAATTGGGCAAGATGGGAATACGGAGCAGTTTGCAGGATCTGCTGCTGTTGCTTTCATTTTTTCTACTAGTTTGAAAAAAAAGGTTATAGTCAAACTTATTTCATTTGACCAAACAACGCTTAGAACAGTGCTTTGCGCATAGTAAGTGCTTAACACAATGCCATTATTATTATTCCCCCAAAGGCTTTTCCTGTAGTCACATAAGATTCCAGCTGCTGTGGAAACCAAATCAAAATTGCAAACCTTAGGACTAAGAGGATAAGAACTAGTACCCCTCGTTAATAACTGTCAATTAGGCAGATTCAATCGTATTTATTGAGCTCTTACTGTGTGCAGAGCACTGTACTAAGCGCTTGGGAAGTACAAATCAGCGCTTAGAACAGTGCTTTGCACATAGTAAAGCACTGAGCCCCTTCCTTCCTCTCCCCCTGGTCCCCCTTTCCATCCCACCTTACCTCCTTCCCTTCCCCACAGCACCTGTATATATGTATATATGTTTGTACATATTTATTACTCTATTTATTTATTTTACTTGTACATATCCATTCTATTTATTTTATTTTGTTAGTATGTTTGGTTTTCTTCTCTGTCTCCCCCTTTTAGACTGTGAGCCCACTGTTGGGTAGGGACCGTCTCTATATGTTGCCAACTTGTACTTCCCAAGTGCTAAGTACAGTGCTCTGCACACAGTAAGCGCTCAATAAATACAATTGATGATGACAGTAAGCAGTCTTCTAGACTGTGAGCCCACTGTTGGGTAGGGACTGTCTCTATAATGTTGCCAACTTGTACTTCCCAAGCGCTTAGTACAGTGCTCTGCACACAGTAAGCGCTCCATAAATACGATTGATGATGACAGTAAGCAGTCTTCTAGACTGTGAGCCCACTGTTGGGCAGGGACCGTCTCTATAATGTTGCCAACTTGTACTTCCCAAGCACTTAGTACAGTGCTCTGCACACAGTAAGCGCTCAATAAATACGATTGAATGAATGAATGAATAGTAAGCACTTAATAAATAATAATAATAATAATAATAATGTTGGTATTTGTTAAGCGCTTACTATGTGCAAAGCACTGTTCTAAGCGCTGGGGTAGATACAAGGTAATCAGGTTGTCCCACGTGGGGCTCACAGTCTTCATCCCCATTTTATAGATGAGGGAACTGAGGCCCAGAGAAGTTAAGTGACTTGCCCAAAGTCACACAGCTGACAAGCGGCAGAGCCGGGATGCCATTATTATTACAAATCAGCAACATATAGAGACGGTCCCTACCCAACAACAGGCTCACGCTGGGGCAATCTGGGGTCAAAACCGAGGATACAATTTAACAACAACAACAAAAATTCCATCTGCATAACCTCAACCTAATTCTTATCAACCCTTCTGTTTGACTTGTAACAAACAAGTACAGGGTACAAATCTCCACTCTGTTAGATGGAAAATGGGGCTGCTAATAGCAGTGCTATTCAGAAACAGGTTGAGTCCACAGTTATTTTTCTGGAACAGACATTTGTTTTGCCCTCTTGAAGACTCGGTTGCTGAACAACGCTGGCCAAGTTCAGTTTCCCCAGATGTAAAAGGATCCCCTGCCTCACGAGAACGTTGAGGGGATTAACAAAATAATGAACCCAATTGTTCCAACCCTATGTGGGAGGTGGAGGGACGAGGACACACTGGAGGATGTTTAAAGAGTTTTTCTAGGGGTGTTGAGACAAGAGAATTGTTCCACCCTCTCCTATTTATGAGGATATCATCTGAAGGGGGAATCTGAGGTCTAGTCACGGAAATACTGCAATTCCCTGGCTGATCATCCAAGACCGGGCCTACCTCCCAATCCTGAGAAGGATAAACTGGAGGAGGGAATTATCGCTGTCTCCACTCCTACAGAGCATGGCTGTCAGGCCCTGGCCCCCCTCCACAAATTTGGTGGTTTGGAAAGGATCTTCCTTAACTTGGATAACGTGCCTTGCTTGACCTACTTGAAGGTAGGTGATAATCAATGAGAGGCCTTTTTAAAAATCTATCATTATTCATTCACTCATTCAATCGTATTTATTGAGCGCTTACTGTGTGCAGAGCACTGGACTAAGCGCTTGGGAAGTCCAAGTTGGCAACATATAGAGACGGTCCCTACCCAACAGTGGGCTCACAGTCTAGAAGGGGGAGACGGAGAACAAAACAAAACATATCAACAAAATAAAATAAATAGGATAAATATGTACAAATAAAATAGAGTAATAAATACATACAAACATATGTACGAGTATGTACAATATGTACATATGTACATATGTACAATTATGAATTCTTATACTCAGGTAGGGACTGTCTCTATATGTTGCCAATTTGTACTTCCCAAGCGCTTAGTACAGTGCTCTGCACATAGCAAGCGCTCAATAAATACGATTGATGATGATGATGAATAGATTTCCCAGGGGCTAGGTAAGGCGTTTCACGTTGCAAGATAGGTGGAAGCGTACTTTCTGATATCCCGCATCTTGTATTTTGCATTACTTCCACTGAACTAAAACTGCATTATGTACCTGATGCAAGGAAGCACTCTGGTAAAAACATATTGCGATGTATAAATACTGGGAAATTCAGTGGGATGCTACATGATTCATGATGCTGACTGTGGACAGCATCTCTGAGGTAGTGTTACCATAAATCAGTAAAACGCCCTTGGAGACGGTGTCCCTGTGTTTATGTTCGTTGATGGCAAAGGACCTTTACAAAATCATGTGCTACATAAAAACTTCCCTTTCCTGCTATTAACATTCTTTGATCAATTCATCACTCTACCAAAAGGAAAATCTTACTGTGATTTTAAAAAAACTGGCAAAATGAAACAAAATCATGGAAAGGAGGTTGCAGTCAGGAAAAGGAGATAAAAGGTAGCAAGTTCGCTTATATACGAACTCTCTGAAAACTGGTGTAAGTAACCACAGTTTATAGGTTTTCTGTGGTAATTATGGAAGCAGCGTGGCTCAGTGGAAAGAGCCCGGGCTTGGGAGTCGGAGGTCATGGGTTCGAATCCTGACCACGCCACATGTCTGCTGTGTGACCTTGGGCAGGTCACTTAACTTCTCTGAGCCTCAGTTCCCTCATCTGTAAAATGGGGATGAAGACTGTGAGCCCCACGTGGGACAACCTGATCACCTTGTATCCCCCCCCCACAGCGCTTAGAACAGTGCTTTGCACATAGTAAGCGCTTAACAAGTACCAACATTATTATTGAGAAGCAGCCTGGCTCAGTGGAAAGAGCCCGGGCTTTGGAGTCAGAGGTCATGGGTTCTAACCCCGGCTCCGCCAATTGTCAGCTGTGTGACTTTGGGCAAGTTACTTAACTTCTCTGTGCCTCCGTTACCTCATCTGTAAAATGGGGATTAAGACTGTGAGCCCCACGAGGGACAACCTGATCATCTTGTAACCTCCCCAGCGCTTAGAACAGTGCTTTGCACATAGTAAGTGCTTACTAAATGCCATCATTGTTATTATTAAGCGCTTAACAAATGCCATCATTATTATTATTATTAATTACCCTCCAACCACTGTCCTGACACTCCAGTTTGCCTCAAAATAAACCCCTTGCTCTCTCCCCTCCTGGTCCTTTCTCTCTGTCCTTCTCCTCTTTCCCCTTCCCAGCCTAAATTCATTCATTCAATCATTTTTATTGAGCACTTACTGTTTGCAGAGCACTGTACTAAGCGCTTAGCTAAATGCAGGTTGGTTTAACTATTAGTATCCCATCCTCACAACATGATTGCACCCCTTTCCCTCGGCAGACCCTCCCACCAAAGTCAAGAAAGCGGCTCATGAGAACAGTTGTGGCCACCTGACTGCAGCAAAGTTTGCTAACTGAGGAAAAGAGGACCTATTTAAGGAAAATGGGGAAACCAGCTCAAGATCTCCAGAAGTCTCCTAAGTTTAGATGCCCTACTTACAAGCTTCTGAAGGTTGAATGAGAAAACATCACCACGAATTCATTCCTCCACCCCGCGAAGGGCAAGCTATTCAGCTCAGAACCGCATGAAGTGGGGTATGAAAAGCACCCACGCAGAGCCACCTCTGCCTTCTTGCCTCCTATGATCCCTTTGCCCCCTGTAACCCCAAGAAGAAACACTTCTATGCTTTTCAGAATGAAGAGGAGTAAAAGAAAGCAGAGTAGTTCTTTGGGTAGGGAAAATGGGACAATTGATTTGGGCCTTTGGGACCTGCCTCTCCTTAGGAGAAACAGTCGCTTGGCGCAGAATCAAAGATTTCCCCAGAACAAACTGCTCAAGGGACTTGAGTCCAGGGGGAGAAACTTAAAAATGGAACTACTGCATCAGCAAGTCGTTCCACATTTTAGTAGCTCCATGTCTAATACAGAACTCCTTATCTTCCCACCCAAACCCTGTCCTCCCCATGATTTTCCCATCATTATAGACGGCACCACCATCCTTCCTGTCTCACAAGCCGGTAACTGTGATGTCATCCTTGACTCCTTTCTCTCATTCAACCCATATATTCAGCCCATCACTAAATCCTGTGGGTTCCACCTTCACGATATCACTAAAATCCGCCCTTTCCACTCCATCCAAACTACCACTTTAATCCAGTCACTTGTCCTATCCTGCCCTGATTACTGTATCAGCCTCCTTGCTGACCTCCCTGCCTCCTGTCTGTCCCCACTCCAATCTATGGTTCACTCTGCTGCCCAGATCATTTTTCTACAAAAAACATCAGGATATGTTTCCCCAACCCTCAAGAACCTCCAGTGGTTGACCATCCACCTCCACATCAAACAGAAACTCCTCACCATTGGCTTTAAAGCACAGAAACACCTTGCCCCCTCCTACCTCACCTCGCTATTCTCCTACAACCCAGTCCACGTATTTACTTCCACTAATGCTAACCTTCTCACTGTTTCCTCAAACTTGCCGCTGATCTCTCACCCACATCCTGCCTCTAGCCTGGAATGCCCTCTCATCAAATCCAACAGACATTGACTCTTTCCCCCTTCAAATCTGTGCCTGGCACATAGTAAACGCTTAACAAATACCATTATTATTATTATTGTTAAAGCCTTATAAAAGGTCCATCTCCTCCAAGAGGCCTCCCCTGATTAAGTCCTTCCTTCATCTTCTCCCACTCCTACGTCGCCCCGACTTGCTCCCTTTATTCATCGCCCCCCCCCGCCCCCACAGCCCCACAGCACTTATACAGAAATCTGTAATTTATTTATATTAATGTCGGTCTCCCCCTTTAGACTGGAAGCTCGTTGTGGGCAGGGAATGCGTTTGTTTATTATCCATTCATTCAATTGTATTTATTGAGCGCTTACAGTGTGCAGAGCACTTGTTATATTGCACTCTCCCAAGTGTTTAGTACAGTGCTCTGCACACAATAAGCGCTCAATACGAATGATCAATGAATGAATGTGGACTGAAAGTCCTGGGTCCTGGCATGCTCTTAGGGAGACCCTAACAGGAAGTAGCAATAAAAATAATAATAATAACGGTGTTTGTTAAGTGCCTGGCATTGTATTAAGCACTGGGTTGGACACAGTCCCTGCTCTGCCTGGGGCTCACAGTCTTATTCCCCATTTTACACGAGGTAAACTGAGGAACGGGGAAGTGAAGTGACTCGTCCAAGGCCACAAAGCAGACAAGTGGTCGATCTGGGATTAGAACGCATGGCCTATGCCATGCTGCTCCCCAATGGTTCCCATTTGTGTGTTCAGGCAGAATTCAGTCAGTGAAACGGGCCTTATCTATTGAGAATCTCGGCCCTGATCCAAGATCTGGCCCCACACACTCACAAAACTCTAGAAGTCTGGGTTCCAATCCTTGCTTGGTCATGGTCACTAATTCACCTCTTCATAGACCAAAAAAAAAAAAACAAACCAAAAGGTCGTCTGACCAAAGGAGTAATCTTGGGCAAGTGGCAACATGCCCCAAAGCTTCCATTTCTTCCCATGCAAACTGGGATAATAATGTCTGTGACTTATGGACATTTGAAACATGTGAATTGTAATAAGCTACTGTCTGTTAAAATAATCTCAGCTCCTTGGAAACGGGAACTACCTAAACGCAAGGTATTATTATTACTGACTTCCAGCACGGTGCCTTTCTGTGAACATCCTTCTTTCTCTTACTTGTTCAGGTGAGACTCTTTACACTTCATACATCTAAAGTGTCCCACATCCATAAAATATGAATAGAACACCTCAGTAGACCCATCTTCTCTCTCAGAAAAGCTTGATTACTTCAGTTCTTACATTCATTCTCATAACTTTAACAAATGTGTAAAAGAATGAATATAAAATAATATAAACATTTATTTGTATAGGTGTAATCGTGGATTGAGTATCCATTTGTGCTTGCAGGATGTTTACTAAAACCGTATTTTCTTTTCACAATATTTTCACTTCTTTTCTTCTCTGTGAAACCCAGCAGCCAAGTTCTGTATGTGACTAAAATGCTCAGAGTTTGACTTTTTTTACATTTTCTTTTCAAACTCATAGTTTTGAATAATATGCCTCAAACACGTTATATGGATAGGAATAATGTGTCTGTCTTTCTGCAAAAAAAGTCTTTGTTTCTTACTTTTGACTAAAATCATAACGCAAACAATAAATACCAGAGGAAAAATACCAATACCAATTTGCCCAATTTTCTATGGAGAAAACGTCAAAAATCTATTTTTTTTTACTTCCAATATTCAGAGATAGCATGGGAAGTAATCGTTTAACTTAAAAAATAAAAAGAATTCCCCTTTACTTCTGGCTTTGGTCACATTAATAAAAACAGGTTTTAGCACTTGATAAAAATAAAATGTCAAATTCATTTTGCTCTCACATCATGATCCCCTCCCAACATTATAAGTGTTGGAAAAACTGTATAGCGAGCACAGGATGTCCTGTTACAATTATCTACACAGACTCATGACTCACCATAAAAATTAAGAGATCGGAAATTATTGTGCAGGGTATTTTTTTCTTCTCATCAATACTGAACACGTAGATTTGATAGGAGCCATAAATGACATCTGATTTGATTCAGAGGTACCAGTTGTAAAAAAAAAATAATACCTGCATGCCCTCTGAGATAACCCCAAGGGATAAAAAGAACTTTACTTTTTCTTATGCATAACAATGCGGAATATGTAACATTAAATCAAAAACATCTCAACCTGCACACACTCCAGTAGTTCCCCTTTTTAAGCTGGAAATATTGGCATCATCATCATCAATCGTATTTATTGAGCGCTTACTGTGTGCAGAGCACTGTACTAAGCGCTTGGCAGTGAGCCAAGGCTCAGCCACTGGAGGAGGGATGGTGGGCAGAAGTTTGGCATGGTGCCGGGATCCTTCCAGTGGGGCCTGCTGAAAGCTCACCTCCTCCAGGAGGCCTTCCCAGACCGAACCCCCCTTTTCCTCTGCTCCTCAATCAATCAATCGTATTTATTGAGCGCTTACTGTGTGCAGAGCACTCCCATCGCCCCTAATCCCTCCCTCTGCCCTACCCCTTTTCCCGCCCCGCAGCACTCGTGTATATATGTACATACTTATTTTGGTGTTCACGTCTTGGTATTCTGCCGATCGTATTTATTGAGCGCTTACTAAGCACTTGGGAGAGTACAGGATAACCGTAAAACATACCCATTCTCAGCCTCCAGAAAGCCTTCCCCAATTGCCAACACTCCATGTCACATTAACCCAACAACCTCCTTTAGCACTTCAGTTCTTACATTCATTCTCATAGCTTTTACAAATATGTAAAAGAATGAATATAAAATAACACAAACATTTATTTGTATAGGTGTAATCAACTGCACTCAATTATTTGTTCAGCCATTTAATCTTGACATATTCCACGCTAATACCCGTCATATCCTAGTTTTTCCTCTAGCTCCCTTGATTTGTAAATAATTCGTGTCGGCCAGTCTCCCCCATTAGACCATAAGCCCCTCAGGTCAGGGACCATGTCTTTTATTTCTGGTTTAATCTCCCAAGCACTTAATACAGGGCTGTGCACAGTGTGTGCTCAATAAATGTTATCAGTTAATTGGTTCCAAAAATGATGCTTCTGACTTTGGGATCTATATCAGTGTATGTGAGTGCATCTCATAAGGACAGTGGGTGATGGATAATGCCCCTTTATTTTGCTGTTGCATTGGCTGCTCCAAATATCTGGTGGCAGTTTGACTTCTCTATGCTGTGATCTTTGTGATCTTCCCGGAGCCTCTGTTCTAACACACTCACTCAATTTCTAATTGCAGTACACCAGACTGGATTGTCGGTTGATATTGCCTCCCAACGTGCTGCTGCTAATCAATCAATCATATTTATTGAGCGCTTAGTGTGTGCAGAGCACTGTACTAAGCGCTTGGGAAGTACAAGTTGGCAACGTATAGAGACAGTCCCTACCCAACAGTGGGCTCACAGTTTAAAAGAGCTAACCTTCTCACTGTGCCTCGATCTCGCCTATCTCACTGCCCACTCCTTGCCCATGACCTGCCTCTGGCCTGAATGCCCTCCCACCTCAAATCCCACAAGACAATTACTCTCCCCACCATTCAAGGCCTTATTGAAGGTGCATCTCCTCCAGGAGGCCTTCCTTGACTAAACCCCCCGCCTTTCCTCTTAGAGTTTGGAGTCAGGGGCTTTGTTGTGGGCAGGGAATGTGTCTAGCAACACTGTAGTTCTCTCCCAAGCACTTAGTACTGCGTGCAGTAACTGCTCAACAAATGTCATTGATTGATTGAGAGAAGAAAGTGAGGTGATTAATAGTCAGTGGAGTCTAAGGGAGGTGGCTTGCCCAGGAGGTTGGAGGGATTAAGGAGAATGTTCAGGCTTCTTGGTCATATCAATGAATCAATCAATCGTATTTATTGAGTGCTTACTGTGTGCAGAGCACTTGGGAAATACAAGTTGGCAACATATAGGGATGGTCCCTACCCAACAGTGGGCTCACAGTCTAGAAGGGGCAGACAACAAAACATATTAACAAAATAAAATAAATAGAATAGATATGTACAAGTAAAATAAACAGAGTAATAAATACGTACAAACATGACGAACCTGGCTACCTTGGAGAATCAAAGCTCAGGTGGAGAAGACTCTGATGGGGTCGGCTCAGTGCGGAGACCCAAAGTAGAAAGAGTGTGTTTCTGCTTTATTGGCAAGATTGAAGGCGGCCCTGAACTCATGAAAGTATTACTTTTGGGTGTCGCACCTGACTGGGGAATCTGTTTTTCACCAAGCTCACACCAATCAATCTAACCTAGGGCTTTCTGGAGCCTGGCTGAGCCATGGCAAAGAGAAAGAAAAACACAAACCAAGTGCTGGGGGTTGTATATTAATTGGAAAAACACAAATTGGAATGACCTTCCCCAGGCATATTTAACCACTGAAAATTAGAAGGGTAGTTTCAGGTCCCCGCAAAGAGCTAAGACCCTCATTCTGCCACAGGATAAGCTTGTGGGAAGGTCTTACGAGGTGGGAGGCTTGTAGTCCGATCTGCAATTAGGTTTGTAATTGCTAGCCTGAACTTTCTGAATTGAATTTTACAGTTTCTTTCCACATGGAGAGAGAAAGAGAAAGAGAGAAAGAAAGAGAGGGGCAGAAAGGAAGGCTGCAGACTTTTGATTCCCTTGGTGGATGCTCTCTTCTGGCACTCCTAGAGATCTTTCCCAGTGATTGGAATCTGTTCACTAGGTCACAGCCGGCAGGTCGTAAAAACTTGAGATCTGTTTTGTGATCCTACATGGCTCAGTGGAAAGAGCCCGGGCTTTGGAGTCAGAGGTCATGGGTTCAAATCCCGGCTCCGCCAACTGTCAGCTGTGTGACTTTGGGCAGTCACTTAACTTCTCTGGGCCTGTTACCTCATCTGTAAAATGGGGATGAAGACTGTGAGCCCCCCGTGGGACAACCTGATCACCTTGTAACCTCCCCAGTGCTTAGAATAGTGCCATGCACATAGTAAGCGCTTAATAAATGTTATTATTATTATTATTATTATTAAAAATAAGGTGAAGACTAGTATCTTGGAGAGCAAAGCCGCACAAAAAAGCATTAAAAGGTCCACCTCTGTAAATGTCTAATCTGGGAGCAGAACATCTCCACCTACACAGCTAAGCGCTATCTTTATAACTCTTACTTAGGAGTTGGAGTCACTATTTCCCTCTTCACTAGCCAGCCAACAAGCCCATCTTCTTCTTTACTTGAATTTTAGCCTGAAGGGGGTAAGATAAAGATCAAGTTGGTTTTGGGCAAGTGTATTTTTTTCAGATGAAATAATCAGTGGAAATGTCTATTTTTATCTAGAATCTGGACAGGGCAAAACAAACATACATCTGAGGGGGTTGCCCCTTGTGAACAAACTTAAGTTTTTAGAGTCATGTGACATTCACCCTTCTCAAAACCGGTCCCGGGAACCCTTAGATCACCAAATATCTGAAACACTGCATTTCATGTCTTCCTACTCATTCCTGACAACATCTCCTTGCCCTGCCGCTGTCCCTGCAGTCACAAAGGTCCCCAACGGATAACAGTGTCTAAAAGGATAAAGCAGGTTATACAAAAAATTCTTTACTTAAACTATTTAAATATGCTTCTGCCAATTATTATCTAAACTTGCAGATGCTGAGTGAGATGGAAGAGAAGTTGTGCCCCGAGGAAAAAATAACCCTCTTTTCCCAGAAGGAAAAAAAAAAATCACAAGACAAGCTTCTGTTTGAATAAGGTTTTTGTGCTGGGACACAAATCTAAAATGCAAATCTTCACAAATAGCTGACTAGAGTAAATAAGAGGAGATGAGAATCAGCACCAGGCACCAGTCACAGAAACAGTCCTACCGATCAGATCAACACTTTTGAGGATGCAAGGCATGGGCAGGGAATGTGTCTGTTAATTCTGTTTTACTCTCCCAAGCACTTAGTACAGTGCTCTGCACATAGGAAGTGCTCAGTAAATACCATTAACTGATTGATTGTTGGCTAAAAACTCCTGGCCTTACGGCCCCGACAAGTAACATTCAGCTAATCCATATAAAGTACGTCAAAAAGAACAAACAGAAAAATTTCCTTTCCCTATATTGAAAATAAGGCAGCTGCCACTGGGATAGTAAGAAATAGGTGATCCAGAATATTTTTCTAATGAGGGTTTGCTTTGTTTTGGGTTGCAAATGCAGAATAAATCATGTAGCCTTTATAACTAGCATTTCTGTTTTAGCATTTTAAGACGTTATTGATTGTACATCACAAACACTTCAATTCTGCCATAAATGTAATAATAATAATGGCATTTGTTAAGCGCTTACTAGGTGCAAAGCACTGTTCTAAGCATTGGGGAGGATACACGGTGATCAGATTGTCTCACATGGGGCTTACAGTCTTCATCCCAATTTTACAGATGAGGTAACTGAGGCACAGAGAAGTTAAGTGACTTGCCCGAAGTCACACAGTTAACAAGTGGCGGAGCCGGGATTTGAACCCATGGCTTGATTCCCAAGCCCGTGCCCTTTCCATTGAGCCACGCTGCTTCTCTAATTCCTTACTCACCAATTACAGAAGTACTGAATGAATCCAAGAGACAAGAAGAAGAAAAAAATGAAGAGACAGGCCGTATTAAGCTGCTGTAACACTAGAGTGAAGCATACTTATTTCCCAGTAAGCGCAGAGCAACCCCTGGACAACTAGAAAACCTGCTTTAAATCTTTGGCAACCCCAGAGGGCAGATTAGATCTAAGATATGAAAACTTCACCTTAGTGCTCAATTATGAACATCAGACTCCTGGGAAGAATGGCAATACTCCTTGGAAGTTGAATGCCTCAGGAACACAATCCCCCCTCACAAGACACACACACAAAACCAATATACCCGGAGGCAAGACGCATGGTGGAGTAGACATCCTGGAGCTTGAATCTGCAGCTCCGAGAAGCCTGCAATAGTTATTTCCCAAGTGAGTAAATCCTGCATGTTCATTCAATTGTATTTATTGAGTGCTTCCTGTGTGCAGAGCACTGTACAAAGTGATTGGAAAGTACAATTCGGCAATAAAGAGGGACAATCCCTGCCCACAACAGACTCACATGTCTTTTTAGGGTCTAGAAAAGGGGAGGGCAAATCATGGGCTGCAGGCTGGACCCTATCTACCGTGATTTAATATGGCCCAAGAAGGATTCTGCCTGATTCCAATCAACAGCTTTTGTTCAACATCTTTCGTTCTTGGGGGCCCTCTACCTGGCTTGGAACTGGCAACCACTGGCCATTCCCCCTTTTAGACTGTGAGCCCACTGTTGGGTAGGGACTGTCTCTATATGTTGCCAACTTGTACTTCCCAAGCGCTTAGTACAGTGCTCTGCACACAGTAAGCGCTCAATAAATACGATTGATGATGATGATTGATGATTACCATTTCCTATGCAGCGCACCTCCAACAGCACAGGAATTTGAGGTTCAGCCACTGGGTCCACGCCTGATTTGGAGGCAGCATGTCAGCCACCGTAGGCAAAGATGGCTTTGAACTCTCCTACCCCCCATCTCTTCTTTGGTGCAGTCCACATCAACCTCAACAATCTGGGAAATGTCCATTAGGCTGAAATAACTGTCCAGCTTGCAGAGAACTCCCACTTCCAATTAATTTGACAGATCACAACTCTCCCCACCTTCAAAGCCCCCCTAAATTCCGCCTCTGCTAACAAGTTTAATCAGATTCACGAACGAAAAGCTCTCTGTGGATGAAGTCTCGCAGTCGGTGATTTCTCCTTCTTGTGGAGCATTGTCCCTCTTCGTAGGTGAGTTTGATCTGCCCCGGCTTCTGGGGGGAGCCCCGTTCCTCGGTCCTGTACGGTCCCCTCCGTCACACCCGCTTCGACACTTATTACTCTATTTTACTTGTACATATCCTATTTATTTCATTTTGTTAATATGTTTTGTTTTGTTCTCTGTCTCCCCGTTTTAGACTGTGAGCCCACTGTTGGGTAGGGACTGTCTCTAGATGTTGCCAATTTGTACTTCCCAAGCGCTTAGTACAGTGCTCTGCACATAGTAAGCGCTCAATAAATACGATTGATGATGATGATGATGAAGTTGTCCCCATTAATTTGACAGATCACAACTCTCCCCACCTTCAAAGCCCCCCTAAATTCCGCTTCTGCTAACAAGTTGTCCCCAGTTAACTCCCCAAGCCCTACTGAGAGCTCACCTCCTCCAGGAGGCCTTCCCAGACTGAGCCCCCTTCTTCCTCTTCCCCTCCTCCCCGCCTTACCTCCTTCCCCCCCCCACAGCACCTGTATATATGTATATATGTTTGTACGTATTTATTACTCTATTTTATTTGTACATATTTATTCTATTTATTTTATTTTGTTAATATGTTTTGTTTTGTTGTCTGTCTCCCCCTTCTAGACTGTGAGCCCACTGTTGGGTAGGGGCCGTCTCTATATTTTGCCAACTTGTACTTCCCAAGCGCTTAGTACAGTGCTCTGCCACGGTAAGTGCTCAATAAATACGACTGAATGAATGAATGAAGTCACTTCAGCCCATTAGCCACCTCTAAAACTTTCATTCATTTATATGTCCCCCCTCCCAGAATTAATCTATATTCTACATGCTTGATTGTACAGTCAATTTATTATGATTTTACCCTTTGTAAATTCTTTTGTTTTACCTTGTTAGAGCCCGTTGTTGGGTAGGGACCGTCTCTATGTGTTGCCAATTTGTACTCCCCAAGTGCTTAGTACAGTGCTTTGCACACAGTAAGCACTCAATAAATACGATTGAATGAATATGAGCACATTCTTTGTGGACAGAGAATGTCTCATACTTCTGTGGTAACTCCCCAAGTATCTAGTACAGTGCACTGCACCCAGTGGGGATTCAACAAATATCTTTATACTACTAAAACAATCTAGAAGCAGGTTGCTGATCATACTCAGAAGCAACGTGGCACTGAGAAGCAGCGTGGCTCAGTGGAAAGAGCCCGGGCTTGGGAGTTGGAGGTCATGGGTTCTAATCCTGGCTCCACCACTTATCAGCTGTGTGACTTTGGGCAAGTCACTTAACTTTTCTGAGCCTCAGTTAAACCATCTGTAAAACGGGGATTAAGACTATAAGCCCCACATGGGACAACCTGATTACCTTGTATCTACCCCAGCGTTTAGAACAGTGTTCGGCACATAGTAAGCGCTTAACAAATACCAACATTATTATTTTTATTATTATTTACGTTCTGACAACCATGCAACCAAATTCTTCCAGGAGTAACTTGGTCCCCTTGGAAACTCAAACTTTGCTTTAGGCCACTAATGTACCACTGAAGAGACAGAAGCAGTAACTGAGCCGAATTTAGGGAATTCAGCTCCTAAGTGAAGCTGAAGGAATGGGGAAACTCCAAGGAATGGGGAAAATCTGTTTGAAAAGTCCCAACTGTAGGGAAATATGGGTCCCATCTATGAGTCAAGAGGGAAAGACCCTCGCATACTTTAAAAGTACCACCCTAATACCTTTCTTCCAGAGATAATTAAAAACATCGAATGTACTCCTGCACTGTCCTTGGGAACCTGGTGGCAAAACACAGGGAAACTGAAACCCTGCAATACGATCCAATTAATCCATCCATCAGGGGTATTTGAGTGCTTAATGCTGCAGAACACTATATTACGCACCTGGAAGAGAGACAGACACATTCCCTGCCCACAAGATGCTTACAGTCTTGAGGCGGGGACAGTTATTAAAATGAATTATAGGTACATTCATAAGTATTGTGGGGCTGAGGTTGGGGTGAACATCAAGTGCTTAAAGGGTATAAATCCAAGTTCATAAGTGACACAGAAGGGAGAGGGATTACGGGAAACGAGGGATTAGTTGGGGAAGGTCTCTTGGTGGAAAAAGATGTGATTTTAATAAAGCTTTGAAAGTAGGGAGAGTGGTATTTGACAGGAAGGTGATACTGGAGCCCAAAGCGGGTCCTGAGGTTATATGTCTGCCCACCCCAAACTCCCAGCCTCCTGGTGTGATTTTGCTGCCTGTAGGGTGTTAGTGATTACTTTTCTAAATGCTGAAACAGTAATAATAGTATGCCGGTGGATTCCCTTTAACCCAGGGTCTACAGTAAATGCATCAGCTGTCAGCCAGCTGGTCAGTCAGAAAGAACATGAAAGTAGGAGAGAAGCGAAAAGTAATTTTGCTGCTGGCTGTTTGGCTGTGTTGCTAACACTGGCCAAGACAGGAAACCCACAAACGGAAAGTTTAAAGACGTGTAAAGTCTTTTGGGAGTTTGAGTCGGTGCAGAGTCAGTGGATACCAAAGGCTGCCATTTCCTCGACCAAACCAACAAAATGCAGTAAACACCCGATTCTGTACCTTGAGAGGCTAACCTTTCTGGTACCCACAGGGTTTGGAGAGGCTCAGAAATGGCCTTCCCCGTTTCCTGGCAAAGTTAATTTTTGACGGGGCGGCTCAAGTTCAGCCCATGAGGGATTCCGGTGACTCAGCCCTCCAAACTGAAATGCATCTCTCTGAAACTGCTAAGACAAAGGTAGCGTGAGTTCATCCCTTACTTGAATCCAGAGTCCAGGTTTTGGAATGGCCACCTGATTATCAATTTAATATCAGTGGTCATTTTTGTGGTGGAATCTATACTGTAAGCTCATCCTCTAGACTGTAAGTTTATCGTGGGCAAGGGCCCTTCCTACCAACTGTTATATTGTACTCTCCCGAGCGCTGTGCACAATAAGCATGTAATAAATACCACTGATTGACTGATTAGAATCCACTGCCTTTCTTCACGGCTGAAGATGCAAGATATTTTAAATCTTCTAACCTGCCTCCCTATTCAATTTTCCAACCCGGAAGAGACCTGGACCAGGAATCTCAATGGCCTGTGGGAATTTTATTCTAGCTCTGTGGGGTGTATTTTTCTATTTCAATTCTTACCCGCATGGAGCCTGGCTTCTCTTTGACAGGGACTAATTTCTTTCAAGCCTGGGGTTTTATGGGGGTTGAGCTAATTTGCTCAGTTTCTCCAAGGACTTTACTCAAATGGATGCACTGACTGGTCATTATTCTGCTTGGTTGTTGGTAAGGCTACGCTGCCATGGCTGTATAGCATCTGAATGACCTTGAGGCCCCCAGCATTTTAATGACGGGCAACTGACCTTAGTCCTCACGCATGATGAAGGAGAAAGGAACCTCAGTTCTGAAGATGAAAGCAAAAGGAGCTTAATCTTTGGGCAAAAAGAAAAAAAGAACAAAATTTAGTCCAAGATGCTGTGGAATCAACACGGGCTGTTACGGGCTACGATGTTTGTTGAGCATTCAATGAGCAGATCTACAGGGCCCAAGTGAGGAACTGAGGCAATTAACTGGGGTTAAAACTCTGGGGTATTCAGGTGGAAGTTCAAACTTTATTCTACAAGCCGGCAACCCCTGAGTTAGAAGAGAATTGAGTGTGTTTTTGGGATTAGATCAGGACAACATCTAGGATGAAATCCTGCTATCAGCTGCCCCGGTCACATCTTTAATTTAGAATCTTGCCTGCATTTGGTCACTGTATTTTAAAAAGAATGTGGAGAAACTGGAAAATTGTTAAGAGACTCAGAAACAGGTCTTGTGGGAAGAAGGAATTGGAATGGTTCATGCAAAGGGCTGCCAATAATAGCTTTCAAGTATGCAAAGGATGGGATGAACTGGGCACGGATCAGTAGAGTACGGAATTTTACACTTTATCTGATTTAGCTCCATTATTGCTTCCTGAAACTTTTTTTTTCCAAAATTAGGGTTAAAACAAAAAAAAACCCTTAAACATTTCATTTAAAAAGCTTTTAAGTCTTATCCAATACTTTCAGTCAAAAAGGATTTTAAATTAATTTATGAATCAATTCTAATTCTGCCACAAACAACATATATCATTTAGATATATTTGTTTGATAAATTACCAGTGTCTCCAATGTCGACAGTGAAATCAGCTTGTGATTTTTGGCATGTGATCTCTGGAACGTTTGGTCACTGAAAATGTTAATCTCTCTTCTGGGTGATTTCCTTTGTCACCTCTGTAAAGTGTCTGGGGTTTCCCTACGTAAACTTGCACATGTGGTCACTTTTCGCTTATTTCTTATGTGTTACCCTTCCATTTAACCTACAACTCTATTCTCAAAACCCGGGTTAGGAAGTCAAAAAGATTTAGATTGTTGGAGTTCGGTACCTCTCATTAAGAAAGATTAATTGAACATTACTACTACTACTAATGATAACATTTATTAAGCGCTTACTATGTGCCAAGCACTGTTCTAAGCACTGAGGAGGTTACAAGGTGATCAGGTTGTCCCACGGGGGGCTCACAGTTTTAATCCCCAGTTTCCAGATGAGGTAACTGAGGCATGGAGAAGTGAAATAATAATAATAATGGCATTTATTAAGCGCTTACTATGCGCAAAGCACTGTTCTAAGCGCTGGGGAGGTCACAAGGTGATAAAGTTGTCCCACAGGGGGCTCACAGTCTTAATCCCCATTTTACAGATGAGGAAACTGAGGCCCAGAGAAGTTAAGTGACTGGCCCAAAGTCACACAGCTGACAATTGGCGGAGCTAGGATTCGAACCCATGACCTCTGACTCCAAAGCCTGTGCTCTTTCCACTGAGCCACGCCGCTACTACTACGTACCAACAAAGAGGTGGGGGGGGGGTCGTACATTTACTGAACCATTTTTGTTATTTGCAAATAACAATTTGCAAGCTCAAGTGCTTGGTACACTGCTCTGCACACAGTAAGTGCTCAATAAATACAATTGAATTTGCAAATCATTCATTCATTCAATCCTGGACAGGAGTAATTTTACCATATATACTGCAGGGGTAATCATCTGAAAATGATAATAAAGGCTAAACTAGATCCATATTCTAATCAATCTGATTTTTACCAGAATTGAAAAATAAATAAAACTCAGTGATTACTCTCAATTGTATTGATCTTAAAAGTCCATACCCCACCGATGAGATGTCCTCTACCTCCTCAGAGTTCCAGACGAGAGAAATTGGGACCCAAGTGGGAGCTTTTTGACCGAAAGGCCGAGAAGTCCGGGAACTAATTTCTGGAGGAGACAGATAAGTGCAGATAACTCACTTTCTTCTTGGCAGGGGGATGGATCAGGGACTTCTTGAAGCCCCTTCCACTTCTGGGACCCTATAATAGTAGTAGTACTGGTATTTAGTCAGTGTCTACTGAGTAAAATGTATTGTTCTAAATCACGGGAGATTACAAAGTACGTATTTCCTGCCCATTTGGACCATACAATCTAATGGTGGGGACAGACATAGAAAATATTAACACATATTTTATGCTTAATAATAATAATAACGTTGATATTTGTTTAGCGTTGATTATGTGCCAAGCACAGTATTATGCACTGAGGTAGATGCACGATAATCATCCAGTCAGTGTTCCACATGAGGCGCACAGTCTAAGAGAACGGGAGAACAGGTATTTTATCGTCATTTTCCAGGTAACTGAGGCCCAGAGAAGTGAAGTGACATGCCCACGGTCACACAGCACGCAGGGGGCAGAGCCGGGATTAAAACCCAGGTCCCATGACTCCCAGGGTCATGCTTCTGCTAGGCTACACTTCTTCAAAGAGAGAAGCAGCGTGGCTCAGTGGAAAGAGCCGGGGCTTGGGAGTCAAAGGTCACGGGTTCAAATCCCCGCTCTGCCACTTCTCTGCTCTGTGACTTTGGGCGAGTCAATTCACTTCTCTGGGCCTCAGTTACCTCATCTGGAAAATGAGGATGAAGACTGTGAGCCCCACCTCGGACAACCTGATTACCCTGTATCTATACCAGCGCTTAGAACAGTGCTTGGCACACAGTAAGTGCTTAACAAATACCATCAGTTATTCAAACAGAGAACTGAATGAGAAGATGCCATGGTGAAATACCAGAATAAATCAGATTAATCAAATTCACAAATGAAAATACATATATACACAGGTGCCCTCCTTCCTCTCCCCCTCCCCATCTCCCCGCCTTACCTCCTTCAATCAATCAATCAATCGTATTTATTGAGTGCTTACTGTGTGCAGAGCACTGTACTAAGCGCTCGGGAAGTACAAGTTGGCAAGACATAGAGACAGTCCCTACAAAAGTCATACAAGTACAAGTTGGCAACACATAGAAACGGTCCCTACCCAACAGTGGGCTCACCCACAGCACCTGTATATATGTTTGTACGTATTTATTACTCTATTTAATTTGTACATGTTTATTCTAATTATTTTATTTTGTTAATATGTTTTGTTTTGTTCTCTGTCTCCCCCTTCTAGACTGTGAGCCCACTGTTGGGTAGGGACCGTCTCTATGTTGCCAACTTGTAGTACAGTGCTCTGCACACAGTAAGCACTCAATAAATATGATTGAATGAATGAATAAATACTTAAGTTCTAGAGATGACTATTAGGGGTGATACTACTCAAGGTACTGCGACAATCAGGGAAGGCTGGCTAGAACTAGCTGGATTTCAATAGGGTTGTGACTGATTGTAGAGGACCAGGGCCAATCTCCCTTGGGTCTTGGTGCCTCCCTCTTTTCTTAGGGAAACCCAAACATTACAGGGATTTGACTTGCCCAAAGCAGGGTTGTGAGGTGGTGGTACACAGCTGTCTGTTTGGGGTGGGGGTGGCAGGGCCAGTTGAAGGTAGCGGCTCTCCATAGGTGGTAGGATCCAGCGGGCTCTCAGGTAGTGGTTGATCCCCTTCCCAGAAGCCCATCCCACCTCTTTGTGTGTTCATTGACTCTGGACCTTCCTGGTATTTTAGGCACTAAATTCTTTATGGGCAGGGAACATGCCTGCCAATTAATAATAATGGTATTTATTAAGTGCTTATTATGTGCTTACTATTATTAAGTGCTGGGGTAGATACAAGGTTATCAGGTTGTCCCACGTGAGGCTCAGTCAATCCCCATTTTACAGCTGAGGTCACTGAGGCACAGAGAAGTTACGTGACTTCCCCAGGGGAAAAAACAGCAGAGAAGTGGCGGGGCAGAGATTAGAACCCGGGACGTTCTGCCCCCCAGCCCAGGCTCTTTCCACTAAACCACTTTGCTTCTCCAATTCTGTTGGACTAAACTCTCCCAAGCGCTTAGTACGCTGCTCTGCACATAGTAAGCATTGAGTAGTGGTAGTAATGAATTTACTGTCAGGAAATTCAACTGACTGATTGGTTTGAGGAAGCAGTGTGCGTGTGGTGCACTGGCCTGATAGGGGACAAGTCAGTTCACAACGGGCTATTGATGAGTGGGGTCCAGACTGGGATGAGAGGGTAGTCCTGAGGGATGTGGTTGATAGGAACTTGCTGATACAGGGTCCTGCGAAAAAGCCCATTTGGCCATGGGTTAAAATGGTCCAGTGGACCAATCATCATTGCAAAACCCTCTCCCACTTAAAAAAAACAACAACACAAAAAAGCAAACCAACAAAAAAACCTTGGTTTATGGTCAATTCTACCGCTTATAAGCCCAGAAGGGTCGGCATTCTTTAGTTCAGAGAGCAGGGAGGAAGTTACCATCCATTACTGCACTCTGCTTAGCACAGTCTAGTCATTTCCAAAGAACTATACTGCTGAAGCAATTCCCAAAACTATCGGGACAGATAAGAGCAAGGACTACCCAGAGGATCAATCAATCAATCATATATATTGAGCGCTTACTGTGTGCAGAGCACTGTACTACGCGCTTGGGAAGTACAAGTCGGCAACACATAGAGACAGTCCCTACCCAACAGTGGGCTCACAGTCTAGAAGGGGGAGACAGAGAACAAAACCAAACATACTAATAAAATAAAATAAATAGAATAGATATGTACAAGATAGAGTAATAAATATGTACAAACATATATACATATATACAGGTGCTGTGGGGAAGGGAAGGGGGTAAGATGGGGGGGGATGGAGAGGGGGACGAGGGGGAAGAGGAAGGAAGGGGCTCAGTCTGGGACCTTTCTATTTTCAATAGCTTTTCTGGAAGTGGTTGAGGCTGCAAAGAAGTTAGAAGAGTTGAATGCACTTGGTTCTTCAATGACATGGACCTTCACTGCAGATTTTGGGTAGAGAGCAGTTAGGAGATTGGGAAAGGATCTTCTGACAACTTGGGTCAATCGGAAAGGACCGCAATGTGATGCTGGAAGAAAGGGCTCTGCGCAAGCGGACGGTGGTGGTTAAGGCAGGAGTATAATAATCACACGTTAACCTTAACCTGGGGCTTGGCAAGAGCGTGAACCCCCTGTTATAGGAAAACAGAGCATTCTGAATGCAGGAAACCGAGTCCGCTGTGTGATGGCTTTGAATGAGGCCAAGAGCGTGTTTTGCATGGGAAAGCACCTGCTCCTCCCAACTAGATTCAAAAGCAAGAAAGCATAGCAAATCCTACCCTCTCCATCCAGACGGCTTTCTCAGTGGTAAAACTCAGTGAACGGAGGAGACAGATGATTTTGTTTTTAACACTCATGCTTGAGGGGACTACACATTAACTGACCCTGGATAATACATAGGGTATTTATAAGGCACTTACTGGGTGTTAAGTGCTGAGGCTTCCGAATGCCTGCAGTGCCTGTCCCTCTTAGGGCTCACAATCTAAGCTTATGCCTACTTTACAGATGAGGAAATTGAGGCCTAGAGAGGTTACATGACTTTCCCAAGGTCACACAGCTTGCCAATATTCAAGCTAGGATTAGAACCCAGGTCTCCTGATTTCCAGAACCATGCTCTTTCCAGTAGTTTAAAATGCACTTAGAAACTAATAATAATATATAATTGTGGCATTTGTTAGGCGCTTACTTGTGCTAACCACTGAAGTAGACACAAGACTGATCAGGTTGGATACAGACTCTGTCCCACCCAGAGAGCTCACACTTAGCAGGAGGGAGAACAGATGAGGGCTTTGGAGTCAGAGGTCATGGGTTCAAATCCCGGCTCCGCCAACTGTCAG
This sequence comes from Tachyglossus aculeatus, assembly GCF_015852505.1. Lineage (NCBI taxonomy): Eukaryota > Metazoa > Chordata > Mammalia > Monotremata > Tachyglossidae > Tachyglossus > Tachyglossus aculeatus. The sequence continues at coordinate 16,670,014 of NC_052090.1, read as the reverse complement.
CTGTGTGACTTTGGGCCAGTCACTTCACTTCTCTGTGCCTCAGTTACCTCATCAGTAAAATGGGGATTAAGACTGTGAGCCCCCCCTTGGGACAACCTGATCACCTTGTAACCACCCCAGTGCTTAGAACAGTGCTTTGCACATAGTAAGTGCTTAATAAATACAATAATAATAATTATTATTATAAATATAATATATAAATATAATAATAACAAATATAATAATAATAATAATTACTATTATTATGAGGAAACTATGGTGCAGAGAAGTAATTTGGCACAAAGTCACCCAGCAGGCAGGTGAATTAGAACCCAGGTCCTCTGATTCTCTATTCTATGCTCTTCCCACCTAATGTGCTTAGGAGAATGGATTTCCCAGAAACTTAAGGACAGAGATATTTCTGCTGCTGAAATCCTGTGCCCAAGAAAGCATATGAAAGATGTTCTTCTTCCACTAAAAAACACTACTCAATTAGATATAATACCCTTCTGCTGCCAAGGGCAAAATCGGATTCAATACTGGGATCTGACATACAAATGGATGTTGACAACATGTACTTCCCAAGCGCTTAGTACAGTGCTCTGCACACAGTAAGCGCTAAATAAATACGATTGACTGATTGATTGAAACAGGGCATAGTCACACAGAGAAAAATTGCCTATGCCCAAGGCTGAGATAGGTCAGGGATCGTGTCAACCAACTCCACTCAAATCTCCCAAGTGCTTTGTAAGTGTTCTGCACACAGTAAGGGATCAAAAAATATCACTGATTAATAGGTTACATTGCCATTTCTCCCATGGCTATTTCAGTGTGAAACTTTCATGACCGGTATGGTCAGACCTGCAAGTTCAAATATTGGCTCTGTCCGTAACTTCTTGTGCCTGTACCTCAGTTTCCTCACTTGAAAAGTAAGGAGAAAAAAGTGACGGACTACCTCACTGAATTATCATGAGGAATGGCTGTAAACTGTTAATTTCTCTTTAGGAATTAGGACAATGTTCCTTTATCCTCAGCTTCCCTTATTTGCTGTTGACTACAAATGCTTTGACTGTTTCGGGCGGGCCGTACTGGGCAGGAGGATCAAGAGGAGAGTTGGAGGAAAGATCGCCAACCTGAAAACTGTTAAATGGGCAGCCACTATCTGGAAGAGTTGAGCAAAATTTACAGACCAGGAGCCACGTTGGGATTTTAACTTATGACTGGTAATATCAATGATATTTATTGAGCAAATACTGTGCGCAGAGCACTATACTAAGCATTTGAGATAATACAAGTTAGAAGACAGAGTCGCTGCCTACGAAAAGCTGACAGTTTGGGGAGGAGGGTGCGCAGCTGGACACAGTAGTATAGATGGAAAAAAAGCCACAGCTTTCTGACTGATCTGTATCACCTACATTTCCACATACTGTTAGGCAGAAGATCTCACCTACAGTAACTCAAAGCTCAAGTTAATTACAAATATTACTCTCAGATAAGCTTTGCGGGCCGGGGGACTGCGGAACAATAGCTAAGAAGATCCTGCTCTTCTCCTTTCAGATGGAAGATACATTTGAAATATAACCCACAGGGCAACTAACTCCTCTTGTAATGCTAAGGAGCTTTGAATGAGAGGAAAATGGTCAATTGGGTTTGGAAAGTCCAAAGCTGCTATCTCTTTGTATCATTTTATGGGACATTAGCACCATGGTGCTAAGATCCTAGCACCAACTGTTTACATTAGTCAGACGGTTTAAACACTTACCCAATAACTAAAGCCAGTGACTAGTGCCAAATAAATGTCAACTGAGTCTACTGGATCCAGCCAGAGAATGACTGTCCATTGTCATTGCTGGCTTATTTTCTTTTCTATAAATAGAAATGGCTACTTAGAAGAATTTCTCTACTGTTTCTCCAAAAGTATTAGTATTTCTCACAAAGTATTTCCCAAAAAGTATTAGTGATACTTACTGAATGAATGGCTCTAGATTAGGGAATTGGGAAAGTATAAAAAGAGGCAATACACATTCCCCGTAAGGCGCTTACAATCTTATGAGGGGGACAGAAAAAAAATATCTGCCTGTGGCTTTTTGTTACAAATATTTTTTCTAATAAAAATAGTTAAACCCCTGGGTTTCAGGGAAAATTCAGAGATCTCAAACTCCAAAAGCTGCTTGCCAATAGCTTTCCTTTGGTTGCCCGGACAGCTTTGGCTTGAGTTCTTTAATTTTCAATCCACTGAGATTTAGGTCTCCACTAAGGTTGGCTGCTTTCTTAAATGTTCTGAATTACCGAATGGCTTTGAATTATGAACAACTCTGGGTGTGCTGTGGACGTCAATGGAATATAAAGTAATTGAATGAATTGTGTACCCAGGGATTGGCTTTGAAATGTTTCAATTGTTTGGGCAAAGAGAGAAAAAGGAAGTGGCAGTACAGAAGGTCAGAGTAAAAGAGCCAAACTCTGACTAATGAGAATAGAAGGGATAGGGCAAAGTGGAGGTAACATAGTGATGGAAAAAGATGGGAAATATTGGGTCAAGGATGCCTGCACTATAAAAGGAAAGAAGGAAGAAAGGAGATCATCCTGTATTAAAGGAAGTAGCTGGACAAATGGAAACAACGGAAGCAGCATTGCCTAGTGGATAGAGCACAGGCCTGGAAATCAGGTCATGAGTTCTAATCCTGACTCTGCCACTTGTCTGCTGTGTGGCCTTGGTAAGTCACTTCCCTTCTCTGTGCCTCAGTCATTTCACCTGTAAAACGGGGATTAAGACGGCGAGCCCCATGCGGGACAGAGACTGTGCCCAACACAATACTTGTATCCACCTCAGCGCTTAGTACAGTGCCTGGCATGTCATAAAAGCTTAACAAAACCCACAATTATTATTACTAAACTTGATCTGGATATTTAATCTTTCCAGGTATAATTAGTGCATGTCAGAGATACAACGTCAACTGGCCAAAGCCAAATGGAAGCCAGGATTTTATTGACTTTGGATTGGTAGTCAATGTGAGGACATTCCAATTCCTACAATAACTTTCCCATCTGGTAATCCTTAGGGTCTGCTGCAGTTAGCGTCGGGATCATGCACTCCCTCTCTTTCTCACTCTTTCAGTCCAGTCTGTTCCTTTCTTCCTATCTGCCACTGGCCAAATGACTGTCCCTGTGGGAGCTCTGAAATCCTGTGGGATCTTCATGTGGCCCCATATGAGATTCTCTCTTCTCTCCCACGTCTCCCTCTCTCTTGCCACCCATCAGCCAAAGTACCTTGCTTCTTCCAAATAGACTCTCTTGATTACCCTCATTTTTCCCCTCACACAAGAGGCAATCGAGAATAATTAGTTCAAGAAAAAATAGAAAGTACAAACCACATAACTACTGGTCAAACAGGTAACTCTTGCTACTATTTACTCCTGTATTTTTCCTCACTTACCCTTTAGGCCCACTTGGCAGCAATCCTACCTCCATAATACCCTGACCAGAGCCCAAAACACCCACACCAGGGCACTTAACTGTGAGAGGCACAGTAAACTCATGACATTCATAATTCAAATAATGTACATACAAATCATCTTCAAGGAAAAAAAAAGAGGCAAAAATTAGCCTATGTCATTTGTCATTCTAGAACTTTTCTCAACCAAGACAAACACATTACTCTTCAAGCTACTGGCTGTTGCTGTCCTCAGGATCGGAAAGGAGAAATGGTCCATGAAAGGGAAATGATTAGAAAAAGGAAGTGCTTCCTGGGTCTTAGGATACTGGATTTGAAATCAGGAATCCCGCAGTCTATTCTTGAAGTTGGTTCTCGTGCATTGTGTGACGGGAGCAACCTCAATTTCTCTATTGGGCCAAAAGAAGATGGAACAAGAGGGTTTGCTTTTTCTGTCAGCCAGGATGATGAAAAGAATGATCGTTGAATGGAAATCTCTCTGAGCAAGGAGCAAACTCAATTAAAAACTTGAAGGGCTGAAATGGCATAAATGCAAGTTCACTCTCTTTGGCTGATCAAACCAACTCACTGAACGGGAGATCCAAACAACTCGGGCCAAAAAAATCTGCTCAGGCCTGCAGGGTCCAGGAGGTCCAGGCTGCTCCTGTTTCAAGAGGAGATCTTCATTGCCCTTTGGTTTTACAAACTATGGCTTGAGGCTAGTTTAGAATAAGTGGGAAAGGAGCAAATCCTAGTTTAATTGTGATTCAGATTTTCTCTCTCACTTTAAATGACTAAGGACATCTTAAGGTAAAATTTGAAGAGTACTGAGGACCGTAAGGGAGGAGAGGAGGGTAACAGATGAGATGAGGGAAGAGTAAAGGCAAAGAGCAACCAGGGAAAGCTTTTTTGTGCTCTGTATATGGCCCAACATTAACTACAAACATGAAATTCAGTTAATAAGACTGTCCCAGAAGCTAGACTTAGAACTCAATTTGGACTACCATTAAAGATGACTTGGTCTTGAAGATGGATTCATTCTGACTTCAAGATCAGTGGCTTTAAAAGGTCTAGATTAGGATGTGAATCGTGTCCTTGTGGTTCCAAATTATATTAAACTTGTACAATACTCCACTCAAAAAAGGAATTGAAAACTGATGGCCCAACAGGACTCTGGATTTGACATCAGGCCCTTTAATGTTTTGAGAGAAGTACTAAATATAATTTTCACAGAATCTGAGGGGGATGGAGCCTTAAAAGATTACAGGTCCAGATCCTCAAGACAGGCTAAATGTTTCATCCGCTTAGTTTGAAGGGACACTTCAGGGCATATACTCAAAATGGAAAAAATTGAATGAAGAGAGTATTGGGCTCTGGGTGGATGATTAAGATCCCTCTTTGGATAAGTTACTGTCTAGCTGTCCAAGTCATTCTGCTAGTCAGTTCTCTGGCCCTCAGATTAATCAAATGCAAAATTAGGTCAATCAGAGGGAGATTTGGAATCAATCAATGCTTTTTATTCATCTCCTGTTTTCTCTTTCTACTGTTAATTGCTTACACCCAATTTCCCTAAAATCTGTGTTTACATAATTTGGAGATCACATGATGGGAAAAATAAGGGACCCATCTTCCCACCTGATATAACACAATCCAAATGCTGACGTAATAGATTTGACGTAGGAACAAATGTTGTGCACACGCACCTAAAACAGTGCTTGGCACATAGTAAGCACTTAATACCATTATTATTATTATTATTATTATTATCAATCAAGGTGTGATATTGATAATACTTATCAAGCTCTGTTTCAGCCTTATTGTACTATAGCAGCATACAGTACCTTGTGGTTTGGGCAACGTAGAGCAATAAAAGTGAAATGGAATATGTAAAGCATAATACAGGAATCTGTATTACAAGATGTCAGTCATGGTGTCATTCAACCCATCTGTGTTCTCATCCATTGACTCTCTCATGAATTGAGGTTCTTCAAGAACACTACTTCTCCAATTTACAGTAGTCCCTATACTTACAGCCTGACATTTGCTGTACAACACTGGGTTCAGGGCAGCACCAAACCACTTCCCTCATCAGTTCCCAACCGATGACCCAGATCTCCTGCAGATGAACTGGAAAAATTCTGCTGTAATTGCCCAGTAAAAAAGAAAACAAATCAACTCCAGTTCCCTTGGATGTTCTCAGCCACAGTAACGGGATGGCCTGAAAGACAAGTGGTATTGCCACCCCACAGAGAGGAAGCCCTTCAAACTACCTCTTGTATTTTCTCTACAAGCACTGGAACACATGCCAGAGAAACTGTTCTTTCTTTTGTCACTTGCTATGGGTCCACAAACATATCCTGGGCCCATTTCTTTGCCATACTTGGTAAAAAGTCCAGTGGTGAAAACTATTTTATTGTGTTTACAACACGGTTGGAAAAAAAAGTCACAAGAACCTAAGCAGATGCCACCCATTACTAAGGACAGTGTGAGTCAATACTCAGTTTTAGCCCAGTGAAAACGAGATTGAAAACCAGTATTTCTCTGCCCCATTTAAGCACGGTTAATCTTGATAATGCCAATGGATGCTTATGGAATAATGGCAGGAGGACTGCAATGTCCATTTGATTTGGGGCTTTCTTTTAACTGGTCTCACAATCAGGTGCCTGCACATTTGAGCCCGTCTCTTCACACTCGGCAAGTGGAAGCAGCGTGGCTTAGCGGAAAGAGCCCAGGCTTGGGAGTCAGAGGTCGTGGGTTCTGAACCCTGCTCCGCCGCTTTTCAGCTGTGTGACTTTGGGCAAGTCACTTAACTTCTCTGTGCTTAACTTAAAATCTAGTTAAAATCAATATCACACCTCTGTGTTCATGTGTAAAACGGGGATTAAGACTGTGAGCCCCAAGTGGGACAACCTGCTTACCTTGTATCTACCCCAGTGCTTAGAACAGTGCTTGGCATATAGTAAGCGCTTAACAAATGCCATTATTATTATTATTATTGAGGGATTTCTTTATTTCTCCACCCCACTCCATACTAGACTCTAATTAGCTAAGAACCCGGTCACTCGGATAATTCAGGGAGTTCCCCCTAACATTATCAACAAAGTAGATGTGTCTCTCCCAAATGCTCGACCACTGACTCATCCCCACTGCCCATCAGTCCCCCTCTTTCCCAGAATATTGAAACAACAGTTGGGCCATTTCTATCCCTACGGGGCTCGGCAGCCTGATGAGAACTCCATCCATCCAGCACTGAACTATTTTTTCCAATCCAACCTGGACCCTAGTTCAGGGTTCCCAGTTACAAAACCCAGTTGCTGTTTCACCTGCTGGTACTATGATGGGCTACTTTAAGTGTCACTTGGTTCACGATGAAATTTCTGAATCATGGTGAAGTCCTGCCATGCCTCCACTGTTGCAAAAGCATTTAAGAGCCCAATTTCTGACTGACCCAAGCCAAACAGGTTACAGAGAAGCTTATGGCAAGTCTAGAGTATTATCTCTAGAAGTAGATGGAAGACATTTGTGCTCAGAATGGCACTTTATGTCATTCTAGAAAGGGGACTGATAAGTAAAGCCCAGTTGCGTGGAATGCACAGGACTGAAGTGAGTTCAGATATTTGGGATAATTTTTTTTTTATATTGGCATCTTTGGTCAAGTATTTGGTCTAAATTGAGCCCAGCTGAGCTTGCCCTGTTAGACCTGTATGGACCTCAAGGTCCATTCCCAGGGGCTCATGCTCCCATGTTATTCTTGGATGAGGGTCTGATAGCTAACGCTGTGGACTGCAATACAGAGAATAGAAGAGTACCTGTTGGAGGGAAATTTAGCTGGGGCTCCTTGGAGAGATGAGAAGGCCTTTGGAAGCTTTAGGAGATGGAGAGAGGTTGGATTCAAAATTCAGGCCACCCTTGTGGGTACAGGTTCCAGGGTCACTCCAGTAACAGGATGGATCTGTTTTTCCTCTCCACCCAAACCACCAACATCCTGGTTAAATTCTTGCTATTAGAGACTTTAGGCTCTACTCTACCAGCTTCAGTCTAAACTCCATGCTGCTGTCTGAATCATCTTTCTGAAATGTCCCTTATCACCCACCCCTCCGCTCCTCCGAATAATAATAATTGTGGTACTTGTGAAGTGCTATGTGCCAAGCACTGTTCTAAGCGCTGGGGGGGATACAAGGTAAACCAGGTTGTCCCACGTGGGGCTCACAGTCTTCATCCCCATTTTATGGATGAGGGAACTGAGGCACAGAGAAGTTAAGTGACTTAAAAGTCACACAGCTGACAAGTGGCGGAGCAGGATTAGAACCCATGACCTCTGACTCCCAAGCCCGGGCTCTTTCCATTGAGCCACGCTGCTTCTCGAAACCACTAATGGCTGCCCATCTCCCTGCACAATAAACAAAAACTCCTCACCACTGGCTTCAGAACTCTAGGGGCTTTCTTCATCTCATCTATCAGCTCTTTTCACCTGCCACTCCCAACGTCCACTTACGCCCTGTTCTCGACTCTCACCTTCCTCATGCAGTTCCTGCAGTCTACAACTCCACAATCACCTCTCTACAAGACCACAGCCTTCCTAAAAATTCCACTTCCACCAGGACACCTTCCCTGATCAATTACTGTACATATATATTCAACTGCACATTCAATTACTTGTTTTGATATTTCATCCTGGCTCCTACTTTTTTTATTCATTTTCTTCCCCTTAACCTCACTATTTGAAGATCAGTTTTGTCCATCTGTCCCCATTAGATCATAAGCTCCATGTGGGCAGGGATCGTCTCTTGCCATGTGATCATTGCGGGGCATACCATTCACAGGTGCTTCATGAATGCCACTGATTTACTGACTGATGAAACGCAGAGCTGAGGTACAGGATATTTACGACTGAGGTGAGAGTTGGAAAGTTGTTCCCAGCAAAACAAAATCCTGTTCCCTAATCACATGCCGGGTTCCAATCCCGAGCCAAGATAAAACCTTTGGCAGGATCCTAATATTCGCTAGGCTGGTCAATCCCCTGACAAGCCCTCTCTTCCAAAAAGGCACAACCCTTACTTTAGGTTGAGTTGGAAAACTCATTTTATAAAAAGCCCCCAGATCTTCGTGACTACTTACTAAAAAAAAAAAGTACAATTTTTTTAAATGAATGTATGTGCATTTTTGCTACATTCAGGGCTCAGTTTACCTGGAAAAATGGAGCCATCAAACGGGTTAGCAGGGTGAGAAGCAGCGAGGCACTTGCTCATTCCTGAAAAGAACTTCACTGGGCCTAAAAGAAGAAACCTGTTTTAACAAGATGAGTTATATTCAGTAAACTGAAATGGATTATCATGGGTCTAAATGAAGTTACATTTTTTAAACACTGCTTTAAGAAAAAAAATATTTCCAAGTGCCCTACCCCCAATCCCACCTTGACTACGCAGGTCTTCATTCCCAGCTGATTTTGTGGGAACATTTTTGTAGAAATAGTTCTCATGAGCTCACAGTTTATGACTATGAAGAATGTCTCCATTTTCATATTTACACTTAATTGTCCTACATCAAGACACCCATTAAGGAAAATTATTATTGTAGCATTCACTGGTTTCAACATTGTACAATTTCTTTCAACATAATAATGATGGCATTTGCTAAGCACTTACTATGTGCAAAGCACTGTTCTAAGCGCTGGGGAGGATTCAAGGTGATCAGGTTATGCCACGTGGGGCTCACAAGTCTTCAACTCCATTTTACAGATGAGGTAACTGAGGCCCAGAGAAGCTAAGTGACTTGCCCAAGGTCACACAGCTGACAATTGGTGGAGCCGGGATTTGAACCCATGACCTCTGACTCCCAAGCAGGGGCTTTTTCCATTGAGCCACGCTGCTTTTCTAGGGCCTCTCTTTCCCAAATGACACACACTGCCAGACAAACTTTCCCTAGTTGCCTAACAACGTTCTCCATGCGCACCTTCCGGAACAGGCATCCATATCTCTGTTTGAGTCTCCTTATGCAAGAGTTTTTCTACATACGTGTAATTCTTACCAGGTGTATTTCAATATCTGCATTCTTAGGGATGTATCCATGTTTATCAGTCTCCAATCTGTGTCTGATGTTGATTCCCTTGTTATCTATGTATGTGGAGCAGGTGTAATGAAGAACACAGGGGACAATCAAAATGACAGGGAATGGAGAAGCTCCATTTAAGGATAAGACTGAAAACACTGGGGGGTCTAGAAAGGCAAAGGTAACATCAGGAAGTCTGTGGAATTTTTGTTCATCCAATTCCACACCAGGATAAAGAGTAACCTAGGGAAGCTTGAAAGTGGTCAATTAAAAAAACAAAAACAAACAAAAAAACCCCAATGAAACACCTCGTCACCCAGCAGCCGACATTAGCATCAGTTCTAAGATCACAGATGGAAAGATTAAGGACGCTGTATGACCTAAACATAAATACCAGGATGGATGTCAAGAAGGATCATCAGTTCATGGTTCCTCTGCTCAAACCCAGAATCCTGGGCTGGCTGGACAACTGGTCTAACTCAGTGATGGTATTTCTGATGCTCTTATGTTTGGGCCAGTATGTTTGTGTCCCTGGTTTCCTATACATCTGAGTGTCTTTCGTTGCATTTGTGTCTGAATATGTTTTTCAGAATGGGTGGTCAGGGGATGAAAAGTGACTGAGGATGATAAAATTTAGGGTAATTGAGGCACGCAAATGTTCTCTTTCTTTCACTGTAATTATAAAAAAGCAGGATATAAACAACATTGTCAAAAGTTTCACAATTGAATTACAGCAATTAACAACAGATATATTACAAAAAGATATATTGAAATGTAAATGAGAATATTAAACAAAAAGACAAGCACTTTACATCCCAGAAAGCGTGAAAATAATCGGAGCTAATCTCAAACCATTTTATGGCCAACAGATTCTTCTCTACAACACCTTTACAGATGCCCAAGCCGTATCTATTTTATTTTATATGTTGAAAAATCACTCGGAGACCACAAAATTAGTTCCGGGTAAACGTGAATGAAACCCAGGTCTTCTGAACTGCTTGATTTGTAACCATTACATCACACTCCCTCCCTGGATGTCATTTGAAACTGGTGCTTGAGAGGCAGCTCTTCGGATTAGGTCACCAAAGTATGCAGTGATTGTCTTCAATTTGTTGTTTAGAAAATTCTGTTCTATCTCCACTTGTCCTCCAGGCCCAGCTAAGGAAGCCACCTAAAAACCCCCAGAAACAGAAAAAAAAAAACGGAACTGAAAAGGGTCACACATACATAAGCACAGTTTCAGAACAAACTTTTCATTCATATTACTGATCAAATAACAGGAAGAGGCTGACTTCAATCCTGCCATAAAACAAATGGACATCTGAACATTCATGGCTTCTATACAACAACATTAAATCGCCAGAACTGTACTGACTTGTAGTATGTACCTCCTGCGATTCCTTACACTTTGATAGTGTAGCCGCAAAGTGCACTGGATGTTGATTTTTGACTCCTGGCTTCCTTGTACTGCTTTTCTCCTCTACTTAAGCCCTAACCTTACACCTAGACCTAAAAATGTACAAAAAGAAAACCCGTAGCTGCTCTTTAAGGCATCAGGCAAAACCTTAATTTAGGTTTTTGTTGCTGTTTACAATTGTCTTGTTTCAGAATGAGACTTGTAAGGCACTCTGAGTTCCTTAAAATAAATAGAGCTGTAATTCAGAGATTTGATATTTCAGAATAGAAGCAACATGAGTGAAGACAAAATGCTTTATGATAGGTACCCTGTACCTACGTACCCTGGCACCAAATTTATATTCCGATAACGTAAACCAATACCAATGAAACACTATTCACACTGGATGCCTCTCTGTATCTTTTCAAAGTTGTTATGGGCAGAATTCAGCTAACTATACAGAAGGAGGGACTTCAGAGAAATGCCAAAGAATGAATGTAGCAAGTACTGGACTAGGCGGATGTCCACAAAATAATCCACAGTTTTAGAGATTATGTCCTAGTTTTCAGTACTCCTAATTTCAACGCAGGAATGTTCTAGTGAGGCCGGGTAAGCAATCACATATATGAGTTTTCTGCAATTGTGGGGAAATGAGCCACCATTAAGGAGTAAATGAAACACCCTAAGAAATTGAAGCTGTATTTTCAAAGAAAACAAAAAAAATCAATCCAGAAACCTGGTTAGTAGATTAACAATTATTCTTCCTTCTCTGTACTTCATGCAGATTGCTCCCAAACACAGACACACAAGACACCAATTCAACATCTACTGAAAAATCTAAGTCAATACGAGAGACAATTTTGGAAGTCTTAAATCAAAAAGAGTCCAAGTTAGCAGCTGTTAGAAGGTGGAGTTCATAATGCATCACTAACAAGTTAGTTTTTACACTTGTTGAACTTCCTCATCTTACTACTGGCAACAAGTCACAGCTAAAGAAATAGGGAAGAAATAACACATTTATCTAAAACATATTCCTAGCACTTCATCTGCTGCAACGAGGCAATAAAAACTGCCAAAGTTATGTGAAAGGAGACCGATTAGGTTTAAAGCTATAGTAACAGATAAAACCAAAAAAATCAAAACAAAATCTTACCAGTTATGATGTTATTTTGGGAGACAAACACCACTACTTGCTAATAAGGAACCTAGCATTTTAAGTGAAACCAGAAGCTGCGGTAGTTATAAATAGCTCAGGACTTTCAAAAGGGAAAATAATCAGGAATGTTAAATAATCCTTCCTAAATTTGGTATTTTAATATATTACTTTTGAGATTAGCTTCATTTGCTGTTACTACCCTTGAGAGTCAGAACAACAATGAAACAAATTTCTGGCAATCTTATAAGTGTATTTGCCCCAGAAACCCTAATATTTCACACATTTCCAATGAAGCAGAGCAGGAATTTTAAGAAAACCAATAAGTTCTTCATATTTTCATGCAGGATCAAAACATGGTAACAAAAATTGCTGTCAGATGATTTCCATGTGTGACTAATGAACGTACTCCAAATATTTTTAACCAGAAAAGGACTTTGGGAAGGTGTGCCGGCCCCAGTTCCCCAATAGTCCCACCAAGGACGAGATAAAGCCTACGTTTTCCTTGGGTGATTTTAGTGATGTTGTGAAGGTTAAACTGATGGGTTTTGGTGACAGACGAATATGTGGGTTCAATGAGAGAGATAAGTCAAGGATAATACCAAGATTATGCCACTTGTCTGCTGTGGGGGTTTAGGGGATGGGGAATTATTTTGAGAAAATGAATTCTGACTTTCTTCTGACTCACCGTGGGCAAGTTTCCTTTGTGCCTCTGTGTCCCTCTCTGAAAAGAGTTTTAAATGGAAATGTACGTAACTAAAAAGGATTATTGTTTAATCAAAAATCCACTCCATTTGGTGGCATGACTATTGTTGGTGGAAGACTTCAAATCCTAAGGTCAGAAATTTTGCTCTAATTTCACTTACTAAGAACTCTACCTTAACTGATCTTTCCTTCTCCATATCCTTTAGGTGTGCATATTCTTCGCTGCTGATACATATACACATATACAAAAATAAAATGGCTACACATATTGCTGCCTATGCCTTTTATTTTCTATTCAAATCACTTTTAACCTTTTCACCGTCACAGTTCAGCAGGTTTGTGGGCACCATCTATTTAATATGGAAAAGAAACACCTTGGTTTTATTCAGAATTGTTAAAAATTTGCTGGATAAGATTCTCTGGAGGCTTAAGCCTGCAAGGTTTTTTCAGCTCTAAACAATCAGGGACGGTAGAATAATAGCAAACAATCCTAACTGAAGTAATTACAATGGAAAAATAAAAATGCAGGATTTGACTACAGGCAAATTAAGCCAGACAGAAATGAGTAGGGGTTTCTACTTAGTTTACAGTTTGTGTCATGGCTATAACAATAACAGAAGCAGACAACTGAAATACCATCTGTGGAGAGAAGTGTACTGTCAAAAAGGGAAGCAGAACATTGTTCCTTTCCCATACAATATTTCCTTTGCAACATTCAATTACTAATTACATAGAGAGACAGAGTAAGTTGGAGAAAGGAAATTTCTGATCGAGAGTTTTGTGGCAACTGAAACAGGATATGGATGTTTCCTTTAGTGAAAATTAAAAAAAAATCAAATCTGTAGCAACACATCAAAATGAGCTTTTCATCAGTATAATCTGATTACAAAGAACTTTCACCTGACAACAGAAGGAAGATCTATCTATGAACTTGAGTGAATAAACCTTACTCCTCTTTTTCTAAGTTCTCATATGACTTTGTTTAAAGCCTCTTCAAGCCTTCACAGCTGTTTTCATTTCCTCCCCTCATTTCTTTTGTTCAAACATTCCCTCATTGATTAAAAAAATGCGGGCACACACAACAATTTATGGCAGTAGTATTATCCCCCCTTCCCAATGAAAAGGAACAAGTCTGAGAGATTTATCAGTGAACAACATTAATCAAACTGCACCTATGGTATCTAAATTTCAGAAGAGACCCAATCTCGTCTCCCACTTCAGATTCAGCAGAACGGCTATTTACATTGAGTCGCTTCACTGGAAGGTCTTTTTCCCTTTTCCCAGAAGTGGATATGTCGAAGAAAGCCTAGTGGTCTTAAATGTAAGGATTTACACTAACTGAAAAAGCTAAACTAACAGGAACATAGAGTAGTCCCTAAGTCTCTCCATTTCAGAGAACAGTCCCATCCACTGGGCAGGCAGTTCAGAGTGGGAACATCTGAGAACGATATGGATTCAGTCACTCACGTAAGGCGAATTTCAATTTATAATGGCAGAGACACCACGACTATTACTTTCATTTGAGGGTGTTTACTGGGAGAGCAGATGGGAGGGAGGAGGGAAGCAAAAACTCATTAATAAGGTTGGGTTAATTGGCAGAGTGAACAGTGCTAACACACACTTTCAAATAAACATGCCTAAGTACTTAAAGTCAAATGACGCTAGATGAGGCAACCTTAATGGGCTATTAGAAATCCAGTTAGTAATGGAGTGGGGACGGTGCTTACCAGAGTCCGCAAGCCTTCTGCTAACATTTTTGGAGAAGGAATACTGGGATGAATAAACCACACTGACTCTGGAGCGCTCTACTCTCCCAAGCACCCAATACACTGTGATCTGCACTCGGTGAGCACTTAATAAATACCACTGACTGATTAGCCTGCTCAAGTAATGGCACTGTTTACAGTCTTATGTTTATGCGTTTATCTACTGAAAAAATTAAATTGGAAGTTGCCTTGCCTTTATAATATACTCGGTTCGCGTTGTAATGTGTTGTCACATAATGCTGTATGAGAATTAGGGACTGCTCTTTCAACATGCATCCAGAAGAAACGTTTGAGTGCATGCTCACAGCACCTGTCAGAGATGCACAAATACTAAAGCAAATTCCCAACTCCTGCATTATGTGAAAAGTGAATCGGTTAGGAAAAAGAATCACAAGTTGTGTAGCGCAGATGCTGAGGGCTGAAAAGCAATAATAGTACAGGCCCGAGCTTGTTTCTTTCTTTAAAAAAATCAGTAATTGTAAAAACAATTTGCCTTTTGCACAGCACACAAAAAAATCATGCTAACAAACTTATTTTAAAGTTGATTAGACTCCATTTAGGATATTCCCTAAAGAAGAACAGTCTCACCAATGAAATGCTTTGGGTTTAAATGTAATAATAGAGATGGTCCCAAGCCCTTATACCCCCATCTCTTTATTTCAATGGATAGAGCTCAGGGCAACAGCCTGTTAAGGAAACCTAGTAAATGCTTAGCAGTGAATATGTGACCCAAACCCTTCTACAAGATCCTACTGAGGAAGTTAAATATATAATAATAATAATAATATATGTAAAAAATTATCAAAGAAACCGGAACTATTATTCACAAAGGACGAGATAACAGGCTTCTGTCCTCTCTGCCTAGCCCCAGGTGTGTCTGATTGCTACCACAAACACAAAAACTTTCCTGTAATGTGCCAGGGGGACACAAAAAACTCCAAAATACTCTGCCCCAAGGGGATCTATTCTGTATGAATTGTCTCAACTCGCAAAGTCCTTACAACTAGCTCAAAGAAACAATATCTACTCGGGAGAAGTTCATCTTACTGGAGCTAGAAATATTCCCAAATGTAATCTTTCATGGAAAGACCATTTCCAGGATTGAAGGGGAGAAACTGAAAATGACTGAGAGTAGAATAAATAGTAGTAGTATTGCCATCTACTGAGCACCCATTTGGTGCAGTGCCCATTACTGAATGCTAAGAACTGAATAAGTAATGTGTTTCCTATCCACAAAAAGCCTACAATCTAAGGAGGAGAAAAAACCAAAAATTTAAGAGAGGATGTTACCTACACAAGAGAGAAAGCTGAGTTTGGCGACCTTACCTAAAAACCTCCTACTTTTTATATTTATTTGGGCATTACAATGTTCGATACATCACTGTCTTGAATGCATGTTGTTCTGCTAGGTGGTGTGCATTTACTATGCGCTTTGGCTGGAACATTGGTAAACAATTAAGAAATGTTTGTCCAAAAATGCAAACCAGTTGAGATACGGAATGCCAGTGTCGGAAGATACATCTTGTGTGCATGTGTGCAATGTCAGGCATCTTTAAAACCAAAGGATGAATTTTCCTTAATGTGGGGTTTTGCAAGACTGCAGCCTCAGCGTTTTAGAAGAACTGGGTGCACATGAGGCACATTTCTCCTGCAAGTACCATTTGAAAACTCAATCCCTTTCCATTTCTCTAGCTGAAATGTAAAAACACATTTAACAGAAAATGAAGCACTAATCTTTGTGGCCACAAACAATATGCACAATTTAGGCCAAACAGTGAAGCTATATTTCACAAAATTAGTTTAGCCAAATTATGTAAGTTAAAAGGCCATGTTTTGTTTGTCAAAATCCGCTAAACTTATTTTTCAAGAAACAGTAAAAGCTAGTATTTTGACAAAGAAAAATACCTATCAAAACAGTCAGTTGTTCACTAGGTTGTTAACTGAGCATGGAAATAATTACATTTCATGTTTTGGTCCAAAGGCGAATGATTGCTAATTTTTTTTTTTTTTTTTGGAAAAGCTGGAAACCAACTTCTGTGAAACTAACCAAATAATGCCTATTTGTTGAACTCTGGATAAAACTACAGCGACTCAGTCAGGGAAAATATATTTCCCCTGAAGTTTTTGCCCACTTCCCTAAGGCCAGACCCCAGGATTTGTGGGCATAGGACAAGTGCTTTTTTTAGAAAGGAATTTTATGGGGAGAAAACTTAACTGTGCCCAGACTCACCCCCATGGGTAAGTCCTGACATAAACTGCTAAACCAAAGGAGTTCAAACCTGCATTTTCTTGGCCAATTATAAGTCACTTAAATAGTGTAAGCACCCCCAAGTGTTGGGATTTACTATCAATCAATCGTATTTACTGAGCGCTTACTGTGTGCAGAGCACTGTACTAAGCGCTTGGGAAGTACAAGTTGGCAACATATAGAGACAGTCCCTACCCAACAGTGGGCTCACAGTCTAAAAGGGGGAGACAGAGAACAAAACCAAACATACTAACAAAATAAAATAAATAGAATAGATATGTGCAAGTAAAATAGAGTAATAAATATGTACAAACATATATACATATATACAGGTGCTGTGGGGAAGGGAAGGAGGTAAGATGAGGGGGATGGAGAGGGGGACGAGGGGGAGAGGAAGGAACTAGTAAGAGGTTCTGAACAGAAGAGGGGAGCTGCTCTGCTCCAGCACTCAAGTTTGCAGCCAAACTAGATACGGCATGATCGCTGATTTCCCTGTGAATGCCCAGGTCTCTGCATGGACTGATGAGTTCATCAGAACTGCATTTGTTATAATCCCAGGTTCGGCAGCTAGTTACTACATTGATGCCAATCAAACTTTGTTTTTACAAGTTAGACCCCATGTAGGGTGAGTAGGGCTGGTTGGAGGCAGGGGTCTAATCAGGGCCATTTTTCCTGAGGGCCAGAGGGCACCCCCCTTACCATTCCTTCTCCACACCCTCCCCCGCTCCCAGAGAATAAGGGGAACAAGGACCTGTCTTGCTGGAGTTCCATGAAGCGTAGGTGGGATGACTGATGTACAATGTGGGAGTGGTGGGGTCTGGATGATCTCTACCACATTTCGGGATGAGGATTCACCACTATTCTACACAGGGGAAAACAAAGTGTGAAGCTAACTGAGTCTCCCGAAGGTGAGACTGATGGTAAGGTGACTCCAGATTGGGAAAATCTGTATTTCTCTAAACTCCTTGGGTACCTGGGGTCATGTCTACTTACTCTATTAGGCTTTCCTAAGTGCCTAGTCCAGTGCTCTGCACACAAATTCCACTGCTGGATTGAAATGATAGGTGGATAGCTTGCTTAGGATTTCTCCCACTCTTTGTACTGCTTGTCTGTTTCTCTAACAGGTGGTTCAGCTGTTTATTTTTAACCTTTAAACAAGTTCTAATTCAATCTGAGAAGGATGCCGCTAAAGGAGCCCCAGGATAGCCAATAGCTTAGCTTTGGATGCCACAACTGTCTCGGGATGTAAAAAGAAGACACCCCAATTTAATGAATTATGGTACTTCTTCTTGTGAATCAGACTTCACTTAGTCTGATTCCTCCTTTCGTGTGAACACTTAATCTAAAGTAAGACTTGTCCCTTGTTGATGGATCGAGACTGAAGTACTCAAATTCCTATCCTCGTGTTTTACACAGCACCACACGTTAAGAACACTAAGCCATCATGTTATATCAGAGTAATGTATCATTCTTGAGTTTTCCAATATAGTTGTCCAGGACCTGGATCTTAAGAGATTATTGGCTATAGGTGTAGGTACACATCTGCAAAGTGCTTTAGATCAAAGGGTTTCTTTAACATTTTTCAAGATTTATTTTAGTTACTTAAAAACACAGGGAAAATAAAATGGTGGTAAAAGGAACAAAGCTACAAAATTTTCCTAAATTCATCACAGATTTGGTTTTTAAATCAGATTTTTTATGGTTTTTAACAGTCTAATATAAAGTCTGGAATGCAGGCAGGGGTTTAAGCAAAGCCACATGGCATTAAACATTTTGATAGGAAAGGGTTATGTATTCCAATGGAGATATTCTCAGCACTCCCAACACAGGAATCTCAACCAAGACCTGTTGAGAATTGGGAAAATATGTTCCTTTAATCGCATCTAAATGCAAACTTAAATCAAAGATGATGGGCAAAAACAAAATGGGCCCAATGGAATGGAAACCCCAAGTTACCTAAGAGGAAGGGAAAGGAGCTCATTTTGGAGGTACTGAAAATGTGAGATGGAAAATAGCCTCGCTATCATTACCCTGGCTGGAGTGGTCTCTCAAACTGTTGCTTTTGACTGTGTTCGCTATTTGAATTCTCTTCCTATGAATGAAAAATAAAAGGGGCTAAATTAGAAGTCAGGAGATAGAAGCTTGATTTCTGACCCTGGTGCTTATCTCCAAATCCTGGGTTATTTGCTTGATTTCCCTCTGCCTCGTTTCCCTAACTTTTTCATTTTCTACAGTGACAATTAACCGGAGAACATTTGTCAAGCAGTCCTAAGAAAAACCAAAACCCTAAAAACGGCTAGCCAAGGATCTGGGTGATAGGATCAGGCTAGATCCTTACAGTGCTTCACAACAGCAGCTGTAAGCACTTAATGCCCCCCCCAACAAAATAAAATTTTAAAAGAGACGGCTCAGTAAATACCATCAATTAATGATTAGACCCGATTTTCTCCCTTCACCACTGAAAAGATAGGACTTCTGAAAAGGCATTAAATAGATTAGTGGTCAAAGCATCATAGTTTGTATTGCGAGGGTAATAAATCATCCTCAGAAAAGCTAAGGGTTTGTTTCTGTCATTAATCAAGGCAAGGCACAGTTTCTGAATTCTTCACTTTTACGGCATACCGTAAACATCCAAAGGGTTACGAATAGTATGGTCTGTCATACAGTCTCTAGACTGTAAGCTCCTTGCGGGCAGGGAACTTGCTTGCTAACTCTGTCGTATTGTGCTCTCCCACGCGATTAGTACAGTGCACACGGTAAACGCTTAATAAATACTACTGATTGACTGGCAAACACAGTAACAAAGCAGGGTGGCCTAGTGGAAAGAGCCTGGGCTTTGGAGTCGGAGAACCTGGACTCCAATCCCAGCTCTACCACATATCTGCTGCGTGACCTTGGGGCAAAAACAGAGCCAAGAGCTTAGAACAGTGCTCTGCACACAGTAAGCGCTCAAGAAAGCCCATTGATTACTTCTGTGCCTCAGTTTCCTCATTTGTACTCAGTTACCTCACTGAATTCAACAGCGGTTCTTCCTCAGACTGTGAGCCCACTGTTGGGTAGGGACTGTCTCTATATGTTGCCAACTTGTACTTCCCAAGCACTTAGTACAGTGCTCTGCACACAGTAAGCGCTCAATAAATACGATTGATTGATTGATTGAGCCTTGTGGGGGACCTGATTACGTTGTACTTACCCCAGGGCTTAGTACCGTCCTTTCACTCGTTCAGTCGTATTTATTGAGCACTTACTGTGTGCAGAGCACTGTACTAAGCACTTGGGAAGTACAAGTTGGCAACAGATAGAGACGGTCCCTACCCAACAGCGGGCTCACAGTCTTGACACACAGTAAGCACTTAAATATCATAATTATTATTATTACTATAAAGTTTATTTTTAAAGAGAATGCTAGTGGCAAGGGCTCAGAAAGATTCCAACTCACAGAAACTGTTTTGGGGGACAGATAAACACTGAGCTGATGAGAACACAAACCCAGTTAAGTAACTTCCAGCTATTATAGTATCTCTAGGTGGGTACTGAAGCAGTGGGCAGATAAATGCATATATATATATTTTAAACACACTATTTTGAACTTTATGTTGATTGCTACGAGTTTAGCTGTAAAACTCTTTGGCTTTCAGTGAGGTAAAGGAGTGTCACCTCTCCTGGCACCTTTTTCAGTGAAGAGTTGTTGCCTCCTGAGTGCTTCAATGTACTATGGGAAGCGAATCTACTGCAGAGGTTCATCAGTCGGTCTGCTCGAGAATCTGATATAATGGTTCAGATGATGCTGAGGATCCACAGGTCTGATTACTACAGTGCTCTGCACACAGTAAGCGCTCAATAAATACAATTGAATGAATGAATGATGTGGTGCACTGCTGCTGTTGGCTTTTTTACTGTTGTTAAGAGAGGGAGGAAAAAGGAAAGAGAAAGAAAGAAAACTTCAAACTAAGACTATGGGGATGCAGAGGGCATCCCCTCTCCCAGGCCTCCTATCCTGGGCTGGGACTGAACAGGTTGGGGTGGGAAAAGGGAGAAGAAGCGGGGCAAGGAGGGGAAGTGTGAAGGAAACTTTCACAGTGGGCCCTGGCCTTCTGAACCGTTGATTGATGTACTCCCCAAGGCCAAGATTATGTACTGAGATGCTGGTCTGCTCTTATCAAGAGAGATGACTTGATAATAATTATGGGATTTGTTAAGCGCTTACTACATTTCACGCACTCGGGTAGATACAAAGTAATCAGGTTGTGCCACGTGGGGCTCACAGTCTTAATCCACATTTTACAGATGAGGTAACTGAGGCCCAGAGAAGTTAAGTGACTTGCCCAAGGTCGCACCGCAGACAAGTGGTGGGGCCGGGATTAGAACACACGTCCTCTGACTCCCAAGCTTGTGCTCTTTCCACTAAGCCATGCTATGCTCCCTTTCTGGCAAGAGACAAGAAGAAGCCTGGGGCTCATTCTTCATGGTACGCACCCATGTGTAGTTCTCTGTAGGTCTGGCACGACTTGAAGCATCCAGGCTTCAGGAGAACATGCCCACTGGGACCTTAGAAAGCAGGCAAGGCAGTAGGGGAGAATGCCAATTTACTAGAAGGAGAGATTAAACCCTTATGGGAAAGCAAAGACCTCCTTACCGCTGACCATTCTGATGTGAAAACTTAATATTCATCTTTTAAAAAAAAAAAAGTAGTTGCTATTCTGAATGCCAATTGGCGTGCAGTGGCCTCTCACCCAGCAGAAGGCTGCGGAGGGATCACAGAGCTTCAGAATGCTGTAATTTAAATACAAGGTACAGGTGGGATGCACTAGAGCAGAAAGAGAGATATTGAGATTGGGTTAAGGTTCAAAAATAGATGTGGTTTTTCCCTCCCTTCAACAACTGCTATTCAACTGCAAAATAAGTGAGCTTCAAAGCAGCTTCAAAAATGTAACCTTTCTACTAAAATGGGTGGTTAGGAAAGGAAGAAAATAGATCTTCTGGCGATTTGTTTAATAATAAGATTGTCAGAAGTCAAAACAACATTTAGGATTTACATAGCAAGCCTTCTTTTGCCCAATCTAAGGCATTTCACAAAGACTACCAAGTTCCACTTTCATGCTCTCTCCTCCAGTGATGAACAAAACCAAGGGAGTAGGAATGGTAGTACGCCTCTGCTACCAAAGGCGTAGGTGTACTAACATGAATCTTAGCTCCAACAAAAGTAGAAACGTTACCATCTAAACCCATCTATGGACCCCTGATCTATGAATTCACCAAAACCCTCTTTGAGCCAAAACATTTTTCCCTGCTCCTCACCAACTTTTCTCTTTACTGATGTGCTCTAGATGGTAGAGCAAATTGGCTAGCTACAGATCAGACATGCACATAATAGTGAATTAAAGATACAAGTCAGCCCAAAACTAGAATCCTTTCTCTAATCAAGCCACCTTGGAATGTACATAGGTCAAGAAAAGGACACAGAGCTAACTACCATGGGGCAAGGAAGAAAATTAATTTTCTGATCCATTCTCCATCTTCAAGGCAACACTTCAATTTTAAGTTAACTTCAGTACTAATTTGCTTTATGAACTCTTAGAAACTCTTGTGAAATTCTGTTAAGACAGAAGCAATGATCATTCCCACTAAACGGCTTAAAGCATCAGCTGGCATTACGATACGTGCACTGCATTTCCTAAAGAACAAAGTGGAGAATTCTTACCACTTCTCTATCTGAATTAAAAACTAACCAAAATATGCAAAAATTGTCTGGTTTTTTTTCTTTTTCTTTCTTTCCTTCCTATTATTTATTGGTATCATTACTCCCTCTACAGGTCGACGAAAAATCAATTTAAAAAAAATAAAGAACCTAGCAAATGCCATTTGCTTTACACTGCCATGGACAGAACTCAAGTAAGCCAGCACATTATTTGCATAGGGTTAACCACTTCTCCCAAGCCAAGAAAAGGATGCAATCATTTACCTAGAAACAAGCTCCTATTTACTTTTTAGAATTGGCTTTAATGTCATGAATTGAGGAATCAGAGCATTCCTTAGAGTTAACTTGAAAAATGATATTAAGACATTCAAGGTGCCTTCTGCATTTACTAGAATTCAAGAGTACACTGAAGATATTGATTAAGCAAAGGTCTCAGGAAAGCTTCTCCTGAGATTTCATAGTGGATATTAGCGTATCACTGTAGAAGAATTATAAGCAATGGGCTGTGAGGTCTTGATCATGGAAATAGCATTGGCCTCAGTGTTTACAAATGGGGCCCAGATTATCAAAGAACAGTGTGTGGGTTTCCAATATTAGGCAGTCCTGGGACAGTGGAAGGATGATAGAGGTCGTGTGATGCATTAAGCCAGGGTTAACGACATTAAGCCTGGTTAACAAGCCCTTCTTTAGCCATGCAAAGTCGCTTAAAATAAACCTGAAAAAATCTGCTGGGAGATTAAGAGAATGGGGCGGGTGCCTGGATGGAGGGAGTTTAGTGTCTGTTAGGATTTGTGTATCTGGAATAGGTGTTTAGGTCATACGATAAAGGTAATATATTTAAAGAAAAATACTGTTCCACAACTAAATCCATTCAATTTGATGATTAAACCTACCACCATACGAGATTACTCACTTCTGGAGAAGGAAAGTACACCTCAGGGGTCAACTGGCTGATCTAGTATAGAATATCCCATGCAGAGTCAAAAGAGGCGGGGGAAGGTCAATTCTTATCCACATTTTCCATCTCCCCTTCTTTGTCTGAGCTGGCCAGAATGATACCCTGCTCTCCCCCGAACCCTTCCTCTGGCTTACAGCCCTACCTTCCCATCCCAGCCAGAATCACAGGAAGAGAGTGGGAAGGGGAAGGGGAGAGAGGAAGGAGAGAGAGAAGACAGTAGCCATTTGGAAGAGGACACAGCAGCAGCAGAAGCAGGCACCAGGGCTTCACACAAAAGAAACAAAAATGTTGGAGGGAGGCAGAGGGTGGAAACCTCGGGGGAAAGAGAAGTCACACGGAATAGAGGAGGGCAAGGCAAGTGGGAAAGAAATGGATGTGCCTGCAGTGATTGTATATAACACTGTGTACACAAGCTGAGATAAATCTGCAAATTAGACGGGGTATATCCCTAGGGTCATACATTGTGGGGTGACTGCAACTCAGTGCCTGCCTGTATCAATTTGTTACCAAAAAGGTGAATTTGGATCTTACAGCTTTAAAAACATTCTTAAAAAGATGTTAATTGGGCCTTGAGAATTTTGTAGTTGCATAACCTGAAGAGGTTATGATTTACCAAGGAGACTTTTCATGTTGGACATCGATAAAATACTTTCAGATCCAACAAAATTGCTGGCACTGATTTTTGGGTGCATTTGCCAAGTACCATGAACCCGGTAAATCAGTTCTTCTGATAAAGGGGCTGTGTTCTCACACTGTAGTAGGCATAATGTCTATTGCTGCACACACATACTTAACAGTTTCTCTGATCACTGCACTACATTATATCCCAAACTGACTAGTCTTGTCAAAAGAAAGTCCCCTAATTTCCTAACAGGGTCCTAACCAAAACATGGTGAAAACACATACTATGGCAGAAACGAGTGTCCTGGGGGTTTTACGGCTGCTACATTTCATTTTTACCATCTTCAATCTTCAACTGAGCTCCTATGTGAAGCGCTGAACAAATAATTTCAACTGTGTCCCTGACCCAACCTTACTAGTAACAAGAAGCAGATTAATTTGATTGCCTTGAGTGTCATTTTCTTTCAAAAGCAAGGCCTAATTAATTTTCAAACTGGATAATCAGCTAGACTAATGAATCAATAGTACTGACTGAGTGCCTACTGTGTGCAGATGATCGTAATAAGCATTTGGAGAGTACACCAGATACAGGATACCTGATTCTTGCCCACAAGGAGTTTACGATTTAACTGGAAACAGACACACAATTACTTGCAGAGAGGAAGAAGACGTGCCTAAATAAAATCATTCACTACAGAAATATTTACTGAAGCATTTCAGGCCATATGATCTATAATGGAAAGATTCCAAGAAATGCAAAATGGGATTTCTAGGGTCCAGCTACTAAAAAAAAATCTCAAGAGCAAAGATGAAAACTATTGACCTACAGGAATAAACTTATATTTGGGAAACTTTGGAACTGCATATTTGAAAATTGTTCGTTAGAAGCCCAAAGCATAATATCAATAGCTCCCTCTGCTGATTGTACTAGTAAATGCTAAAAAAAAAAAAAAAATGTCAGGTCAAAACTGCTGCTACAGTCGCCAAAGGATCAAAAAAGAATGGGATTGTGTAACCTGAACTTGTATTTATTCAGAAGATCAAAGGGTTACAATGTTCTCAAAAACTAGTACGAGGGGTTCTCATATGTGGGTGGGCTTGTGGGCAGGAGTGGAAAGTAAATGGTTCAGAACGAAGAACAGGGGGAAAATAAAAATGATTTTTCCAAAGAAAACGTCCCAAACAAAAAGGGCATAAAGTCCGCTAAGTTTTGTGGCTTTGACTTTCCACAGCTCTGGACAAATTTCCTGTTAAGAGAATACCTCAAATCTCTCCTTCAGTCTGGATTAAGAACTCACTTGCAACCAGTTCAAATAGACCCTGGGGGTGCACGACTAAACACTTAGCCAGTCGGTTCTGCTTTATTCAAGTTCACAAATCCAAATCAGGGTACTATTTGGCCCTTAACCAAGTGTCTAGTTTCTGCCTGCCCGCTATCCCAGATGTGAAATTGTGGCAAAAAATCAGGATTATGTCCCTAAGGCCCAGTACTCCTGCGATCCTCCCTGGACTCACACCTCTGTACCAAAATGAAATGAAGGAAACAGTGTCCACTTGTCGGAGGTCAAATTAAGGAAAGACAAAACAACTGGTTTCCTTTGCACTCTTTCCAGTGGTTGGGGTATCTGATTGTCTGTAGGTACTTGCTTTAATTTTAAAAATGGAATCCCTTTCGGGTAAAGTGTATTAGGTGTCACTTATCAGCTCCAAAGACTGGTCATGTATTCTGCAAACCTAAATGAATACTCCTCATTTCAAACATTTTCCATCTCCACAGAGAAAATGCCAATGAAATATTACATACAGGTAAAAGTGAAGTTTTTGGCAAACCAACTGCAACCTACCTGATCAACATCAGCGTTTCGAGGAAGAAAATAGACAATGTTGTTAGTGATCTTCTGGGACAGGCTGAAGATCTCAAATGTGGAGACAAGTTAAGGAAAAACTGTTATAGCCCAGGTTGGCCTGGGACAAAGACGCTTCATTTAGGCAATTAGAAGCTACTCCACCATGTCAGCCCAAAATAAAACTACCATGTTCTATTTATATATAGGAAAAGGAAAAAGAGGGAAGAGGAAAGGATGCTCCCCACCAGGCACAGGCCTGAGAATCGGATGACCTGGGGTCCAATCCCAGCTCTGCCATTTGTTTTCTGCCTTCCTTGGTAAACAATCTCGGTTTACTAAAGGGGGAATATTTACCTGTGGTTGGTTTTCCAATACCTTGGGGTGCTGAAGTTGCCTGCTCAAGCTGGAGTCCTTTGGAATTCCTCACGTTCGACCTCCTACGGGCCTACTTCTGGAGCCCGTCAGTCTCGCTTCGCATTCCAACCAATATCGACCAAAATTAAAGACCAAGAGGAATAATCGGGCAAATAGTTGTTCCTCCCTTCAATTACCAAGTTCTTAAACCATTGTGCAAATATTGATGTGTGTGTGACACAACACATTTTAAAGTCTCCCCTGTTTGTGAAGACCAGCAACAATTCTTTATCTAGTTCTCCTCTTGTGGTGAGTAATTCACTTCGGTATAGGAAAGAGTAGTAGACAACTGGTTGAGGGAAAGGATGGTTGGGAAGATACCCTCTAAGGATCTTCCGGGGAACAGACAAAGCCTGTCGAAGCCCTGGGGACGATATGGGGAGGTAAAAAAGGATGGGGGTAACCTGGGATGAGGACTCAAGTCTGGGAAGACAGAACAGTGACTAAATAGACTCACAGAGAGAAAAGAGGTCAGAGTTAAGCAAAAACTGAGTTTTCAGTTAGCTTTATCTTTCCTATGTGCCAGGTCACCCAAAGGGTCAATCTGACAGCCAGATAACTTGGGGGACCTCGAGCAGTAGGGGAGGGATGGCTCGGACGCTGCAAAGGAGAAGTGTCAGAAAGACTGAAAGAGGAACTACAGAAAAAAAGGTACAACTCCAAGAGTAGCTATTATTGTGAAGAGGACAGTAGGCTGAAACCTCTTTTTTCTTTTCCTTCTGGAAGTGAAAGCCTGGGAAGGGACTCTTCAGCAGAAGCTTCTGAGAAGAAATGCCTGAAGATGAGTAACTGCTTCCCCAAGCCTACCAAGGAGATCATCCTTAGGTGATCCCTGTTACCCATTAAGTGCAGCTTGCTTAGACCCTAGAAATTTATTTAGCTGGAGGAATCTGACTGGTCTCCAGATGCCCAAACCGCCTAACCCTTAATTCAACCTGCCCTTAATGCCCAGTTCCCCAAGGCTGATACGACGCTGTCCAAAAATAAATCTGATATTTCTATTTTCTAGCTAGCAGATAAACTGGCTTGTTTTCCTAGTTCTGCAACAAAGTGTAACCAGCTCAAATTATCTGTGAGGAATCACGAACGGACTCTGAAAGGATATCCATCGGGAGACATCATCGTTCTGATGTCAAAGGTCTCTGCGGTGGCATAATCAGGCCCTCCCCACGGCGGGCTGAGGAACACCACGTCTGCCTTTAAGTTAGGAGCCAGCAGCAGGAAGTCTCCACAGATGAGCTCTAGCCGGTCTGCTACCCCATACACTTCGGCATTGTTGCGAGCCAGATCAATCTTCACAGGATCAATATCAATGGCAATCACTGGAGGGGGAAAAAGGAAATGAGGCATGTAGCACATTATAAATACAAGACGACATAATTCTCCCATTACAGGGCACTGCAGTACTCCTTGAAAGTACCTCCTGGGACCCAAATGAACAACTTTATTCTGCTGAAGACACTCACCAAGGCATCCTGTAGTCTTTCAGAAACATTCGAAATAGATGATAATTACAGACTGTAACCTCTACAAATAAAAGACGTTGAGGCCCTGGACTCCAAATGCAGTTTGCTTTGAATAGCAGGGTTTAGTGCCCGGTCGCAAATACAGACAATTGTTTGGCAGCCCACATGGAGGTTAGGGTTATAATCTGCTTTCCTGGGCTTCGTTCCTATCATCATCTCCTTACAAGGAAATGAGGGCAGACAAGAAAAGAATGATACAACACAAAACATTTTTCTGAATACGCAATAAGGGGCTGAGTTTTCAAATTTCATCATCATCATCATCATCATCAATCGTATTTATTGAGCGCTTACTAGTGCAGAGCACTGTACTAAGCGCTTGGGAAGTACAAGTCGGCAACATATAGAGACAGTCCCTACCCAACAGTGGGCTCACAGTCTAAAAGGGGGAGACACAGAACACAACCAAACATACTAACAAAATAAAATAAATAGAATAGATATGTACAAATAAAATAAATAAGTAGAGTAATAAATATGTACAAACATATATACATATGTACAGGTGCTGTGGGGAAGGGAAGGAGGTAAGATGTGGGGATGGATTTAGGGTTTAGGGGGATGGAGGGTTTAGATTTGCCATCTAAACCCTCTAAACAGGGAATCGCAGTATTTGTGTTACCAAATCCCTTCTCTGCACAAACAGATCTGGGTTTACCAATTTTCCTAACCCGATATTTACAGAGATAATGACACTTGCAACAGACCACAATCCAGCAAAGACGTATTCAGGACTGTTTTGAGGTTGCCCCTTAGAAAGGTATTATAAACAGTTATTTCTTAAAAAGTCACAAAGAGAAAACTAAATTGCATACTTTTTCTTTTATTGAAAATATTTTTTAAAGATAATGGATTGAGACTTTTGACGAAGTAAAGAGTCAAAACTATGACCCAAATTTTCCTTTGCAATCACTATGTTAAATGAGACATCCCATGTAGAGAAATATCAAGTTTTACGTGTTTCCACTGAAATGACTTTCAAGTAATTTATTTCAATTTCTCTAATTAGCAAAGCAAACAGCTAATTTTAGCTTCAGCCTATTTTGCATCACATGACTTAAGTGCCCCTGTACACAGTCCAAATTGTTAATGGTGGTGTTCTATACTGGGAAGAGCTAAAAGGAACACTGTTGCAAAGTTGCCATGGAAATACATTTTGCAGCTGATTTCATATGCTGTATAACTTGTGACTGGTTTCAAAATGCATTAAAACTCTTAAAAAATGAAAGCGGCTAAATTATTAAACTGGCAAATAAAAGCAATTGATTTAAAACATGCGATGCAGAAAATATACATTTAAAGAAACCAATGTTATTCCTTCTCCAGTTGAGGGGGGAAAAGAAACCAAATTTAAATATTTGAAAGAAGAAAACATACAACTATTTAATCTGCCAAATTGCAGTTCACGGAACCAGGTGGACAGATTTACTGAAATCACTAGAATTAACATAAAAGAGAACTTCAACATCATGAAATCCAGTGTGGACAAACACTGAAAGCAACCAGCATGAATCATTAACCTTTAATCCACAAAATCTACTGCATTTGTACATAAAGTGCTTGCATAAGCTTCACAAGTTCTCAGTTACAATATATACAAAGATTAAAAAAATGCTCTGGGAAATGCTAAAGTTCAGAGGAGCACTTTAAAATGAAGGATATTATATTTCAGCATTCAAAACAACATTTTCTTTAAATCTTATATCCTCTAAAAACAGTCAACTCTCAATTGCATGGGGATCACAGATAGCATAGATATATACAATTCAGACAGTCTAAAGTAATCATAACAATGCTATTTATTTGTGGTATTTACTTGTATGTATTTACTATTCTATTTATTTTGTTAATGATGTGCATCTAGCTTTACTTCTATTTATTCTGATGACTTGACACCTGTCCACATAATTTGTTTTGTTGTCTGTCTCCCTCTTCTAGACTGTGAGCCCATTGTTGGGTAGGGACCATCACTATATGTTGCCAACTTGTACTTCCCAAGCGTTTAGTACAGTGCTCTGCACACAGTAAGAGCTCAATACAATTGAATAAATGAATGAATGAATTTGTTAAGGGCTTACTGGGGTACAACAGAAAGTCCCTCTCCTTTAAAGGGAGTGAGGACAGGTATCATCCCCAGTAACAGATGAGGAAAACTGAGGCCCAGAATGGGTAAGAAACTTGCCCAAAATCACACAGCAGACCAGAAGCAGAACTGGGAATAGTACTCTTCTCTCCTAGCTGAGTCCAAGGCACCCTCCCCTAACCATTTAAATGAATCACCTGACCCTTTGACAGCAGGAAGGGATGAATAATTAGTCTCAGTTTACTCAAAAGAAGTACAGATTACTCTTCGGCTGCATAATGGCGGATTTGGGCTCTGCTATATTCAATGGATAATGTTCATATCTGGCCATACTTCAGGGGCAGCAGTCACACTATAGGGAAACCAGCCAATTGAGACCATACAAAACTATTCCCTATCTTTTTACTCAGCTTTACAGAGGTCAGTACAGGGAAATTTGGGTGCCTTTACCTTTCTTCTCCCCTTACAGACTGGCAGGCTGAAGTCATTTGAAGGCTCAATAAGTGCGTCTTCTCACCGGACAATAGCAAAGATGGTACTTGTGGAATCTAACCCATTTTCTTGTACATTTAAATCCCAACATTGAATAGATCCAGTTACAGAATGCTTTCTGATACATCTGGAAGAGTTGCTATCTAGTTGAGGGAGAGACCAACTGGTCTAGCGAAAGCTCTTTGTGGACAGGGATCCTGTCTACCAACTCTATTGTACTGTACTTTCCCAAGTGCTTACTACAATGCTCTGCACCCCTGGGGAAAGTTAGCTTATGGCAGAGGCACAATCCAGGTGGCAAAACTCAGGTTCATATGCCTGGCATACAGTAAGTGCTTTATAAATACCATAAAGAGAATGCTTCACTGCCACTGGATGACATGTAGAAATGCCGGCACCTTTTAAATCTACAACAACCAGCCAGGCAGAGGGGGAAGGAAAAAAATTCAGTTCTCTGTTGAGCAAGAACTAATTACCTCTTTTCCCGGCCAAGGCAAACTGAATGGCATTTCCCCCAACTCCGCAGAATGCATCCACTATGATGTCACAGTTGAAGGACTGCTTGACCCGACCTGCGATGTGTTCAGCAATCTTCTCCGGTGTGACTGAAAACCAGCCCTCTGAAAGCAAGAAAAATGTTTTGACTCCTTGCAAAAAATTTTGATAAAAATACCAAATCAATCACAATTGCCATTCTGGCAAAATGTGTCTAAGACTGAGTTGAACAGGCTACTTCTATAATTTCAATGGGTTGATCTTAGAATATGACTCTATAAACATGTGACTTCCATCCCTCTCTTTCTTTGGGCTATGACACTACGTTACGGTTATGCATGCTTCTCTGTGTAATTCTTATCCTTCAGCCTTTCTGTGGTCCCTGAGGTTGGCTGAATCCCAACCCGCTGGAAAATACAACTGGCACCTCCAAATTATAGGATTACCACATCTGCTTATAACTTTTGCTCTGCTTTTCTTGTACACACATGACTAGAGGCCTGTTCTTTACCCATGCACGTTGTAGGAATGCTTACAGGAGGAAGAAGAATCTATCAAGAACCAGAATATATCAAAACTGGTAGTTCATCAAAAAGTGGAAGCCAGGGGTCTGGAATTTCCCAGACTTGACTTTTTCAAGCCCTTGTTCCTCAGATGGTATCCCTCAATGAATACTGAGAGAAGATACACAAAACTGCATGGTTCCCAGTTTCGAAGGTAATCAAGCACAAAAGACATTTTGGGGACCCAGAAAGGCCGAGAAATGCACCCCTATCTTGGGATTAATGTTGGAAGGCTAAGAGCAACAGGTTCTGTTCTCCTGATATTTTGTGGGCCATGGACAAATACTAGGGACCCAAGAACCATGGGGCACAAGTTTTCTTGACCTCATCTCAACCCTGTTGCTGTGCAATCGGCCTGTGCTCTGGGGAAGGAGGAATTGTTCATCACCTAGAACAGGCCCCTTCTCTCTCTTTTTTAAAAAATGGTATTCATTAAGCATTTACTATGCACCAGACACTGCATTAAGCCCTGGGATAGATACAGGGTAATCAGGTTGGACACAATCCAAGTCCCACATAGGGCTTACAGCTCTAACCCATTTTATAGACAGGGTAACTGAGGCACAGAGAAGTTTAGTGACTTGCCCAAGGGCACATGGGAGACAACTGGTAAAGCTGGGATTAGAATCCAGGACCTCAACTCCCAGGTCTGTGCTCTTTCCACTATGCTACGCTTCTCGACAGCCACTGGGGAACTGGACCACAGATACAAAAGTTAACAGAGGGGTAAAAGGGTGCTCATTTTGGTTGGATTTACACTTTTGCCCATGAGTTAGAGGAGTTGGCTTTAGACATGTTACCAGTGTCCCAGTCCTGTGCCAAAACTCCGCCTGTCCCAATAGTGACCGTACTGCTTACCCCAAGTTCTGGGGTAGCAAGGGTTGGAACCCACAAACAACTGGCATAACGATGGATTTGGGAACATCCCCCTCCCTCATCCCCCCCTCGGCCAAGCCATCAACCGGTTCTCTGGCGGGGATTTTCCTGCAGCCCTAAAAGTGAGCTGGACTGACCTATTTCCCCAGAAAACTCTGGAAATAGGTTTTCCTAAATACACATCCAGACACTGGTCACTGCACACCAAAATGTCTCCACCACATTCAACCCCTTCAAAATTAACCTGCTAGATAGTCAACTAGTCACAATCTTTTGCCACTCATCTTAACAAGTGGCCAAGAGATGGGGCTAGTTGAAGAACTTTGCTTAAGATCACAAAGAGAGTCAAATAGCAGATGTAGGATCAGAACTCACAATTTCCCACGCTTAATCCATTAAACTAAACTCCTGTCACTGATACTGGTCAGGTGTTCTATTTAATGTCATCAATATTTACTCCTGTGTTTCCTACAATAAACAGATGAGAAAATAAAATTGCTGGCTTAAATACTTCTATAATAGAAAACGGCAGGGTCAGGTTAACCTCATACTCTACCTCGGTCTAATTTAATTCCTTCGTCAAAGCGTGAGAAAAGCCTGTATCTTTGGGCCCAATATTTTGCCAGTTCAGGATCGGCAGCAATCTCAGGGGGGAAAGCATTCATGGCCTTCTTCTTTTTCCTGTTTTTCTTTGGCTTCTTTTTTCTTTCGACTACAATGAAAAAGGTCCCAGGATAATGTTACCATTAGAGAAGTCTACTCCTGATTATCAGAATGTACCAAAACTATCCAAACACCCAGGCAATAAAAATGTCCAGTTCAGGGCCAATCACCCTGCATGTGCTTGATAAACACATGTTCTTAAATCAGTACATGCTGGGAAGATAGCGCCTGCAATAATGGACTCCCAAGATAAAGGAGCAACACACTGTCCTTAATAAGAGCACAATCAAGGTTTCCTTTTTTGCACTCTTTCTTCCCTCCTTCTTGTCCCTTATCTCTTACTGCTTTTGCTGTAATGATGTTTGGAGGGCATCCACCTAGCCTACTGAATGAAATCTATTACTAAAACCAAAATAAATTCACAGGACCATTTACTTTAGGTTGCCTTAATGAAGAAAACAAGCTGAGTGCCTGCCACTGTGAATACCTGGTGAGATGCAGTTCATGGCACAAACTAAAATCTACGAGTTTGTTTCATAGCTCAAAGTAGTTTTAATATACTGTACTAGCAGACATCACTGAGGGCAATTTTGTTTAAACAACAAAAATCCACATACCAAGTGGGAGAGCAGTGTAGTATTCAAATGCAGAAGGCTGAATAATTTAAATTGGAGAGCAAGGCTAGTTCGCATTTCAGAACTTGTCTTAGAGTCAGGTAAAGTCTGCAACAAGGACCAAGTAATCTTCTATTGAAGGGAATAAATATGATTTCCAAGAGAGACTGAATCACAAGTGGTGACGTTCCTTGGTTATCAGCTTTTTTTATCACTCAAACACTTGTGTATCTTAGGGCACAATTCAATAAAGTAATATGCCAAATATTCTGAGCTGTGATCATTAAGGCTTTCTTAAAAAAATGTAAATAATTAACCAGGATCACTAAAAAAGCCTCTTCCTCACTAATGAGTAATAGATTTGTTGAATAAATGAGGAAGCAACAAACTAGTCTAAAAAAGGGCCCAGAAGAATCATTCAACAGAGCTGAATGCAAGGTCGGAAATTCGAGTAAGGCCCACTGATCATAAAATAATGATGGCATTTATTAAGTGCTTACTATGTGCAAAGCACCGTTCTAAGTGAAAGGGAGGTCACAAGGTGATCAGGTTGTCCCACGGGGGGCTCACAGTCTTAATCCCCATTTTACAGATAACTGAAGCACAGAGAAGTGAAGTGACTTGCCCAAAGTCACAGAGCTGACAATTGCCGGAGCCAGGATTTGAACCCATGACCTCCAAAGCCCATGCTCTTTCCACTGAGCCAAGCTTAAATGCTAAGTGCTCATTTTACTTGAGATAGTTAACAAAGAAATTCCATAACAATTAAAAAAGGAATATTTAACTGCATTAGACATACAGGCACTACAAGGCAGAATCATTAAACCCAATGACATCGCCTACTATCGAGCTGATACACATTTGCTCTCACCTTCAGTTTCTACTTGGAGATAGTCTGGAATGTCCAACGTAACCAGCTGCCGCCCATGAGCACATTCCTGCTGTTCAGCAACACCTGAGACATTGTTTTCTTTGGCTTCTTCCATTTCAGGTTCGCAACAAGCGGGAGTTGATGGGGATAGGTCTGTTTTTTCAAGTTCTACATCAGTGTTTTGAGGACTTTCAGGTTTTTTAACAGCTCTTTCCTGTCCGTCCGAGTCACTGCTTGTGCAGGTGTCATGCTCCTGGTCCCGATGAAAGGATTCCTGAGATACTCTCTCCTCGGCTGGTTCATTAACCCACTTGAGGAATTTCTCTACCTAAAATGTCACCAACAGTTACAATCTCTACCATGGAACTAACGCAGGGCAGCTTTGATTCGTTTGACACATATTTATAAATCCAACTATGTACTCAAGGAAAAAAGCAAGGAACTCTAAAACGCACCTTTCATCAACTTGGTGGTATCGCCTGAGATTTCAGGGCTCAAGTCGACATGCTAAACACCTCAAGAAAGTCTCGGGGATGGGGCAGAAACTCCGACTCAGGTGAGTGTGCTAGTTACAGGTCTGAGGATAGACATGGCCTACAGTCTCAATCCTTAATCCCCTGACCAAGTGAGGGTTGAGTAAAATGCCAGAGATAGGTATGGGTTGGGGAAGGAAGCCGAATAATCCACGGTTGTTGGTGCATGCTGACATGGAAGGCATAGACCTTGGAGTGTGAGGCTGGCAGAGTGGTGGTGGAGGGCAAGGAAGGAATAAAGCACCATGGAGTTCTAGCATAAGCCCAGACCCCAAGTGCTCCCACCTACCTAAATGAGCTGGGTTATGTCCAGATCCTAAAATCTGAGATACCTGTCAGCCCCGGTCCTAAATTTTACTGGGTCTGGTTTCTGTCTTCTAAACGAGGCTCACCTCTTTCTCTCAAGGCGCTAAGACCGGGGGGAAATGAGAAGTATGGATACAAATGCAAACACGCTTCCTCAGGGAAGTGGGCACATAAACATATACATAGCTATAGGAAAGGGCGCAGGGAATAAGACCGGGGGGAGATGAGAAGTACGGATACAAATGCAAACACGCTTCTTCAGGGAAGTGGACACATAAACATATACACAGCAATAGGAAAGGGCGCAGGGAATCCAACAAGGTTGGGGGATTCACAAGAAAAGGGTTGGGGGTGTGGTGAGGTGCTGCTGCTAGAGGTAGGAGTCAGGCAGGGTGTAGACATCTTTTCCTGGCTCAGGACGAGGAGGCACAGAGGATGGGAAGGGTAAAGTTGTGGTTCTGCCCCCCGGTTCTAATCTTGAGTGGGTCATGGCTGGAACTGGTACTTTTACGCACAATCCAGCCAATTTCTTAGAACTCATCAAAATTCAGACCAACTACATCAGCATGATAGGCAGAAATGCTATAAGTGAACTGAAGAAAATATAAAAGTCAAGATTTTCTTATACCTTACTCAAAGTCTTACTCTTCAGGGAAGATGATTTTTCTGATTCTTCTGTAAAAAAGATGTGCTTATTTTTTGTATTTATTTGTCTGCGCATATCCAGGAACTTAGATTTTTGTTTCACATTTTTCTCCAGATACTGCACCCGCCTGTGGGTAAAATTTGAAATTCCGCCATACCTGCAACCGAAAATGGAGTTTAAATGGATGTTAGACTCACCTCTACAACTAGTCAATTTTGTTTTGGGGAAAATATGGAGAAGTACAGAGAGTTTCATTACTATTCAGAACTATCCAGTTTGAAACGTGAACTAGAAGACCTGTTCTTATCTAAAAATTATCTAACTTTTCAGAGGTGAACTGAATGTGTTCGATCCAAAATAAAAATACAACACGAAAACAGAAGTGCAGGAACATTTTTGATATAGAACTTAAATTAGGGGTATAACCAAGAAACAACAGCAAAAGGCTAAGAAGAGTGCTTTGTATCTCTGAAATCAAAGCAGACCTTACAACACAACTTCCTTCAGCATGACAAAGAAATTAGACCAAAAAAATAAAGGGTGCTATGCTACTGTAAGGAAAAACAGATCCAGCTCCAATAAGATAATTCTGAATCAGATAGTGACATAAAAGAAGCTTCATTGTGTTTAAAGAGGGGGAAAAAATAGAAAAACAAGTAAAGCTGATCTGCTATTAATCTCCCCCACCAAAAAAAAGTTAACAGGTGAAAGTGAGTAATTATAAACCCATTTCAAAGTAATTTTAAAACGGATTTAATTCAACAACAAAGAAGATGGAGGGCAGCTTCTATCCCAAATAGTTAATCTAACCTGATTCAAAACCATCACTCAGGATGTGAAAACTCATCATTAATATAACCAAGAGGAACTTCTTTCCACAAGAAAACTTTGGTAACTATCAGGAAGTTGTACATTTGGTTTAGTTTAATTCCTATCTGAAGATCCACTTCAACTAGATATGGATTTTCTCTGTTCTCAAAATACGTGTTTCATGGCTACTCATGAAATATGACTTATGCACTAAATCAAAACTGCACTGAAAGAGGAATGAGGCACAAGAATAGAAGGAAAATCACATTTCGATGTAATACTTCCAGAGTTTGCTGCCCAGTGAACCTATTCAGGCAGCCCCCTATATTCAAACACCACTTGCCAAAGATGAATAGTTATGGCACTTGTTAAGTGCTTTCTATATTCATTCAATTGTATTTATTGAGCACTTACTGTGTGCAGAGCACTGTACTAAGCGCTTATGCCAAACACTTTGCTACAGGCTGGGTTAGATGCAGGATAATGTGGGTCCCTGTCCCACCTGAAACCTCCATTCCCGAGTCCTTGCTTAATTTGACCCTAAAATCTTTCAATTAAATAACCTGTTTTAGGAGGAAGATCACTAAAAATATAAAATGGCACTTTTGGACAAAATAGATTCAGCTCTAGAGGCTTCTAATATAGGTCAGCGAAAACACATGATCCTAGCTAGGCGGGAGTTCTAGAGGTGATGTTTGAATCTCTTAATACCTATCCACGGAATTAGTTGAAGGACTTTCGGGCCAGGAGAGTTAAGTATGGTAGCAGAATAAAAAAAGGAAATTTTTTTACTACTGGGAAGCATTTTTTTGAAGCCCTCAGATTACTTTCTCCAGGGCCTTGTTCGCAAACGGCTTAATGGTAAGAAGGGAGAATTAATAGCCCAATTTTATAAAGGGGGAAAAGCAGTCTGGAGAAATTAAAAACTTGCTGCCCGACTTTGTATCACTGAAGACACTGAAACAACTTGGAGTATTTTAAGACAGTCAATGTGAAAGAAGCATACGGTCTAATGGACTGAGAACTAGGATCAGGTCACCTTGCAAATACAATCACATTCAATTTCTCACTTCAGGAACTGGCCCAATTTGCAAGTGACTTGCTCCTTAGTCCACAGAATAACGAATTAATCTATCAGTGACATATACTGAGTGTTTATACTGTGTGCAGAACACTGTATTAAGTCCCTCAGGGTGTACAACAGAGCAACAGAGCTGGCAGACACAATCCTTGCCCACAAAGAGCTTGCTTCTGGAGATGTTATCTGACTTGGAACCTGAATAATCCCCCCTGCCCCCATACTCATGGTAGGCTAGAGGGACTAAAAGGAAAACACTGTTTCTAAAATACAACTAAGTAGCTGCCTGAGGGCATCCCAGCAAACAATGCATTATCTTACTACCAGACATGAACTGTGTGCAGAAAGGGAGGGAAAAGATTTAGCTCAAAGTCAGCAAAAAGGATCAATAGGTCACTGTTCAAGTTGAAATGTCCCTTAATGCCAACTTCCCAATTAACCTAATTTGGCTTTGGGATAATTTAAGTAGCTAAGCTTTCTGGAAAACTACCGTTCAAATATCTGTGTAATTACTTTTGGCCTGAGCCATGCTTGAATCCTAGGAGAGAACCGTTGTCATCAAAGTCAGCGGCTGGATTTTCATCGATGTCTAGCTCATGGCTACAAACAAGAAGAATAATTTCCATAATCAGTAACAAGACACTTTCTACTGTCTTCTTTGCCATCCCATGTTTTCAACAGGTGTTAATGTGAAAATGCAAAACACCAGAACAAGAACCCAGTCTTTTATGGGTGTTTGCTCCCGACAAGTCCTTTTCAACGTAAGCCTTTGCCACCACAATATTACTTGTAACCCAGACCCTTTAGAGATTTGCTGATCAGCTCAAATACTGGTGTCTATTCCTGAACATTTATCTTGCAGAAGAAATGTGATTCTTTCTTTCCCCGGATTACTAATCCCATTTGCTACAGTAGTTCATTATTTAACATTTTTCTACAAAATTATTTCCCCCAAGTGTAAAGGGTCAATAAAAACAAGCTCCTATGCTAAGCCACTTACATTTCCTTGTATTTCAACACAGTCCCATCAATTATGCTAGACTCCCTGCCCCTTCTTACTACCGCTTGCATTACAGCCCCCTGTATTTGTACTCCTCACTCCAATGTCTTAGAACCACATTCTGAAGAAATTAAGAACTTCTGACTTGCCTTCTCTTGAGCTTGGCTGATTTATATTCTGGAGGATCTTCTTCACTATCATCTCCACCCTTATCATTGCTGGGTGATGTTTCCTTGTTTGTATATGTTCCCAAGGAAGCCTGTGAATCTAAAGAAGCAGAAACATTAAAGTGCATTATTCCCCTCTAGATCTGAGGACTCATCTTCAAAATTTTGCAAATTCAACCAAAAATGCTTCAGAGTTTTTCCTGCAGCAAACTGTACATGCAAGTCAGCCAAAAAAAATCAAGTATTTCACCATGTCTGTTCAACTCAAGGTTGAGGCTGGGCACCCATATTGTTCTGTATCTAGGCCACTTCTGTATTAAGGCCTTGAAGAATGCTTCAAATAAATCTACTCAGGCAACCAGAAAAACAAACCCGCGAACATTAATTACCTTAATTAATTACACAAACCAAAAGTTTTTTTGTTATTAACTTCCTTTTGCTGACTGACCCCAACATTTACACACTGATTAAAGCTATCCGTCCTAAAGCCAATTTAAACTTAGATGGAAAAGTTTACTCTCAGAATGAGAAAAGAGGTCACATTAATTCAGGAAAAGACACCACAGTCCCCTACTAGAAGGATTTATTCCCAAGCTTTCAATCTAACCAAATGGGGGCAAAAGGACAGAGGGACTTAAGTGGGAATTGGCTAGAAGAGCCTATATGTTTCCACTGGCCTGAATATAGGTCTCTGAACTTCCAATTATGCCACTGCTGCACTCTCTTCACTGCTCCATCTCACTTCCCTTGGCCAGGAGAAGTGCGGTAACCCCATGCCAGGAAATTAAATGGGTTGGCAATCCTCTCCAGTCATTCCCAAGCAGAACTTGGTTACAGCTTTCACAGCAGGTTAGTTGGCTGCACCTTTTACAAAGTAGGCTATTAATGTGCAGAATACTGTACTACATGCTTGGGAATGCAGAAGAGTTAGTAACAATCAATGGTATTTATTACGCACTTACTGTGCCTACAGCATTTTACTAAGTGCCTGGGAGAGTACACCAGAGTTGGTAGACACGATCCCTGTCCACAAGGAGCTTACAGTCTACAGGGAGAGAAAGACATTAAAAGAAATTACAATATGGGATGTGTGAGAGTATAAGGGATACATACATGAGAGCTATGGGGTAATTTCCAAATGCTTAAGGGGTACAGATCCAATCTATTCCCATGGGGCAATGTAAGACAAGAAAGGTACAGAAGAGCAGATATATTCCTGCTTAATCACAGTTAATCAGACTGTCAGACACTGCCCAAAAGTTTCTCCCAGCAGCTTTATGGTCTTCCAGGCTCAAAAGCTGGGACGGCTGCCAATCTAACTTGGCTCCACACTCTGGCTGTACCAGGGCTTTGGGAAGTATTAGGTATCTAACCTGAGAAGCGGAAGGAAGACGTAAAATGAGATGAGTGTGATGCAGTTATCCCAATACCAGGTTGGCTGTACTGGGGCCATGGGGCCGCCTGCTTTAGCATAAGCTTCCCAAATTATGTTGGCCCCTTTCTACTAAACACCTCCAGCTCTTCTTTCCCTTCATTTATTTATTTTGCTTTTCGGTGATCACTTTCTGTATTTCCTCCTGGAGAGAGACAGGTGGGAGGGAGAAAGGGCTGGGAGGAGAAAAGAGAAGACCCAGAGAGGGAGGTATTAAATGGTTTCCTCTGTTCTGTATGCTCCAGTAGGCACCAGTCTCCATGCTGACTTTCCAAGTTATGACTGACCTGAAACAGTCTTTTTCCCTTACTCTGACTTCCTCTCTCTTGCCTTTTCCCCTTTTACACATAATATTTCCCTGGTTGGAATGCTTTTTTTCTTTTGAGTTTTTTCCTTACTTTCTGTCTAGAAAGGTTTCAGTAGTTGTCTATCACCCAGAGTACTCTACCTCACCAAGCCTAACTAAAAACGTTTGGGGCAGAGGGACCTGAAGAGTAAGAATTTGTCTGGTGTCTCCCTCCCCCTTCCTCCACGTGTTTTTCTCAAAGCTTTCCATTGTGTTTCTTCAGAAATGATGATCAATGAAGAACAGCCTATGGCAGGGAAATAGGGATGAAGGTAAAAAGGAGGCCGAGAAGGCCAGTGGCATGAATTTTTTTTTCCTGTGGGACTGGAGAGAAAGGAGCACAAGTTAGGAGAGCAAGGTATCTGCAATGGCAGTTAAAATAGCACTGAAGCAGGAGCGGTAGATATCAACAAAATCATCAGAGCGAAGCTGTTCCTCCTGGAAGCACTAAGAACAATTGTAAACTCCTTGAGGCCAGAGATCATTTCAACTGACTCTATGGTACTCTCACATACTTACTGCAGTGCTCTGTACAGAGGAAGCACTCAATAAATACGACTGATTGACTGATCTCAGGACACAGTTGGGGGAAGATGTGGAGTGGCATGGGGATCAGTCCTATTGGGATAATCTACTATACTGTGACTTGCCCCAAGAGTTTATTGTAGAGTCTAAACAGCCAACATTTTTCACTCAAAACCTTTAAATAAGTGGGAGGGGGGCACTTAGTATTGCTATACTTTCCTTCTTCTCTATTTATTGCATAGTGCCTAGCAACTCTGTTGGACTGTACTCTTCCCAAGTGCTTCCCAAGTATTCTGCACACACAGAGACTGATAAATACCACTGGGATTGATGGATTAGTTGGAGCAAAACTCAAAGCAATATGTAATTTATGCATTTTTAAATCTGTAAAAATTAAACGCAGACATGTCCAAGGAAAATTAATTTGGGGAAAAATAAAAATAACACAACCAGAGCCTGGAGAAAATGGAATTGTAATATAGTCTTACTTCTAATGATTATTCCACAAAACAACAGGAACTCTCCTTAAACTGCACATTAAAGAGAAGCTAAGCTCTGTTGCCAAATTACACGGTTCCATTTGGTTGAATATTACTATAGTCAATCTTAGAAAGCCTTCTGCTTACCTGGCTGCTGGGGGCTTCTGTTTCCAGATGTGCACCTTTTCCGGCTTCCCCCATCACAGGGTTCACTTTGGTTGGAAACACAAGGATTCTCTCTTTCACTGTTAGCTGAATCTGGCTGCTGATGGCTAGTATAAATTTCCGTCAAGTCTAACTTGCCCTGCTCTACTTCTTCGGGATTTAGATTTATGTTACTAATTCCCAAAACTACTTCCTCATTATGCCCTGTGCTACTAGAGCTTTCTTTATAACTGGGAATGGCTGGAGATGCGGAAGAAGTACGAGGATCCAACGGTGGTCCCTCCGTAGTGTCTATATCGGTGAAACTTGTGTCTTGCAAGTCACTTACTTCTTTTTTCTGTTCACTAATATCAGTGCTTTGAGAAATGTCAAAAGTCCACCCTTGAGCTTCCCAGTACTGAAACTGCTCCCAATAGTACCAATAGAGTTCACTGTAATGCTGCTCCCACTTTTCCTTGGTGTCAGGAGAATTCCAAATTTCAGCTCCCAGTTCTAAAGCAGGGTGTTTCTCCTGCCAGCTTTGCCGCAGCAGTCCTTCTCCGTAATGACTCCAATACTTTTCCCATTTCTCTGTAACTTCCAGGTTGTTAGGTAACTCATTTTTAGGAGACAATTTCCCAGTTTCTGTGTCTTCCCCATTGTTCTGAAGTTCACATATGACAGATTTCTCTGACTGTTCAGGAATTAGGGATGGATCATCTGAAGCCAATTCGTCGTCGCATGTGTTATCTTCCCAGGGTTCTCGCAAAATGTCATTCAAGTACTTCTGTTGAGATTTTTTCTTTTTCTTCTTTTTGATTTTAGTTGTTTTGTTTCTGGTATTCATGGAAACCTAAAATTCAGTCCCAAATGAAATATGTTAACTACCAAACAGTACAAAATAGTAAATTATGTTACTTTTAAAACTGCATCTGGCTTCTCTAAGTTTTGGCTAGAATGTGATTAGGGAATGCTCTTCTAATAACCCTCGCCTGGACTGCCTCAGAATGCTATGATATTAAAGAAACTGCCTGCCACACAGTTATGGCATTGGCATGAATAAGTGCTATCATTTTAGTTTTCCTTAACATGAGATTTTGCGCTTAGTACAGTGCTCTGCACCTGGTAAGCACCTAAACAAAAACAACTGATTGACTGATTGCAAGGACTGAATCCTCATGTTACAGGAGACGTGGGTGTAGGACTACTTTCTCATGTGAATTACGACTGAGGTTAGAACACTAAACTCTCCTTTTCCCAGAGCAAATCCCCAGGTCTTAATCAATCCCCGATTCTTTCGGCAGCCAGCCGGTCCTGTCACCCCAAGTCATTTCACTTTTTATACGATGGTCTCTGTCTCTCCCCCACGAACACTTTACTAGTCCACACTGTGTTTATCTTTCAGGTCCTTCTCCTCTACCAGAAAGGA
Source organism: Tachyglossus aculeatus (assembly GCF_015852505.1). Taxonomy (NCBI): domain Eukaryota; kingdom Metazoa; phylum Chordata; class Mammalia; order Monotremata; family Tachyglossidae; genus Tachyglossus; species Tachyglossus aculeatus. Next base: position 16,626,673 of record NC_052090.1, on the reverse strand, counting down.
GATGGATAGGCTGAAGAGCAGAGAAGAATAAAGATAATTTAACTGCTCTGGAGGAAATTGAGTGGAAAGAGCTGTTCACAGGGTAAGGGGAGTGTGTTGAAAGACTGGGACAAGGATTTAGAAAGGAACTTCAGATTAAATTAAACTACAACCAAATTCTCAATTATACCCCGCCCCCCCCCAACTGAAATGAATCGGAATGACTGACCACAGCGGGACAAAAGCACAAAAACCATATAAAGGCTCTTTAAACTAAGTTCTCTGCTCTGAGCAACCAACTCAGTAACAAGAGAACCAGGGAACTGTAGGACTCATGCCTATGAATTAAGGATTTCAGGGCAACTAGAAGGCAGAGAAAAAATCTATTATCAAGATACAGTTTCAACAAGCTCACAATGGAACATTCTACATCATAACAAAAACCACAGATTCCCCTCAAGACTTATTGCTTTTTTCAATCAATAAATTAATCATATTTATTGAGCACTTACTGTGTGCAGAGGACTGAACTAAGCGCTTTGGAGAGTACAAAAAGTCGGTAGACACATTTCCTGCCTACAACAAGCTGACAGTCTAGAGTGGGGAAGCAGCGTGGCTCAGCGGAAAGAGCCCGGGCTTTGAAGTCGGAGGTCATGGGTTCAAATCCCAGCTCTGTCACTTGTCAGCTGTGTGACTTTGGGCAAGTCACTTCACTTCTCTGGGCCTCAGTTCCCTCCTCTGTAAAATGGGGATTAAGACTGTGAGCCCCACGTGGGACAACCTGTCACCTTGTAAATTCCCAGCGCTTAGAACAGTGCTTTGCACATAGTAAGTGCTTAATAAATGTCATTATTATTATTATTATTATTATACATTACAGATATGCACATAAGTGGTGTGGGGCTGAGGGAGGGGTGAATAAAGGGAGCAAATTGGGGCGACACTCTAGAAAAGTTTTCTTTTCTCTACAGAAGGCCTTGATAGGAAGAATGGAAAGGAATGGAAGAGTGGCCCAAACTTATCCCTGAAGGCAAAAGGAATATATATTCTACTTCCAGAAAAGGAGAAAGGATGGGAGGTAGATGAAATAGCCTATCTTCATTGCAGCCAAAGCTGCACAAAATCGAAGCAGGAAAGACAGAGTTGCCCAAGTTCATCTAAGTCTTTCCCTCCCCCCAATCTGGCACCAAGCATATCGCTTCCCTCTCGGGACCCTGGCCAAAGAGTAGAAGCTTGGCTTCATGTCTGTGTTCAGGCAAACGTACGAAGGGAATTTAATTCCACGCAATGACTGGATGTAAAATTAGGCACGGCTACATTGGCAATTAGTGCAAGACGCCTCCCTGGATTCATCTCCTTTTCCCCCACCCTACTTGACCTCCCTTCCAATCCCTTATCCTCACACGAACTTTTAAATTGTGAGCCCCATGAAGGGAAGGACCATGATGAACCGTGTTTAATTCCCATCGGTGTATTTTCTCCCAGTTCTTAGTACAGTCCTCTGCACCTAATGAGCACTTAATACTATTACTACTTCTGCATCACCTATGCACCTGGGTCTGGACCCCTTAAACACTTGGATATTCACCCCACCTCTGCTTTACCTATCCTTTCACCCTTCTGGTTCCCCTACCCGTAATTTATTGTAATGATTGCTTTCACCACTAGACTGTAAGCTCCTTGAGGGCAGGGATCTTGTCTACCAACTCCACTGTATTGTACTCTCCCAAGTATTATGAACAGTTCTCTGCACAGAGTAAGTGCTCAATCAATTCAACTGATCTATCCCTACACACCAGCAATACCTGGGAGCAGGGCGATAAGGAGCCCGGACACATGGTAATAATTATGATGATGGCATTTGTTAAGCACTTACTATGTGCTAAGCACTGTCTAGGCGCTGGGGGGGATACAGGGTTATCAAGTTGTCCCACACTGGGCGCACAGTCTTCACCCCTGTTTTGCAAACGAGGTCACTGAGGCACAGGGAAGAGAAGTGACTTGCCCCAAGTCACACATCTGACAAGTGCGGAGCCAGGATTAGAACCCACAACCTCTGACTCCCAAGCCTGGGCTCTTTCCACTGAGCCACGCTAGACATGAGCAGTTAAAGAACTACTTTCCCAAAGGAAGGTGGGTGTGGCTGATTTGCCCACCTGCTCTAGTGTATGAGAGCTTGCAATTTAAACAGTATAGCTATTCTTCAAAAATATTTACTGCAATATAAGGACAAAAGACCTCAAAACAAATTAAAGATTCATTTCTGTGCTTTAGGGACTTAACTGAAAGGTAAATAAAAACCAATTACGTGTCACCTCAAAATTCTTGTGAGCAGATAGGCTCCCAAACTGAAGCGGCAATCCCATACTCCTCATGAGTTCAGCCTCTGAATCCAGTTCATCTTCTTCCAAAGCCAAAGCACTGTTGAAGCCTGGTTCTTTTATCTCATGCAAGTGACGGCCATCCTCTTCCTCCACCTCCAGCTGTTTCTCGCCTAGGTCCCGAGGTAGTTAATTAATTCACAAGTTTACATAAATGCAGCTTCCATTTGGGTATTTAGGGATAGGAAAAACATTTAAATTATCTCAGCTGAATTTCTGAAGACACACAACTTCCTCTGGGGTGAGCTGTGAGGATACCCTGGGCTGGAAAACGGGAATACTTAAGGGGAACACAAATTTGAGTCCATTATATCCAAAGCCGCTAAATAAGAAGGCATATTATAGAGGCTCATTTTTAATGTACTAAGTATGATCCCTCTCCTTCATGTTACTATTTTGCCTCCATGAGATACAGTTTCACTTGGGAGTTCATTTTCTAAAGTAATCTCTCTGGAAACTTCAAAAAAAAAACCCACCTAATTAGCTGTTATTCATTAATAGCCACCAAAACTATTTTTATGATATGTATCATATCCAAAATACCGGCAACTTCAAAATCATTTTTAGCAGTTAGCCACTGAATATTTATAAAACAAATAAAATAATTCATAAGAAAAGCAAAGCAAGGAAAATAAATGCTTTTCAAGGTCTCTGTTCCCCAAACATATCCAGTATTAAATTTGGGGAAACAGCCAACTACCTTACTAATGTAGCACATGCAATTCAGTAAAGGTCAGAAAAACTGATTGAGATGGGGCAAGACTAGACGACCAGAAAATATATACTCTACGTGTACACACACACGTATTTTTTGCAGATACCATAAAATGTTTTGAAAGTTGCTGACAAACGGATAAAAAATGAATGCACTGCAGATATATATATATAAAACTGACTACAAAATTGGCCAGCAATTTACTTTACACTGATTACAAAATCCATTTTATTATATATCAGTATCCTGGCCTAAAACAGTATGGGCATAGTAAACATTCATCACTGTTAATAAATCAGTTTTCTACAAATAAGTCTTACTTATATTGTTGCTGTCAACTTCTTTGACGTAGAACCCCTTCAATCCTAAATAGTACAGCTTGCGATCCCTGTAAAGTTAAGCAAAATTCACATTAACCCTATAATAATAAAATATATTACTTATAGAGCACAGTACTAACTACTTCGAAGAGTATCATATAATAGAGTTGAAAGGCATGTTTCCTATCTATAGTCAGGGGGCAGGGGGGAGAACAGTCATTAAAATTATGGAATGTACATAAAGGCTGTGGGGCTGAGGATTTGGTGAATATCAAGTGCTTACATGGTACAAGGGCAACACAGAAGGGAGAGGGAGAAGAGGAAATGAGGGCTTAGTTGTGGAAGAATGCTTGGAGAAGATGTTATTTTACTAAGGCTTTGAAAGTGGGAAGAGTGGTAGTCTGTCAAATATGAAGGGAGCAAGAGGTACAGGCTACAGGCAAAACAAGAATGAGGGGTTGGCAGTGAGGTAGATGAGACTGAGCTAGAGTGAGCAGATTGACATCAGGGGAGTAAAGTGTGCGGATTAGGCTGCAGTACGAAATCAGTGAGGAAAGATAGGAGGGGGAAGAGCTGATTGAATTCTTTAAAACAAATGGTAAGTTTTTTTGTTTGATGCGGAGGTGGATGGGCAACTACTGGAGGTTGAGGAGTAGGAAAATTTGAACTTAATAGTTTTATAGAAAAAATATCCAGGCAGCAGAGTGAAGTATGGAGTTGAGTGGGGAAAGACAGGAGGAGGCAGGGAGGTCAGCAAGGAGGGACAGGTCAAGTACTGGGATCAGCAAAGTAGCAGTTTGGACGGAGAGAAAAAGGAAGATTTTGGCAATGTTGTGAAGGTTGAATTGACAGGAGTTGGTGACAGATTGAATATGTGGCTAGAATGAAAGAGAAGAAAAAGATGCCAACATAATGCCAAAGTTATGGGCTCGTGAGACAAGGAGGATGGTGGTGCTGTCTACAGTGATGGGACTATGAAGGGGAGGACAGGATTTGCATGGGAAAATAAGTTCTGCTTTGTAGAAGTTTGAGGCGCCAGCGGGACATCCAAGTAGAGATGCCTGAAGGCAGGAGGAAATGTGAGCCTGAAGAGGAGAGAGATCTAGGTTGGAGATGTAAATTTGGTAGTCATCCACAGAGAGATGGTAGCTGAAACCATGGGAGTGAATGAATCCACCAGGGGAGTGGGTGTATAGGGAGAATAGAAGGGGACCCAGAACTGAACCTTGAGGGACTCCAAAAGTTAGGGGGTGGAAGGCAGAGGAAGACCCTGTGAAAGAAACTCAGAATGAGTGGCCAGAGAGACAGAAGAACCAGAAAAGTACAGTGTCTGTGAATCCAAGGATTTCCATTATCCATGGCCCTAGGCTTCAATCCCAGTTCCATCACTTCTTTGCTGTATGACTTTGGACAAGTCACTTCACTTCTTTATGTCTTCAGCTATAAAATGGGGATTAAGACTGTGAGCCCCATGTGGGATACGGACTGTGTCCAACCTGATTAGACTGTATCTACCCAGCGCTTAGTACAGTGCCTGGCACATAGTAAGTGCTTAACCAATACCAGGAAAAGAAAGAGAGAGAAGAGGGTTGTCCACTGTATCAAGGCAGCTGAGAGGTTGAGGAGGATTAGGAAGGAGTAGTGGCTGTTGGATTTGGCAAGAGGAGACCACTGGTAACCTTGGAGAGAGCAGTTTCTATGGAGTGAAGGGGGTAGAATTCAGATTGGAAGTGGTCAAGGAAAGAATTAGAAGAGATGATGTGGAGGTAACAGGTGTTAGGAAGGAGATGGATAACTCGATAAAAACTAACATAGAGGTTAAAAGCCCTTGAAATCAACAAAGCATAAGACAAAATAGATCACCAAGAAGGCAAACAAACTGACTGGCAAGCTGGAATGGATGACTAGTAAAACAAACCACTCAGCCAAGGAAGCTTTCTGTTTGAAGGGGTGGGTGGAATGTAAATTCATCTTATAATTTTATGTACATGTCTGATTAATAAAGCAGCTCAAATGTTTTAAATTAGTTCATTGGATAAAATCTTACTTCATACACTCATACATTAAAACAGTAGGCTTTCAATACCATTGACCGCTAATTTATTTTAAATTTATAAAAAGACAAGGAACAACCTCCTCCCTTTAAACCTTTTAATTCTCAACCCCTCAAAACAATAATTAAAAGATTTCTGACAATCTGAGATGGGAAACTTCTCTTTTAGACACGTTCATGTTGCAATAAACAAAGAAAGACACAGATTACCACTGCCATGGAATTTCAGTTTTAAAGCATCTTTCCTAATCAAATTTTGATCCCTTCCACGAGTAACTCCTCATTTATGGGCTTCCATGGGAATTAGCATGGAAATTAATCAGAAATTTCTCTGGAGGGTTATATTTTAATCTGGTCTCAATTATGCAAACACCATCAATCAGTTGGTATTTGAGTGCTTATTGTGTGGAGAGCTATGGGCTTGGAAGAGTACAACACAACAGAGTTGTCAGGCACATTCTCTGCCCACAGGGAGTTCACAGTATAAAGGAGACAGACATTAAAATAAACTGTGGAATGTACAGAGATCTGTGCACCCCAAACACCAGACCACAGCTCTTTCTTTCTCTCCCCCTGCTGCTTTCAAAGCCTTCCTGAAACCCCACCTCCTCCTGGAAGCTTTCCCTGCTCCTCACACGTCGAACCAGGGATAAAAGCTGCTGCCACATGCTCTCATCATCCTGCCAGCCATGCTCTCTCCCCGGAAACAGGGACAAGCTTTCCTCCATGCCGAAGGGACTCCATCCCGCCCGGCCTCCCATCATCCCGGTGAGAAAGAGAAAAACACTCACAATACAAGACCTCCACAAAACCCCACAAAGACTGGTGGCTGCTGTAGAGGTTGCTGTGGCTACAGGCCTGTCCTGGACTCTGAGCCTGACACTGCTCATTAGCCACAGCCCCCAGGTGATTTTGTTTTTATTTTGTGAATTTGTCCGAAATGGGCTTTAATGTTTCATCGCTCCCGATGAGTGTCTCCAGTCCCTTCTCCCCACTTTTACCCTTAGGTTTCATGAGCCCCTAGAGGGACAGGGGCCATCTCTAATTCCCTCCTGCATATTCTTTCACAGCACTTAGTACAGTACTCCTCTCCAATGAATCACTGCCTTATTGTGGCAGGAGAGTTTGTGCACGCCAGTGAAGCTTAGAACTATGCCACTGAGAGACAGTCTCCCATCAGGGTTACCAATATCGGAAAGGTCTAAGTCACACGCAGCTGATTCAGCTGTGCTGGGCAGCAGCGGCATGGGAAAGAGTCAAAGGCAGATGATCAAATGATCAAAATGTTGATCAAAGATGAAGGCAGTGACAAACTTTTTGCTGTGTGGAAATGGTGAACCACTTTCATATTTTTTACCAAGAAAACTCTATGGATGAAACTCCATAGAGTCGCTATGAATAGGATGGCATTTGATGGCATTTGATGATGATGGTGGTAACGTAAGCACTTAATACCATTACTACTACTGATAAATTCCCAACATTACAAGTCTAATTAGCCCAAAAGCCACCCATAGCACTTTTTCTAGTTCCAACCTTCCCCTCGCCAATGGCTGAACCTGGGCAAGTCATTTAATCTCGATTTTCCTGCCTGCAAAATGGAGATTCAGTCAATCGTATTAAGTGCTTATTGTGCGCAGAGCACTGTGCAGTGCTCAATAAACAGCAAATGACAACAATAATAATAATAATGTTGGTATTTGTTAAGCACTTACTATGTGCCAAGCACTGTTCTAAGCGCTGGGGTAGATACAAGGTAATCAAATTGTCCCACATGGGGTTTACAGTCTTCATCCCCATTTTCCAGATGAGGTAACTGAGGCCCAGAGAAGTGAAGTGACTTGCCCAAGGTCACACAGCAGACACGTGGTGGAGCCGGGCTTCGAACCCATGACCTCTGACTCCAAAGCCCGTGCTCTTTCCACTGAGCCACACTGCTTCCTCATCTATATATTACGGGCTTAATAAATCACCTACATGCTTCTTCTTGGATATAATGATATTTACCAAATGTTTACTGTATATCAAGCAATGTACTTCCCAAGCGCTTAGTACAGTGCTCTGCACACAGTAAGCGCTCCATAAATACGATTGAGAGAATGAATGAACAGGTATCCTATTCTGTTTTTTTACAGATGAGGAAACTAAGGTCCAGAAAAGCTGTAACTTGCCCATGGTGACAAAGGAGGCCAGTGGTTGAGTTGAGGCCAGAAGTGCTAGACTCCCAGCCTCACATTCTTTCCCTTGGGTCAAACAGCTTCCTCAAGGAGTCTGTTTATCAAAAGCATTATGGCTAGGCTCTTGCTTCTTATAAACATCATTCTCACTCTTCAGGTTGTCCCACGTGGGGCTCACAGTCTTACTCCCCATTTTACTGATGAGGTAACAGGCATAAAGAAGTTAAGTGGCTTGCCCAAGGTCACACAGCAGACAAGTGGCGGAGCCGGGGATAAAACCCACAACCCCTGACTCCCAAGCTTTTCCACTAAGCCACGCTACTTTGTACTTACTTCAGTTCATCGGGGGCAGAAAACGTCTCTACCAACGCTGTTATGCTGCACTCTTCCAAGCGCTTAGTACAGTCCTCTGCATACAGTAAGCACTCAAATACAACTGAATCAAGTTTCTAGATAGTTCCGCTTTTCAACACTCCTGGGATTCACTCTCCTGGCTCTTGGTTTAATAAAAAAATAAAAGCCCAATGAGCTATCCTTAAAGCTGTAGTTCTGATTTCCTGTATTGCCTTTGCATAGCTGGGCATGGCTTTCATTCATGACATACCACCAGCCGTGTCATTTCCATCTCTAACCAAGTTCTAAATCCCTCTATTCTGAAGTACTAAATCAGTCTCCCTTTTTAACTCGGTCCTAATCTTTTCAGGCAAATGAAGAAATAACTTCTGTGCATCGCTCTGATGGCAGATTTTCAACATATTTACCACAATCTCACCTTACAACCACCTTCGACGCTGGCATTACTTGCAGCTTCTCCATTAATGTCATTTTGCTATTCTGCCCTTTCCAAGCGCCTAATACAGTGGACCACTGAGTGGTCTCTCAAGAAATACCAATACTACTAAAATGACTGCTGCTTTTTTTTTTCTCTTTGGGGAGTACACACACCTCACTTTTCTTTCGGCAATTACCAAATGTGAAAATTCGCTTGGAGTGGTGACCGAAAACACTACACTGCTCTTAAACCCAGTTATTCATTCAATCGTATTTAGTGAGCGCTTATTGTGTGCAAAGCACCGTACTAGACGCTTTTTCTCTACCCCAGGGCTTAATACAGTGCTTGGCAGATAGAAAAGCAGCATGGAGGAGTGGATAGAGCACGGGCCTGGGAATCAGAAGGGCATGGATTCCAATCCCATTTCCACCACCTGTCTGCTATGTGACCTTGGGTAAGTCACTTTACTCCCTCCATGCCTCTGTTACCTCATCTTTAACACGGGGATTGAGACTGAGCCCCATATGAGATAGGAATTGTGTCCAACCCAATCTGCTTGTATTCACTCCAGCGCTTAGTACAGTGCTTGGCACAAAGTGCTTAACAAATGTAATTACCCTCTTTATTCATGCATTGGATCACATTTGAGCGCCTACTGTGTGCAGAGCACTGGAGTAAGCGCTTGGAAAGTACTACATCATTCATTCAATCATATTCACTGAGATCTTACTGTGTGCAGAGGACTATACTAAGTGCTTGGAAAGTACTACATCATTCATTCAATCGTATTAATTGAGCGCTTACTGTGTGCAGAGGACTATACTAAGCGCTTGGAACGTACCAGCAGCATGGCTCAGTGGAAAGACCGCGGGCTTGGGAGTAAGAGGTCATGGGTTCGAATCCCGGCTCCACCACTTGGTCAGCTGTGTGACCCTGGGCAAACCACTTCACTTTTCTGTGCCTCAGTTACCTCATCTGTAAAATGGGGATTAGGACTGTGAGCCCCATGCGGGACAACCTGATGACCTGGTATCCCCCCAGCACTTAGAACAGTGATTTGCACATAGTAAGTGCTTAACAAATACTGTTATTGTTATAATTACTACTCATCATTCATTCATTCGTACTGATTGAGCGCTTACTGTGTGCAGAGGACTATACTAAGCGCTTGGAAAGTATCCATCCATTCATTCAATCATATTGATTGAGCGCTTACTGTGTGCAGAGCACTATTCTAAGTGCTTGCAAAGTAAACCAGCCCCAATGAGGGAGGATGGTAATAATAATTATGATGTTTTTAAAGCACTTACTACGTGCCAAGTCCTGAACTATACGCTAGAGTAGAGAAGTAGTGTGGTTCAGTGGAAAGGGCCCAGGCTGGGGAGCCTGAGGTTGCGGGTTCTAATTCCGGCGCCACTTGTCAGCTGGGTGACTCTGGGCAAGTCACTTAACTTCTCTGTGCCTCAGTTACCTCATCTGTAAAATGGGGATTAAGACCGTGAGTCCCCCGTGGGACAACCTCCCCAGCGTTTAGAACAGTGCTTTGCACATAGTAAGCACTTCATAAATGCCATCATTATTACTACAACAAAACATGGAGACAGGTGAATGAATTCAATCGTATTTATTGAGCACTCGCCGTGTGCACAACACTGTACTTGTATCTACCCCAGCACTGAGAACAGTGCTTGCCACACAGTACTCAATGACAACAGCCCGGGCTTTGGAGTCAGAGGTCATGGGTTCAAATCCCAGCTCCGCCAACTGTCAGCTGTGTGACTTTGGGAAAGTCACTTCACTTCTCTGGGCCTCAGTTACCTCATCTGTAAAATAGGGATGAAGACTGTGAGCCCCCCGTGGGACAACCTGATCACCTTGTAACCTCCCCAGCGCTTAGAACAGTGCTTTGCACATAGTCAGTGCTTAATACATGCCATCATTATTATTATAAACGCTTAACAAATACAAACATTATTAACATTATCATTATAATTATTACAAGGTGATCAGGTTGAACCAGTCCACTGTCAGCCCTGTCACTGTAGACCCACTGTCGGCTGTGTGACTTTGGGCAAGGCTCAGTGGAAAGAGCCCGGGCTTTGGAGTCAGAGGTAATGGGTTCAAATCCTGGCTCCGCCACTTGTCACTGTGTGACTTTGGGCAAGTCACTTCACTTCTCTGAGCCTCAGTTACCTCATCTGTAAAATGGGGATTACGACTGTGAGCCCTATGTGGGACAACCTGATCATCTTGTAACCTCCCCAGCACTTAGAACAGTGCTTTGCACATAGTAAGCGCTTAATAAATGCCATTATTATTATTATTATTATTCTCTGGGCCTCAGTGACCTCATCTGTAAAATGGGGATTAAAACTGTGAGCCCCCTGTGGGACAACCTGATCAACTTGGACTTCCCAAGCGCTTAGTACAGTGCTCTGCACACAGTAAGTGCTCAATAAATACGACTGAATGAATGAATCACCTGGTAACCTACCCAGCGCTTAGAACAGTGCTTTGCACACAGTAAGCGCTTAAAAAATACCATTATTATTATTAACCACGTAGGGCTCACGGTCTTCATCCCCATTTTCCAGATGAGGGGCCTGAGGGCCTGGGCAGTGACTTGTCCCAGGTCCCGCAGGAGACGAGTGTCGGGGGCGGGATTCATTCATTCATTCAATCGTATTTATTGAGCGCTTATTGTGTGCAGAGCACTGTACTAAGCGCTTGGGAAGTACAAGTCGGCAACATAAAGAGACGGTCCCTACCCAACAGCGGGCTCACAGTCTAGAAGGGGGAGACAGACAACAAAACAAAACATATTAACAAAACGAAATAAATAAATATATACAAATAAAATAGAGTAATAAATACGTACAAACACATATACAGGTGCTGTGGGGAGGGGAAGGAGGTAAGGCGGGGGAGAGGAAAGAGAGGGATTCAAACCCATGATCCCCAGGCCCGGGCTCTGTCCGGTTGGGCCCCAACCCCCGCGTCTTACCTCCTTCCCCTCCCCCCAGCACCTGTATATGTGTTTGTACGTATTTATCACTCTATTTATTTTACTTGTACATATTCATTCTCTTTATTTTATTTTGTTAATACGTTTTGTTTTGTTGTCTGTCTCCCCCTTCTAGACTGCGAGCCCGCTGCCGGGGAGGGACCGTCTCTAGATGTGTCCAACTTGGACATCCCAAGTGCTTAGTACAGTTGCCTGCACACAGCAGGCGCTCAATAAATACGATTGAATGAATTAACGAATGAATTTATTTTACTTGTACATATTTACTATTCTATTTTTTATTTTGCTAATATGTTTTGTTTTGTTGTCCGGCTCCCCCGTCTAGACTGTGAGCCCGCTGTTGGGTAGGGACCATCTCCATATGTTGCCTATTTGTACTTCCCAAGCGCTTAGTACAGTGCTGTGCACACAGTAAGCGCTCAATAAATACGTTTGAATGAATGTGGCCAACTTGTTTTGTTGTCTGTCTCCCCCTTCTAGCCTGTGAGCCCACTGTTGGGTAGGGACTGTCTCTAGATGTTGCCAACTTGGACTTCCCAAGCGCTTAGTATCATCATCATCACCAATCGTATTTATCGAGCGCTTACTGTGTGCAGAGCACTGCACTAAGCGCTTGGGAAGTCCAAGTTGGCAACATCTAGAGACAGTCCCTACCCAACAGTGGGCTCACAGTCTAAAAGGGGGAGAGTACAGTGGTCTGCACACAGTAGGCGCTCAATAAATACCTCGTTCTCGCCTGTCCCGCCATCGACCCCCGGCCCACGTCCTCCCCCGGGCCCGGAGTGCCCTCCCTCTGCCCATCCGCCAAGCTAGTTCTCTTCCTCCCTTCAAGGCCCTACTGAGAGCTCACCTCCTCCAGGAGGCCATCCCTGACTGAGCCCCTTCCTTCCTCTCCCCCTCGTCCCCCTCTCCATCCCCCCATCTAACTTCCTTCCCTTCCCCACAGCACCTGTATATATGTATCTATGTTTGTACATACTTATTACTCTATTTATTTATTTTACTTGTACATATCTACTCTTATTTTGTTAGTATGTTTGGTTTTGTTCTCTGTCTCCCCCTTTTAGACTGTGAGCCCACTGTTGGGTAGGGACTGTCTCTCTATGTTGCCAACTTGGACTTCCCAAGCGCTTAGTACAGCGCTCTGCACACAGTAAGCGCTCAATAAATACGATTGATGATGATGACTTATTGAGCGCTTACTGTGTGCAGAACACTGTACTAAGCGCTTAGGAAGTCCAAGTTGGCAACATAGAGAGACAGTCCCTACCCAACAGTGGGCTCACAGTCTAAAAGGGGGAGAGTACGGTGGTCTGCACACAGTAAGCGCTCAATAAATACGACTGATTGAACTTCCCAAGCGCTTAGTACAGGGCTCTGCATGGAGTAGGCGCTCAATAAATACGACTGAATGAATGAATACATACGATTGAATGAATGAATGAACAAATACGATTGAGTGAATGAATACGATTGAACGAATAAATAAATACGATTGAATGAGTAAATCATCATCATCATCATCATCACCAATCGTATTTATTGAGCGCTTACTATGTGCAGAGCACTGTACTAGGCGCTTGGGAAGTACAAATCGGCAGCATCTAGAGACAGTCCCTACCCAACAGTGGGCTCACAGTCTAAAAGGGGGAGACAGAGAACAAAACCAAACATACTAACAAAATAAAATAAATAGAATAGATACGTACAAATAAAATAAATAGAGTAAAAAATATGTACAAACATATATACATATATATACAGGTGATGTGGGGAAGGGAAGGAGGTAAGATGGAGGTAATAAATAAATACGATTGAATGAATGAGTAAATACGATTGAATGAATGAATAAATAAATACGATTGAATAAATGAATGAATACGATTGAATGAATGAATAAATAAATACGATTGAATAAATGAATGAATGAATGAAAGAGGTAACCACGGCGACTTACTCGACGAAGGCCCTGGAGCAGAGGCAAAGGATTTCGTCGTCCGCCCCGGGGGCTTCCACACAGAGCCGCAGCTCGGCCACGAGGCTCCACTTGGGGCACAGCATCTGGACCGATGGACGGACGGACGGACTGATGGATGGACGGACTGATGGACGGCTCCTTTCCAACCCCAAAACCCGTCCCGGGGTCGTCGGGAAGGAAGAAATCAAAGAGCCTGGGCCTGAGGCCTCCGTAATGGCGGCCAGGACCGGCCCCCCTCCTTCCCTCACGCTGCCCGCGGCCCCTCCGCCGGAAGTGAAGGGTCGCGCGCCGCGCCTCGCGCTCACCGGAAGTGAGGGGTCGCGCGCCGCGCCTCGCGCTCCACCGGAAGTGCGGGGGCGCGCGCCGCGCCTCGCGCTCACCCGCCGGCGGCCCCCCTGCGCGCGCGCGAGGCAGGGGGATGGCGCCTCCACTTCCGCCGGAAGTGGAGCCGCGGTGGGGGGGGGGGGCGGTGGAGAGAGCCCGGGCTTGGGAGTCAGAGGTCGTGGGTTCTAATCCCGCCTCCGCCGCTTGTCAGCTGGGTGACTTCGGGCAAGTCACTTCGCTTCTCTGGCCCTCAGTGACCTCATCTGGAAAATGGGGGTGAAGACTGTGCGCCCCCCGTGGGACAATCTGATCGCCTTGTAACCTCCCCAGCGCTTAGAACAGTGCTTTGCACATAGTAAGCGCTTAATAAATGCCAGTATTATTATTACTATTGAGCAGAGAAGAAGCGCGGCTCAGTGGAAAGAGCCCGGGCTTTGGAGTCAGAGGTCGTGGGTTCTAATCCCGCCTCTGCCACTTGTCAGCTGGGTGACTTTGGGCAAGTCACTTTGCTTCTCTGGTCCTCAGTGACCTCATCTGGAAAATGGGGATTAAGACTATGAGCCCCATGTGGGACAACCTGATTACCTTGTAACCTCCCCAGCGCTTAGAACAGTGCTTTGCACATAGGAAGCGCTTAATAAATGCCATTATTGTTATTATTATTATTGAGCAGAGAAGCATTGTGGCTCAGTTTTTTCCACATAGTAAGCGCTTAATAAATGCCATTAAAAAGAAATGGAGGCGTGAGTGCTTTGCACATAGCAAGTGCTTAATAAATGCCATCATTATTATTATTGAGCAGAGAAGCAGCGTGGCTCAGTGCTTTCCACATAGTAAGCGCTTCATAAATGCCATTAAAAAGAAATGGAGGCGTGAGTGCTTTGCACATAGCAAGTACTTAATAAATGCCATTATTATTATTATTATTATTGAGCAGAGAAGCAGCGTGGCTCAGTGCTTTCCACCTAGTAAGTGCTTAATAAATGCCATTAAAAAGAAATGGAGGCGTGAGTGCTTTGCACATAGCAAGTGCTTAATAAATGCCATTATTACTATTATTAAGCAGAGAAGCAGCGTGGCTCAGTGCTTTCCACATAATAAGCGCTTCATAAATGCCATTAAAAAGAAACGGAGGCGTGAGTGCTTTGCACATAGCAAGTGCTTAATAAATGCCATTATTATTATTATTATTATTGAGCAGAGAAGCATTGTGGCTCAGTTTTTTCCACATAGTAAGCACTTAATAAATGCCATTAAAAAGAAATGGAGGCGAGTGCTTTGCACATAGCAAGTGCTTACTAAATGCCATTATTATTATTATTATTATTATTATTGAGCTGAGAAGCAGTGTGGCTCAGTTTTTTCCACATAGTAAGCGCTTCATAAATGCCATTAAAAAGAAATGGAGGCGTGAGTGCTTTGCACATAGCAAGTGCTTAATAAATGCCATTATTATTATTGAGCAGAGAAGCATTGTGGCTCAGTTTTTTCCACATAGTAAGCGCTTCATAAATGCCATTAAAAAGAAATGGAGGCGAGTGCTTTGCACATAGCAAGCGCCTCATAAATGCCATTAAAAAGAAATGGAGGCGTGAGTGCTTTGCACATAGCAAGTGCTTAATAAATGCCATCATTATTATTATTATTGAGCAGAGAAGCAGCGTGGCTCAGTGCTTTCCACATAGTAAGCGCTTCATAAATGCCATTAAAAAGAAATGGAGGCGTGAGTGCTTTGCACATAGCAAGTGCTTAATAAATGCCATTATTATTATTATTATTATTGAGCAGAGAAGCAGCGTGGCTCAGTGCTTTCCTCATAGTAAGCGCTTCATAAATGCCATTAAAAAGAAATGGAGGCGTGAGTGCTTTGCACATAGCAAGTGCTTAATAAATGCCATTATTATTATTAAGCAGAGAAGCAGCGTGGCTCAGTGCTTTCTACATAGTAAGTGCTTAATAAATGCCATTAAAAAGAAATGGAGGCGTGAGTGTTTAAGCAGAGAAGCAGCGTGGCTCAGTGCTTTCCACATAGTAAGCGCTTCATAAATGCCATTAAAAAGAAATGGAGGCGTGAGTGCTTTGCACATAGCAAGTGCTTAATAAATGCCATTATTATTATTAAGCAGAGAAGCAGCGTGGCTCAGTGCTTTCCCCATAGTAAGCCCTTCATAAATGCCATTAAAAAGAAATGGAGGCGAGTGCTTTGCACATAGCAAGTGCTTAATAAATGCCATTATTATTATTATTATTATTGAGCAGAGAAGCATTGTGGCTCAGTTTTTTCCACATAGTAAGCGCTTAATAAATGCCATTAAAAAGAAATGGAGGCGTGAGTGCTTTACACATAGCAAGTGCTTAATAAATGCCACTATTATTATTATTATTGAGCAGAGAAGCAGCGTGGGTCAGTTTTTTCCACATAGTAAGCGCCTCATAAATGCCATTAAAAAATGGAGGCGGGGGTGAGGGCCTCAGCGGCCGGCGGCCCCCCACGCGCGCGCGAGCCTCGCGCCTCCTCCGCCGGAAGTGGAGACGCGCGCGCGGGCGGGGGGGGGGGGGGGTCGCGCGCCGCGCCTCGCGCTCTGCCGCCGGCGGCGCCCACGCGCACGCGCGAGGCAGGGGACGGGGCCGAGGGGGAGGGCGGCTCCTCCGCCGGAAGTGGAGCCTGGTGGGAAGGGGCGGGTGTTGCACCGAATGCGGTCCGGGTGGGAAACGCGTCTGGTTGCTGTGGGGACGGAGCGGTGGGGAGCGACGTCGGGGAGGCCGCCGTTTCCCTCCGCCCCCCCCCGCCGCCATCATCCTCCTCCGCCCCCCCGTCGTCCCCATCCTCCCTCCGCCCCGGCGGCACGAGCCGAGCCGAGCAGAGCCGAACCGAGCCGAGCCGAGCGAGCGGCGGCGCCCGCGGTGTCCGCCGAGGCCCACTTCCGGTGAGGCGCCTTCTCCTTCCGCCCGGCCTCAGGGCCTCGACCTTTTAATAAGAATAAGAATAATAATAGTATTTGTGAGGTACTCACTACGTGCCAAGCACTGTTCTAAGCGCTGGGGAGGTTACAAGGCGATCAGGTTGCCCCTCAGGCGGCTTACAGTCGTCATCCCCATTTTACAGAGGAGGGAACTGAGGTCAAGAGAAGAATAATAACAATGATGGTATTTGTGAAGCGCTTACTATGTGCCAGGCACTGTTCTAAGCGCTGGGGAGGTTACAAGGCGATCAAGTTGTCCCTCGGTGGGCTTACAGTCTTCATCCCCATTTGACAGATGAGGGAACTGAGGCCCAGAGAAGAATAATAATGTTGGTGTTTGTGAAGCGCTTACTATGTGCCAAGCGCTGTTCTAAGCGCTGGGGAGGCTACAAGGCCATCAAGTTGTCCCTCGGGGGGCTTACAGTCGTCATCCCCATTTTACAGATGAGGGAACTGAGGCCCAGAGAATAATACCAATAATAATGTTGGTATTTGTGAAGCGCTTACTATGTGCCAGGCACTGTTCTAAGTGCTGGGGAGACTACAAGGCCATCAAGTTGTCCCTCGGGGGGCTTACATTCTTCATCCCCATTTGACAGATGAGGGAACTGAGGCCCAGAGAATAATAATAATGATGTTGGTATTTGTGAAGCGCTTACTATGTGCCAGGCACTGTTCTAAGCGCTGGGGAGGTTACAAGGCGATCAGGTTGTCCCTCAGGGGGCTCACAGTCTTCATCCCCATTTGACAGATGAGGGAACTGAGGCCCAGAGAATAATAATAATAATGGTATTTGTGAAGCGCTTACTATGTCCCAGGCACTGTTCTAAGCGCTGGGGAGGTTACAAGGCGATCAGGTTGTCCCACGGGGGGCTCACAGTCTTCATCCCCATTTTACAGAGGAGGGAACTGAGGCCCAGAGAATAATAATAATGTTGGTGTTTGTTAAGCGCTTACTATGTGCCAAGCGCTGTTCTAAGCGCTGGGGAGGTTACAAGGCGATCAAGTTGTCCCTCGGGCGGCTTACAGTCTTCATGCCCGTTTTACAGATGAGGGAACTGAGGTCAAGAGAAGAATAATAACAATGATGGTATTTGTGAAGCGCTTACTATGTGCCAGGCACTGTTCTAAGCGCTGGGGAGGTTACAAGGCGATCAAGTTGTCCCTCGGGGGGCTTACAGTCTTCATGCCCATTTTACAGATGAGGGAACTGAGGCCCAGAGAATAATAATAATGGTATTTGTGAAGCGCTTACTATGTGCCAAGCGCTGTTCTAAGCGCTGGGGAGGTTACAGGGTGATCAGGTTGTCCCACGGGGGGCTCACAGTCTTCATCCCCATTTTACAGAGAGGGAACTGAGGCCCAGAGAATAATAATAATAATAATAATGTTGGCATTTGTGAAGCGCCTACTATGTTCCAGGCACTGTTCTAAGCGCTGGGGAGGTTACAAGGTAATCAGGTCGTCCCCACGGGGGGCTCACAGTCTTCATCCCCATTTTACAGAGGAGGGAACTGAGGCCCAGAGAATAATAATAATGTTGGTGTTTGTGAAGCGCTTACTATGTGCCAGGCACTGTTCTAAGCGCTGGGGAGGTTACAAGGTGATCAGGTTGTCCCTCAGGGGGCTTACAGTCTTCATGCCCATTTTACAGATGAGGGAACTGAGGCCCAGAGAAGAATAATAATAATGTTGGTATTTGTGAAGCGCTTACTATGTGCCAGGCACTGTTGTAAGCGCTGGGGAGGTTACAGGGTGATCAGGTTGTCCCACGGGGGGCTCACAGTCTTCATCCCCATTTGACAGAGGAGGGAACTGAGGCCCAGAGAATAATAATAATAATGTTGGTATTTGTGAAGCGCTTACTATGTGCCAGGCACTGTTGTAAGCGCTGGGGAGGTTACAAGGTGATCATGTTGTCCCACGGGGGGCTCACGGTCTTCATCCCCATTTTACAGAGGAGGGAACTGAGGCCCAGAGAATAATAATAGTAATGTTGGTATTTGTGAAGCGCTTACTATGTGCCAAGCTCTGTTCTAAGCGCTGGGGAGGTTACAAGGTGATCATGTTGTCCCACGGGGGGCTCACGGTCTTCATCCCCATTTTACAGAGGAGGGAACTGAGGCCCAGAGAATAATAATAGTAATGTTGGTATTTGTGAAGCGCTTACTATGTGCCAAGCTCTGTTCTAAGCGCTGGGGAGGTTACAAGGTGATCATGTTGTCCCACGGGGGGCTCACGGTCTTCATCCCCATTTTACAGAGGAGGGAACTGAGGCCCAGAGAATAATAATAGTAATAATAATAGTAATAATGGTATTTGTGAAGCGCTTACTATGTGCCAAGCGCTGTTCTAAGCACTGGGGAGGTTATGAGGCGATCAGGTTGTCCCACGGGGGGCTCACAGTCTTCATCCCCATTTTACAGAGGAGGGAACTGAGGCCCAGAGAATAATAATAATAATAATAATAGTATTTGTGAAGTGCTTACTATGTGCCAAGCACTGTTCTAAGCGCTGGGGAGGTTACAAGATGATCGGGTTGTCCCACGGGGGGGGGGGCTCACAGTCTTCAACGTGGCTCTGTGGAAAGAGCCCAGGCTCAGGAGTCAGAGGTCATGGGTTCTAATTCCGCCCCACCACGTAATAATAATAATGATGATGATGATGGTATTAAGCACTTACTATGTGCAAAGCGCTGTTCTAAGCGCAGGGGAGGTTACAAGGTGATCAAGTTGTCCCACGGGGGGGGCTCAATCCCATTTATTTATCCCATTTATTGAGCTCTTATTGTGTGCAGAACACTGTACTAAGCGCTTGGGAGAGTACACTGCAACATTAAACAGACATATTCCCTGCACGTGATGAGCTTACAATTTGGATCCCCTTTACCCTCTGAGTGTAACAATACTTCCCAAACGCTTAGTACAGTGCTCTGCACACAGTAAGCGCTCAATAAATATGATTGAGTGATTAAATGAACAATAATAATAATAAGAGTTATTGTGGTATTTGGGAAGCGCTTACTACATGCCA
This sequence comes from Tachyglossus aculeatus, assembly GCF_015852505.1. Taxonomy (NCBI): domain Eukaryota; kingdom Metazoa; phylum Chordata; class Mammalia; order Monotremata; family Tachyglossidae; genus Tachyglossus; species Tachyglossus aculeatus. The sequence continues at coordinate 16,606,953 of NC_052090.1, read as the reverse complement.
AGCACAGTTTCTAAGCACTGGGGTGGATTCAAGGTAATCAGGTTGTCCCACGTGGGGCTCACAGTCGTAATTCCCATTTTACAGATAAGGTACCACTCAAGAATCCAGCTTCTGCTTTGCGATTTTCAAGTCCATAACATCCCAGCCTCACAGCATTTATGTCCATTTATGTAATTTATTTATATTAAAGTCTGTCTCCTCCTCTGTACTATACTTGTACATATTTATTCTATTTATTTTATTTTGTGAATATGTTTTGTTGTCTGTCTCCCCCTTCTAGACTGTGAGCCCGCTGTTGGGTAGGGACCATCTCTATATGTTACCAACTTGGACTTCCCAAGCGCTTAGTACAGTGCTCTGCACACAGTAAGCGCTCAATAAATACGATTGAATGAATGAATATACTCTGAACTCATTGCGGGCAGGGAATGTGTCTGTTATATTGTTATATTGTACTCTCCCAAGTGCTTAGCACAGTGCTCTGCACACGGTAAGTGCTCAATAAATATGATTGACCGACTGACCCGTCAGGGCCCCTATTTGGTCGGAAATATAGCAATAATAATACTATTTGTTAAGCGCTTACTATGTACAGGGCACTTTTCCAAGCGCTGGGGTGGATCCGAGCAAATCTGGTTGGACACGGTCCCTATCCCATATGGGGCTCCCAGTCTCAATCCCCATTTTACACATGAGGTAACCGAGGCCCAGAGAAGAGAAGTGAATTGCCTAAGGTCACACAGTAGACAAGTGGTCGAGCCAGAATTAGAACCCGTGACCCTCTGACTCCTAGTCCCGTATACTATCCGCTATACCCTGCTGCTTCTCCAATATTAGACATTAACATTAGAAACATTAATATTTGGTCCAAGTTATCGGTAAGGGTTAAAGTCGGAAAACTCACCCTGGAATTTTTCAAATGGCACTATTAAGGTTGCCAAAACCCCACCAGTAAAAGTTTTACAATTAACTAACATCAACAATGATGGTTTTTGTTCTGTTCAAATAATTTTGAGATATGGGTTACTTCTCTGTGACTTAGATGAACTTCAGTGTTATTCCTCTAAGTTTAATTTGGGCCTGATCTCAAACAAATTGGACATATTCATAAACACTTTCAGATAACGTCAAGCAGAAAAACCTTAAAAACTAGTAACTATTTTCTCTGATCTTTTATAGTAATAATAATAATAATAGTATTAAGCACTTACTACGTGCCAAGGACTGTACTAAGCACTGGGGGAAATACAAGATATTCAGGTTGGACATAGCCCCACATGGGGCTCACAGCCTAAGTAGAGGGAGTCCAATTTAATCCCCATTTTACAGATAAGGAAACTGAGGCACAGAGAAGTTAAAGTGACAGGCCCAAGGTCACACAGCAGACAAGTGTCAGAGTCAGGATTAGAACCCAAGTCTTTTGACTCCTAGGCCTGGGCTGTTTCCACTAGGAGTGTCTGAAGTAGTTCAATTGAATGTCCCAGACAAAATTTCATTATTGCCACACTGTCATTTGTGCAATCAGACACAAAACTGATATTATAAAGCCGTTAGACTGGAAGGTATAAGTTTTTCACAAAAAGGTAACTAATACAAGGATCCCAAATACTGAAACTCTCACCAACTCATTTCCAAAATTAGGAAGTTGTATACCTCAAGACTATTTTCAGTTTTATATTCTCTAACTACTAGAGAGACTGAATTTTTAATCAAGGCGTTTTGATCTCTGACAAACGTATTGTATTAAGATCAAAAATGTAAAAATTGTTTAGCCATCACACTAGACGTTGAGGTCTAATGGGGTGATTTAAGACATTCTGGAAATTAAATATTAAAGTGTGTCCTGTAGGCAACAATATTAATTTTTGTAATTATTATTTAACAGTATCAGAATTGAGAGGATAGATCCTTTCCACAAAGGTTTCAGAAAGCATTGTCCGCAAAATCAGGGGTAGCTGTCCTGACTTCAGAATCAGGTTGGTTTTGTGAAATGAATTTTGTGTGTTTACTGATGATAGGATGCCGAATTCAACATAATCCCATGTTGAGCTGGTCATACTTTGCTTGAGGCCCTAATTTTAATGCACCATTTGGGGTTAGTTTAAATAATAAAGTGATAAAAATAAGACATGCCTATTAGCTAAATCGACAAGAAAGAACAGACCATTAGTTAGTCTCTACGTCACGAGGTGGAGTTTCTTAATTATCCCGTCAGTAGAATCAAAACGGTTCCTAACAGGATCAAGAGAATAACGTTGTCCCTTATTTTTTTTTCTAGTGTCAAAAGTCAAGAACGACTATGTATAAAAAAAGGGATTGCTTCATCTTTGACTTGAATTCAAAGTGAAAATGGACAGAAACGAAACATGTGCTGCTGGGCAGGATTCCCTGCCCTATATGATTTGTCTGGTTCACCTCCTGGAAGAGTGGCTCGGGCTAGAGCATTTGGAAGACTATCTAAGCTTTGCAAACTATCTCCTCTGGGTGTTCACTCCCCTGATCATTTTAATTCTTCCGTACTTCACCATTTTCCTTCTCTACCTCACCATTATTTTCTTGCACATTTACAAGAGGAAGAATGAACTGAAGGAAGCGTATGCCCATAATTTATGGGATGGCGCAAGAAAAACAGTGGCAACGGCTTGGGATGGACATGCGGCAATATGGCACGGTAAGCGGGATCCCTCCGACTTCTGTGTGTCTGCGGGCCAGCGCTGTAGCGAAACTATATCATCGGAATGTTTTTTGAGATTAGAAGGATACTGTCAAATTTGATACACCCAGCATTTAACCTTTCCTTTTATCCACCTTCAAGGGCTTTGCGAATGTCGGTTGCTCTTTTAAACAGTCTTCAGAAAGTCTTCATGGCCTTGTTAAAAATGCTACCGTGCTGCAGAGGGGACCCAAGTTCCGTAAGTGTTTTTGGTTTTTAGGTTTTCATAGGAGGCCCAGAGCGGTGAAGTGACTTGCCCAAAGTCACACCGCGGACAGGTGGCGGAGCTGGGATTCGAACCCCTGACCTTCTGACGCCTAGGCCCGTCCTCTATCTACTTAACCATGCTGCTTCTCCAAGTCAGACACTTCAACAGCCCCTGTGGGCTGCACTGCCTTATTAGAAACCTCCTTAGCATTTCATTTCCTGTTCGTAGACACATTATGTATGTTCAAAATGCATTTCTCTCTTTCTCAGGAAAAAAAAAAACAGCTAATGTTTAACTTCCCGAGCATGTGTTTGGTGCTTCATTTTAAAAATATTTTAAAGAATTATGACTTCCATTCTATTGGAAGTGATGCTTCTTTCTGGTATCCTTTTCACACGGCTCTTAAATAGCTCATGTAAATGTGTGAGTGATTCATATATAAACTTTGGCTATTTGCATCTTTCAAGAAGCCATGTGTTGTAATTTGTGTTCACTTAGAGACTCCTAAGGCTGATATTCTTCTGAAAAGATTAACTGAAGGTTTGTTGTGAAGCTAAAGTCCATCAGACCGTCATGTTCATTGTCATCACCATCCATGGTGTTTACTAAACACTTACTATGTGCAGAGAAGATTGAAATAGTTGACAATTTTTCTCTCCTGGCATCGATAATCAATAAGAAAGGAAATAGTAGCCAAGAAATACGCCAAAGATTAGTGTTAGGAAGACTTGCTGTGAAAAGCCTGGAAAAAGTCGTGAAATATGCTGATGTAACTATTGCGTCAAAAACACAAATTGTCAACTCTGTGGTGTTTCCTGTGACAATGTACGGATCCAAAAGCTGGACATTGCAAGAACAGGATAGAAAGAACATCGATTCTTTTGAAATGTGGTGTCGGAGGAGGCTTTTGCGAATACCATGGACTGCCCGAAAGACAAACAAATGGACTTTAGAGTAAATTAAGCCAAAGCTGTCTTTGGACGGCCAAATGACTCGACTGAGATTAGCGTATTTTGGACACATAATCAGGAGGACTAAGTCTCTGGAGAAGACACTAATGCTAGGAAAAGTCCAAGGAAAATGTGGAAGAAGCAGACTAGCAGCTAGATGGATAGAGACCATAACGATGATAAAGGAAGAATCATTAGAGAAGCAGCATGGCTCGGTGGAAAGAGCCTGGGCTTTGGAGTCAGAGGTCATGGGTTCAAACCCCAGCTCTGCCAATTGTCAGCTGTGTGACTTTGGGCAAGTCACTTAACTTCTCTGTGCCTCAGTTACCTCATCTGTAAAATGGGGATTAAGACTGTGAGCCCCCCGTGGGACAACCTGATCACCTTGTAACTTCCCCAGCACTTAGAACAGTGCTTTGCACATCGTATGTTTTAATAAATGCTATCATTATTATTAGAAAGGTTGCGGCTTATGGCAGAGGACAGGACGTTCTGGAGCAAGTGCATCCATGGAGTCTAGGATTCAATTCTTTACACTTCCTACCGAAGGTCTAGTTTGGATTTAAAAAGTTTGTGTGCTGAGACATTAAATTGGTACATTTTTCTATCCTCACAGGTTATGAAGTTCATGGTCTGGAAAAAATACCCCAGGAAGGACCTGCGCTTATTATTTTTTACCATGGAGCGATTCCTATAGACTATTACTACTTTGTTGCTAAAGTCTTTACCCAAAAGGGCAGAATTTGCCGCACAGTAGCCGATCACTTCCTCTTTAAAGTGCCAGGTAAACTGTCAGTAGATAGTGACTGAGAAATAGGCATTTTCTCACAAATTCTTGCCACCTTTTTGCAACCACTGAGGACCGTAGTCTGTAAACTGTGAACTCCTGGCATGTAGGGATAGTGTACAACCCTATTGTATTGTGCTTTCCCAAGCACTTAGTATATGCTCTGCACATAGTAAGCACTAAATAAATATCATTTATTGACTGATTGAATGAAATAAGGGGAGCATGACCTGCGTAACTGCTTACAATTACCAGTAGGTGTTACGGAAAAAAACATTTTTTTCCTCCTCAGCAATTAGGGTGAGGAAGGCGAAGGGGTTATTCCTTGTGTCAATTTTGCTAGTAAACATGGAATATAGTTTCAGAAACACAGTTGTTTCAAATGTAAAATTCATGGTTTAATCAAGTCAATATTAGTTTAATGTGATTATATATTTTTTTTAATGGTATTTGTTAAGCCTTACTATGTGACCGGTATTATACTAAGCACTGGGGTAGATACAAGATAATTAGGTTAGACACAGTCCATGTCCCACATGGGGCTCACAGTCTTAATTCCCATTTTACAGATGGGGTAACCGAGGCACAGAGAAGTTAAATGATTTGCCCAACCTCACACAGCAGGCAAGTAGCGGAACGGGGATTAGAATCCAGGTCCTTCTGATGCCCAGGCCTGTGCTCTATCCACTAGCCCAAGCGGCTTCTCTGGTTCTTTGGTCCTTTTCAATAAATCCTATATTGCTTTAATGTTGTTACAGAGTGTGCTCACGTACACTGTAAATGTGAATTTAAAAAACTAAAGTTTTTTTTCTGATCTACATTGTATAGCTCTACTCTGATAAATGTATTTTAAAAGTCATTTGCTTTCAAAAGAGAGAATATCAGTTTTCCTGTAACCTAACAGTTACGGTTTTTAGCAGCATGGGGAATAAAAGTGCTATTTAGCAATACAGCTGTTAATTCAGCTTTTCAAATCTATTTGAGAAACTTTAAAGCTGGCCAAACATTTCAGTGGTCTGTACACTTTCAGCAGCGTCTCACGTGTTTAACAGTATCCTCGGCCAGATTACTCTCCCAAAGTGTATTTTCATCCTTGAAATTCTAGAATGACTAAAAATGTTGTACTCTCCCAAACAGTACAGTGCTCTGCACACAGAAGGTGCTCAATAAAAACTGTCTAGTGTACCCCTAGGCTCCGAAAGTGATAGCATTATGATACTATAAAGTGCTACTTTATTTCTTTGGGCTACTGATGCTCATTTTTAATGCTATCACTTTCAGAGCCTAGGGCTAAACTAGACTGAATAATTTTTATTGAGCACCAGTAGCCTAAAGAAATATAGTACAAACACTGTGATAAATCTTTTTGGCCATTAAAATATCTCTACGTTTGTAAACCAGTGCTTACTGGAATGTTTCTCATCTGGAACTAGAAAATTGAGAGGCTGACAAATACATGAAAAATTTTAAAAGACGTTAGTGGTGTTTGAAAATTTGCTACTCTACCACAGATTAAGAAAAAAAAAACAAGGATTATTCAGTTTTACGACAATATGGTAATGGATGGATTTGTGCCCCAAACCATGTGTATATATATATAATTCACCATCCGGTTTCCACTTTGTGTCTTTGTTGAATCTCCCACGCCTAGATTCTATGGTTGGAGTGTTTCTGATTCCTATTACAAGTAGATTAAAAAAAATTCTATATCTAAATAGGCCAAAGTTTCCTGCCAGGTGTTTTGTAGTTTTCATTAACTTCAAGCTCCCTCAGCCCCACGGCACTTACGCCCGTATCTGCAATTTATTTATATTAATGTCTGTCTTCCCCGCCTTAGAGTGTAAATTTGTTGTGGGCCAGAGCACGGGCTTGGGAGTCAGAAGATCATGGGTTCTAATCTCGCTCCTCCACTTACCTGCTGTGTGACCTCCAGGACATCACTTAATTTCTCTGTGCCTCAGTTACCTCATCTGGAAAATGGGCATTAAGACTATGAACCCCATGTGGGACAGGGACTGTGTCCAACCTGATTATCTTCTATCTACCCCAGTGCTTACAACAGTGTGTGACAAATAAGTGCTTAACAAACAGCATTATTATTACCAACTCCATTATATTGCACTCTCCCAAGCATTTAGTACAGTGCTCTGCACAGAGCAAGTGCTCAATAAATAAGATTGATCGACTGATTGAAGTCAAGAGGCACTCAGTGAAGAAAACAAAAAACCAAATCTAACCAAAACCTTTTGGGAATTGTGTGTGGCATTGAGCTATGTAAATGTGTTTAATGATTAGTTTAATATCTATGTCTCTTACAGGGTTTAGTCTGTTACTTGAAGTATTTGGTGTTCTGCATGGACCCAGGGAAAAATGTGTTGAAATTTTAAAGAGTGGCCACTTACTAGCTATTTCTCCAGGAGGAGTTCGAGAAGCACTCTTTAGCGATGAAACCTACAACATTGTTTGGGGTGACCGAAAAGGCTTTGCTCAAGTGGCTATTGATGCAGAAGTGGTGAGTGCTGTGATTATATGAAAAATTAAATATTTGGTCTTTGAGTAAATATCTTTGAGGATTTGGAATTTAACTGCGGAAAACAGGGAATTTGTGTGTTAGACCGTATCCGTTTAAGAAACCAGTTTGAGACCATCAACCCAGATTTCCAAGTGGAATTTGTCACTAGCCCCCGGCCTGTACTAACCGGGACATTCGTGGACTGGGGGAGCCTCAGTGACATGTAGGAGAGTCAAACCACACCACCGACCACCAAGGTTACTGTGGAAAGTTTTTTTACTTAGTTTTACCAGCATGCAAGGGAGCAACACACACTCTTACTCACTCCACCAAGGGTCCAATACCAGTCTGCCGGTCAGGGGACCACGTTCTGTCCGCTCTTTCAATCGCACGGCAGGAGGTGAGGAGACGTTCCTGGTGACACGGACCGCTGATGCTGCAAGCCTCCTCTACCCGCCGCTTCCCCCCATGCTGTTTCTCTCTCTGCTTCTGAGTGCTGCTTCCTTCTGCTTCTTCCAGCTGCTGTCTTCTGCATGCTTGCCTCTCTGCGCTTCTGCTCCAAGTGCTGCTTCTCTGTGTGCTTCTTTTGAGTGCTCCCTCCTTCTCTTGCTGCTGCCTTCTGTGTGCCTCCTTGCAATTCAAACCAAGCATCTTTTTATCTGCCTTAGGCATCGCAGCTGTGTCTCTACATGAGGTCATTGATTGGGCCAGGCCCGTTACTGGGTAGAGCATGGAGAGAAGGGCACGCCTCCCCCCATGCTCCTCCCCCACAGGCCAGGAATCACCTGTCCTTAACTAGAGCCCATCAGTGCCTTCACGAGCCTCTTCTTTGTTGTCGTTCACGGGATCACACACCGTCACTGATAGGGCAGCTCGTTATGGGCTCATCACAGAATTCTCCAGTTCTGGCTGGGAACTTTCATTCATCCTCCTCCCACTTGGGGACCAGGGCTTCAGAGGAGCTAGGAAATGCCTGTTACCAATTTCTGTCCTTGGTGTGGGATCTTTGTGCATGTTACTCCCCTCCTCAAAAATCTCCAGTGGCTACCAATCAACCTATGCATCAGGCAGAAACTCCTCACTCTCAGCTTCGAGGCTGTCCATCACCTCGCCCCCCCTCCTACCTCACTTCCCTTCTCTTCTTCTCCAGCCCAGCCCGCACCCTCCACTCCTCTGCCGCTAACCTCCTCACTGTGCCTCGTTCCCGCCTGTCCCGCCGTCGACCCCCGGCCCACGTCCTCCCCCTGGCCCGGAATGCCCTCCCTCCGCACATCCGCCAAGCTAGCTCTCTTCCTCCCTTCAAAGCCCTACTGAGAGCTCACCTCCTCCAGGAGACCTTCCCAGACTGAGCCCCCCTCCTTCCGCTCCCCCTCCCCATCCCCCCGCCTTACCTTCTTCCCCTCCATATCTATTACTTTATTTATTTTACTTGTACATATTTACTATTCTATTTATTTTGTTAATGATGTGCATCTAGCTTTATTTCTATTTATTCTGATGACTTGACACCTGTCCACATGTTTTGTTTTGTTGTCTGTCTCCCCCTTCTAGACTGTGAGCCCGCTGTTGGGTAGGGACCGTCTCTATATGTTGCCAACTTGTACTTCCCAAGCGCTTAGTCCAGTGCTCCGCACACAGTAAGCGCCCAATAAATACGATTGAATGAATGAATGAATCCCATTGAGCTGATGCTAGGATTAGAAGCAGGACCTATATATTGACTCAGTGGCCCTCAGTCTTGCCTACATCCCGTAGTTTGGAGCTGCAGGGGTGAACCCTTCCAGAGTGAAGTTCATACTTCAATCTGCTCCTCAAAGCATTTTTCCAAAAAAAAGTTCAGTCCCTAGCTCCCCACTTCAGAAACATACAATAGTTGCCCATCCACCTCCGCATTAAACAGAAACTCCTTAGCATTGGCTGTAAGGCTCTCAATCAGCTCTGCCCATCCTGTCTTACTTCGCTGATCTCCTGCTTCAGCCCGGCCTGAACACTGTCTTATCTAGCGCCAACTTACTCACTGTGCCTCAATCTCATCTATCTCGCCGTTGAAGCGCTCAATAAATACGATTGACTGATTGATTGGTTGATCTCCAAGAGGCCTTCCCTGACTAAGCTGTCATTTCCTTTAACAGCCTTCCGCTCGGTGTCTCCTCTGCCCTCAGATCTGTATATATGTATATATGCTTGTACATATTTATTACTCTATTTATTTTACTTGTACATATCTATCCTATTTATTTTATTTTGTTAGTATGTTTGGTTTTATTCTCTGTCTCCCCCTTTCAGACTGTGAGCCCACTGATGGGTAGGGACTGTCTCTATATGTTGCCAATTTGTACTTCCCAAGCGCTTAGTACAGTGCTCTGCACATAGTAAGCGCTCAATAAATACGATTGATTGATTGATTGATTGATCTGTACCCCATAAGAAACTTGCTATGCACTCAAACCTTAGCCCCACAGCACTTTTTTACATAGCCTTACCTTCTGCCGTTTCCCCTATCTGTAATTTATTTTAATGTCTGTCCCCATCTAGAATGGAAACTCCTTGTTGGCAGGGATCATGTCTACCAACTCGATTGTATTGAGGGGAGCAGCACAGACAAGAGGAAAGAGCACAGGCTTCAGAGTCAGAGGACCTGGGTTCTAATCCCTGTTCTGCCACTTGTCTGCTAGTGACCTTGGGCCAGACGGTTAGCTTCTCTGTGCCTCAGTTACCTCGTCGGTAAAATGGGGATTAAGACTGTGATTCCCATGTGGGACATAGACTGTACCCAATTTGATTGCATCTACCCCAGCATTTAGTACAATGCCTGGCACGTAATAAGCACTTAACAAATACCATTAAAAAAAAAAGACTCCCAAGCACTTAGTACAATGCTCTGCACATAGTAAGTGCTTGCTCAGTAAATACCATGGATTGACTGATCTCTACTGGAGCTTATTTTTTGATTCTGAAGTTTATACTGGAGACTCCCCTGGATCTCACCACAGAAGGAATAACAGCTCTCGACGGAAACCATAGTAAAAACCTAATTCCGGTGTGGTATAATGATGAATGGTAGTTCACTTCAAAACTGGCTGGAAGTATCTAAGTCAGAAGGAAAAAGGCAGTGGATGGGTTAGGAGAAAACCAGAGGAAGCCACAACAACAAAAAGCAAACAACTATTTGCTAGAATATCAATTGGATTTTCTGTCACTCTTAATTGGGGCTATTTCTAATTACACCCAATTATATTTTATAAATCAGTAAATAATTATCGGGCACCTACTTAACAATAATAATAATAATAATGGTATTTTTAAAGTGCTTACTAAGTGCCAGGCACTGTACTAAACTCTGGGGTGGATACAATCAAATCGGGTTAGTCACAGTCCCTGTCCCATGTGGGGTTCAGAGTCTCAATCCCCATTTTCCAGATGAGGTAAGTGAGGAACAGAGAAGTGAAGTGACTTGCCCAAGTTCACACAGCAGACCTGTGGTGGAGACGGGATTCGAACCCATGACCTTCTGATTCCCTGGACCGTGCTCTATCCACTAAGCTATACTGCTTCTGCTGTACTGTACTGTATTCTAATGTATACATAGCACTGAACAAAATTTATGATACTAAAAAAAAAAATGCCCCTCACCTATCATGAGTCTCCAAATTCTCTTAACAGAAATGGACCAACTAACCACATCATTAAAACCATTTTTTGTTTGATTTTTTTCTTTTCACTTTTGTAGACTTTTTTTACATTCTAGCTTATGTTTCTGCAGAAAGGACTATGTGGAGAGAAGAGAATGTGATAATGAAGGTTTGGTTGGCTCAGCCTCAGAGAGATGGGGGGCTCAAAATCTACTTCTAATTATGGTGACATTTGTTGACTGACTTCATTAAATGATGCAGTTTTTGTAATAGTATTAGTCCTATTTCAGCTATTGGTCCTTACCTTTCTATTTGCTCTGCTAATTTTTTCCAGTGGACAGTAATCAACCCCCCAACTGGCTTATTAAATGGGAGCAATAAAGCCTGGCATAATTATGGATATATTCAAATTTCTCAGATCAGTTAGTCATTAAAATATATTGTTCCTTAGACATCTGATGCAGTTATTTTCTTCAGACCGAGAGTGTTCCTGCCATTTTGATATTTTCATTTATTTTACTTTGCCTCTTTATTCTCCAAATGTGCCTGGTCTATCTCTTTAGGCATTTTTTTGCCTTGTTATCCATCAAGGAAAAACAAAAGTGCACAGAAACTTGTACTTTTAATCTACAGTAACCGGGTAATTTGTGAAATGTAGATATAGAAATTTAAAATTTAAAAACAAATAGTCTGGAGCGATGGGGGGAAACTGCTCTAACTCCCAAATGGAGATTTTTGAGAGGTTTTGTTTTTGGATTGCGAGGTGATCACAACCTGAGTAGATCTGAGGACAACTCTGGGCTTTTTGAAACAATAAAAGGCATACTTTTAGATTTCCCATGCTAATAGCTTTGCTGATAAACTCTTTCAGCTGAAATGGCCCCTGCGTGTTGGCTTATTCAAAGTAGCATCACTATCTAAGGATCCCCCAAGTATTTCCAAGTCCTAGTTTTTCCACACTATTCCTATTCAGTAGACGTGGAGTGCATCGTGCACTGAGGCAGAAGGAAAAGCTGACAATGAAATTCAAGATTCCAGGCACCCAGGATGTACCTGGAAGCCCAGCAAGAGTCCATATCAGTTGGTTACTTTCTTTTCCAAATTTTCATTCTGGCCCTTGGCTTATCGATTCTTTTCCGTGATTTGGGACGAGTGGGGCTGGGCCTCCTTGTACTTCCCAAGCACTTAGTACAGTGCTCTGCACACAGTAAGCGCTCAATAAATACGATTGATTGATTGATTGAAGGGGCAGCCATCCCCTTCGGCCACATCGGGTTGGCATCCCTGGCAGTGCCGCCTCTCGCAGCCATATGTTGTACCCATCAGTGCTGTGGACGTCCCTTCCAAAGACTCAGTTCATAAACTCCACCCAACTGTGAGCCATGACCATGAGGGGATCTGTTAGAGCATTTGCTATTTGGAAAGGTGTGTGGTTACACCTCCCCTTTGGATAAAACATCTAGGTCAGTGGCTATTCAGTCATTTTGGTCTGGCCACCTACAAAATGGTCTGGTGACGAAAATAATCAAAATGAGCATCTTTAAAATAAGCAGGAAAAAAGGAATTTCAGGAAGTTCTTGTATGATTCCCGTAACACCATCTGAAGCACTGTTAAAAATTCAGACTTTTGAGGCCAAGAGCCAAGAGCTTAGTACAGTGCTCCACACATAGTAAACACACAATAAATGTGATTGAATTGAACAGTTGTTTCTAGAGAACCGATTGTATACTTGAACCTCATGTATATATGCATACATGTATATATGTTTGTACATATTTGTTACTCTATTTTACTTGTACATATCTATTCTATTTATTTTATTTTGTTACTATGTTTGGTTTTGTTCTCTGTCTCCCCCTTTTAGACTGTGAGACTGTGTTGGGTAGGGACTGTCTCTATATGTTGCCAACTTGTACTTCCCAAGCGCTTAGTACAGTGCTCTGCACACAGTAAGTGCTCAATAAATACGATTGATGATGATGATGATGATAGTTTCTCAGCTCCTTCTGAATATTTACAGTATTGTTTAGGGCATTATAAGTTATTTTTGAGAGCTTTATTATTTTTTTTTTAATGGGAGTGTGACTCTCCAAATTTTAGATTTTGAGTTCCTTTAGGGCAGAACCCAAGACCCCGTCTGCTATTTTTTTCTTTAGCCGTCAATACATTGCTTAGCACAGTGTAGTCACTTCGTAGAGAGTTGTGATGATATTTTTTGAACTGTCACAAAATTTGGGCTGGATTTAATAACTTTGAGGGCCATATTTTCTGAGAACACATTATGATTGCTCAATCACAAGTCTACATTTTAGATTTCTGGATATGATTTGGGTCACCCTTAATTGGGGTAGATGTAAATTCCCCTGGATGGCTTGCTTTATCCAGCTGGTACGAATGTCAAAGAGACCACAAGTCCTAAAAATGAGCAGGAGATTACTGAGACAGAAAAAAAAAGGAGCTTATTTACGCTAACACAAATAAGTACCAATTGCAGAGGGAAGAAACATTTCTCTCAAGTGTGTTTTAACACACACAGTGGTTGGAATAAATCTCAGGCGAGGTTCACAACGCCACACTCCCTCCCTAGTGGATCCTCTGCAAGGGCATTTGCTCTAAATTCATAGTTCTGCATCTCTGAGCCGTGAAAGGCAAAATCACAATTTTAAGGCTCCAAGTAAAGAAACAGATGCCAGTTAATGGAAAATAAATAAGCAAGGAGTTTGTTTCTAGCTCAGACTGGATGCTAAGACCTGTCGTGGAGCAGCGAAAACTCTGAGGGGACGGGCAGGGGCTGGGCCTCTGAAATTACCTAAATTTCCTAAGGATTCTGGACCTGGGGGTGATTCAGGGTTTGGCCCGATTTCTCTGGACCACTCTGGAGAGGACTCCTTGCACCAGTATCCCAAGAATGGGCTCAACGAAAGCCACTGCCAAGAGTCAACAAGCTTTCTACTCCCCGGGTAGTGCTGCAATTTCCAGTCAACCTCCTCATAAAAACCAGCAGTTTTGTACACCCAACAGTCACTCTATTTTTGAACTATTTGGTACTATTGGACAGCTTTGGAAGTGAACAAAGTGTATGGGAGCAATGCTTCAAAACCTTTTTAAAATCACATCTCTTCCAAGAGGCCTTCCCCAGTAAGCCCTCATTTTCCCTACTCCCTCTCCATTCTGTGTTGCTTTGCACATGGATCTGTACTCTTTAAGCACTTAATATTCCCTCCACCCTCAGCTCTGTAGCTCTTCTGGACCTCCCATAACGTATTTTAATGTCTGCCTCTCCTTCTCCACTGCTTCTTGTGGACAAGGAACGTATCTACCCAAGCGCTTAGTACAGTGCTCTGCACATAGTAAGCGCTCAATAAATACGATTGATGATGATGATGATCTACCAACTCTGCTGTATTGTTCGCTCCCAAGTGCTTAGCAGAGTGTTCAACACACAGCAAGCACTCAGTAAGTACCATTGACTGTTTGGCTGATTGACTGAATGGGGGTATTTATTGGAATTACTTCAAGTTAAGAGTAAACATGGGGCCAATAGAATAAAAGAGTAGTAAGCATCATGCCTGTCTCTATATGTTGCCAATTTGTACTTCCCAAGCGCTTAGTACAGTGCTCTGCACATAGTAAGCGCTCAGTAAATACGATTGATGATGATGATGATGATGATGATACCACTTGAGGGATACATCGGCTTGGGAGTCAGAATTTCTTTTACCTAGTAATGTTATAAATCAACTCAATAACCACCTTGATATTCTCTTTTGGAGAAAGATTGCCTTCATTTTCTAGTTGTTGAAAGTTACCTGTATTATTTTCCCATTTATTTTCTTCGCTGCTGCATCATCTATTTGCAAGAGATCTCATCCATCATTTTATCGTCACTGTATTAATTCTCCCTTCTTTTCTAACGTAGCAAACAGTTGACATTCATGAAAAATAAAAATTTGGATTCAGTGAATGGAAGATGCCACTAAAAGTAATGGTGTAGAGGAACTAATATTTGTGGTCTTTTTTAAAATGTTTTATTGCCATCAGTCTTTTGTTTATTATATATGGTGATTTGGGTTTAATAATACTAAACATGTGAGGAGCCTCATGGATTTCCTGAACTTTGACAGGGTCCTGTCAAATTCTGCTGCAATATTAAGATCTATGTGAATCATCCATGGGTAGGGCCCTTGCCAAAGTATTGGTTAATGCTGTATAATCATTTTCAGTTCTTTTTAGCAAGCACATTACGCCATATTGTACTATTCAGTAGCCAGTTTCTACTAATCTAATCTACTGGTTTTATTTGTTTGAATAAATCCGTATTTTTGTTTCAGCAGCAATTCATGATTGTATGAAAGTACTGAATTACTGTTGGTTCCCAGCAGAGGGAAATGTTTCCAGTTTAGAATAATAGCCGGATTCCAAGCCGAACTCCATGCTAATTCCCGGCAAACCGTTTTCCTGCTGTGGACAGATTTGGGCTTTTAGGAATGGGTCTACCAACTGTGTTGTATTGCAATCTCCCCTGTGCGTGGAATCAATCAATCAAAGGTATTTATTGAGTGCTTACTATGTGCAGAGCTTAGGTCAGTACTCCATACTCAGTAAGCCCTCAAGAGATGCCACCCGTGATTCTGAAGTCTCATTCAATTGACCCCAAATACAGACAACAATAATACAGCTGTTTTAATTCTAGTAATTAAACGTGAATGTATTGTTGATAGCTTTTTACTCGTCTCTCTTTTTTTTAATAGCCCATCATTCCGATGTTCACCCAAAATGTTCGGGAAGGATTTAGATCACTTGGAGGAACAAGTAAGATCTGATTCCTATGGATTTTTCTCAGTTCAATCAATCAATCAATCAGTCGTATTTATTGAGCGCTTACTGTGTGCAGAGCACTGTACTAAGCGCTTGGGAAGTACGAGTTCAGTTTATAGAATTCTGTCGCTGCCTTCTTTCATTTTTAAACAGCTTTGGAAAGCCAGATAAGCATCCGCCGTATTTTTCTAGTTAATGAACATCGTACTCTGTAGTATGTAGGTTTTTGTCTTGAGTTCCAGATAGTAACTAGCTGCGGGTAACTGCTCTCCTTTCGAAAACTGAAGGCTTGGTCAAATAGAAAGGCAAAATGAAGGAAAAGATCTTCCAAACCAACTTAGCCTGTGAGTCGCATGCGAGATGAGACTATGTCCAACCTGATGATCTTGCTTCTAACCCAGTACTTAGTACAGTGCTTGGCACATAATAAGGATTTAAGAAATACCACATTATTATAGTGAAATATCAAAGCATGTTGACAGGTCTACCGAGTTTATTCTTAACTGCCATGCCTTAAAATTCTTTCGCTCTCTGGACTGCCTTTGGCCTTAACCTGGAAAAATTCTATCCACTGCATAAGAATTTGTTCTAATGTTGACTGTGAGTTGAGCTGTACGCAGACAAGCTGAACTAAGCGTTCGTGACTATTCTTTAAATTTATATTTGAATGCGTTATGTTGGATGTAGGAACATTTACAATTTAAAATGTATTTTATCTACTTTAAAACAGGGTTATTTAGGTGGCTTTATGAAAACTTTCGATTCCCATTCGCTCCTATATACGGAGGCTTTCCAGTGAAATTTCGCACGTATTTAGGAGATCCTATCCCATACGATCCAAAGATAACAGCAGAAGAACTGGCTGAAAAGGTAATTTGATTCTTTAAAAAACAAAACAAAAAAACCAAAGCGCACTCACTCCCCCCACCCCCCACGAGTCTGTATTTTTTCCCTCAGTAAGTGCAAGTGTCATGTTTTATGCTTCTTCCCAAGTCTGCCCAGCTTAGTCAATTGGAACAGGAATTGGAACAGCCAGACGCTGACAGAAACACATAAATGAGCTGACTGTTTAGCCAGGAAGCTTCAAGCCAATACAAGGAACAGACACACACAAATTCATATTGCCCTAGAAAACTGTCCAGGTACTCCACTGTCTCACGGATTCCTTTAAAGGCTCTCTTTTTTCTCACTCCCTGCGGCCCCCAGGGCGACACCTGAAAGCTGTTATTCAAGTCCTTAGCCATCAAACCAAGCCCCATTCTCCTATTCTTGAAAGATAATAATAATAATAATAATAATAATGGCACTTGTTAAGCGCTTACTACGTGCAGAGCACTGTTCTAAGCACTGGGGTGGATACAGGGTGATCAAGTTGCCCCACGTGGGGCTCACAATCTTAATCCCCATTTGACAGATGAGGTAACTGAGGCTCAGACAAGTTAAGTGACTTGCCCAAGGTCACACAGCAGTCATGTGGCGGAGCCGGGATTCGAACCCATGACCTCTGACTCCAAAGCCCGGGCTCTTTCCACTGAGCCACCCTGAAATACTTGTGTGGCACATACCCTGTCCTAGGATGTAATATAATAATAATAATAATAACGGCATTTGTTAAAGCGCTTACTGTGTGCAAAGCACTGTTCTAAGCACTGGGGGAGATACAAGGTAATCAGGTTGTCCCACGTGGGGCTCACACTCTTAATCCCCATTTTACAGATGAGATAACAGGCCCAGGGAAATTAAGTGGCTTGCCCAAAGTCACACAGCTGCCTAGACTGTGTTGGGTAGGGACCGTCTCTATATGTTGCCAACTTGTACTTCCCAAGCGCTTAGTACAGTGCTCTGCACACAGTAAGCGCTCAGTAAATACGAGTGAATGAATGAACGAGTGAATGACAAGTGGGAGAAGCGGGATTAGAACCCATGACCCATGACTCCCAAGCCCGGGCTCTTTCCACTGAGCCACGCTGCTTTATGTCCTCCTTTCCCTGCCCCACCCAATACGGAAACTCACCGCCGTGAGACATCATTGGCTCCGGATTCAGACATTAGTGATTTATAATCAGAAATAATTTTCAGACATCTCTATGATTCCCATTCCTTTCTGAATTCTACACACACAAATCTCTTTATGTTGCTTACTAAAACTGTGTTTTTTCCAAGTACAAAAATACTATTAGTCCTATTCAACTGGCGGACAGAAGATAAATTGCTCATGTTTTGAAAGCATCAATTCTTTGAGAATTTAATACATTTCCCCTCCCAGTGAGCTAGTGGCAGTCTTTTGGCCCGACAGAGTTAACGCGCTTTCTGAGAAGACAGCCATTTGCAGGTGTAATACAGCTGGTGAATTGAAAGTTATATATTCTATTTACAAATGGAGTTGAAATAGAAGTGAAACGAGGGGAAATGGTCACTAACCATATCAATTTTGTGACTCAAAAGTGAAAAGCCTATTTTGCAAACACTACCTAAATTTTGTAGAAAACACTAGGTTTCAGGATCTGCATTATTTCTGACCTGAGGAAAGAATTTTTTAGGTAATAATAGATTGGGAATTTGGAATTACAGACATAAAAAAAAATTCGCACAGTGAGCCTCAATAAATACTATGATTGATTGATGAGCTACAAAAGGGAAAAGTAGGGTGGTACAAAACCCTAACCGTGAGGATGAAATTCAAGGAGGGCATCCATCTCACCGTATCTCCTTACATCCTGTGATTTCTTACTAGAAAACTGGCCTGGAAGCACTAGTGACCCGACTCAGTAATTCATTTCTTCTGTCCTAATGAAATAAAGGAAAAGAGACAGGAGGCTGTTTATTTCTAACTTTATAACGCCCACCATCAGCTAAAATATTTCAAACCAATTCATGAGGATGAGGATTTCAAACAAATTCATGAGGCTGCTCAAAATGCTTTCCTCATTTCAAATCACTGAAGGACTGAGGCCGGACTTTAATCTGGTAGTGCAAGAGCCAAAAGAAATCCAAAAAAGAGCCTGGGACTGGAAAGAGCAAATAGGAAAGCAAAGCAAAGGACAATTTTTGTACACTACCAGTGAAGAGCTATTGATCACCCCTTAGCTTTTCAGCTGCACTTAATACGAATAAAATAACATCATGAGTTATGTCAACTTTGAAATGATAGCCATATATACTGTATTATACACAATGAGGCTTTTAATCTAGCTGTATTTTTAGAAGTTAGAACCTTTGAAAAAATGACTTTTGTTGGAAATGACGATGTACACGCAACAGAGTCAACCTCAAAACTTCATTTATAAACTGAACTATTGAATTATACATTTCAGACTTTCCTCACTATATTTCATGAACTTCCGGAATCTAAAGTGAAGCTTAAGATTTGAGAAGATAGCTCTTTTTTCATGTGGGTTACCAATTCAAATACACTCTCCCATTGCTGTAACATAAACTGTGGCAGTCCAATTTGCCATTTAAACTGTCTAGAAATAGAGATAATGAAGAGAAGTACATCAAGTACTCCTTACTGTTTCTCACACTTGTAACAGGATAACCACACAATAAACAGTTACATCTTGCAGTAGTGAAATGTTATCAGAGAAAAATGTGCTTAAACCTCTTAATGCCTTTATCTTTGTCTTTCACCCACTGAGACCTCAAGTTTTTTCCTCTGAATAAAATGATCAACCAAAAGTATTTATTGAATGCTTACTGTGTACAGAGTACTGTACCAAGCATTTGGGAGAGAACAATACCATAGAGTTGCTATTCACAATTCCTGCCCTCAAGGGGTTTACAGTTTAGAAATGGAAGGGATATTATTTCACTCAGATGAAATGATTTTTCCACCCTTTTTATTGCCCCCCAAGAAGAAAATCATGATCATGTTTTGAACTGGCTCTACTACTGCATTATTTGATATTTACTAAAAGCTGGAAGAATAACTCTTTTCATTTGTTGGAATCCCAATAGGCGAAGAATGCAGTCCAGGCACTAATAGACAGGCACCAAAGAATACCAGGGAACATCCTAAGGGCTCTTTTGGAACGTTTTCATAAAAAACGGAAGATCAACTAGAATATATTTTTATATATTTATATATGCATGGCTTTGAGGTACTGTTTTCAGAACAAAGTTGCTATTGTAACTATATGATTGTTCAAAAATCATAGTAGCTATCATCCTCAAAACGTGTTCCTTAAAAACTTTTGTTTCAATAATGTTCCTGCATATTTGAAAAAAAAATCAACCGTATCATTGCAGTGACATTTGTGAAATTTAAATTATAAACAATGATGTAGTTTTACTAGAACAGTAAATCCCTAACTAAAAAGTTTGTTCTCATGAATTCTGACAAAAGTATTTTGACTAAATCAACCATTCCTGAGTTATGGATTTAGTTTTCATATTTTTATTTCACTTAATTTCTTTTGAGATGCAACATGGTTCAGTTGTGTAAACACAGGATTTAAGTTAAGAAACTGTAAATTCTAGGCCCATGTTGGCCACTGAGTCAGTGTTGTGACCTTGGGCAAATCGTTTAATGTCTCAGCTTGGCCATTTATTAATGGGAGAGGTACTACTCCCTCCTTACAGGACTATAGTGAAGAATATTCATTAAAACAAAGTGCTACAAAAGTAATATAGTCAAAAAGGAAATTATTTTCCAAATTGTTATTTAACAGCTTTGACAAATGCTTCGATTGATAGTAGAAATTTAAGTAATTCTTTGCTTATGGACTCCTAGTGACCAATCAAAATGAAAGAGGAACGGGAAGTGCTTTTTAATTAAAGAAAAAAACTGGGACAGTTTTGCTTTCCATAATCATTACCCTTTTAGTATTGATTGTGTTGTTGTTTATTTAAGTTTCTTAAAACCTCTCTGTAAATATCTGTTGTGTTCTGCATTCGGTCAGTTCAGCAACAACATATTTTTAATAGTTCAGGGTATAAAATTACTGTTGGATTCATGATTTTGTAGTTAGGAAAGAAGATTTAGACAGGTGAACATAGAAATAAACGTTTGTCTTTTGCGTACGATATGAATTTTAAAATGTAGGGAACCAAATGGCTTAGTTACAATGAAAATATACTTGAATCATTTTATGTGGAAACAATTGCACTTTGAAAATTGTCTTAGATTTGTGGTCTCGTAAACTTAATTTAAAAGGTATCAGAACACAGACTTTCAAAAATCAAGAGCAGTATCCTTCTTTTTCGATGTTAAATATACTTTGTAACTTGTACAGATTTTTGTATGGAAGTCTATATTTATGATATGATATGTATTGTATATAAAAAGAACCTAAAATAAAGCGGAAATTAAAGTTATCATTTCTATTCTTTCTTGAAGTGTACATTGCACACGAGTTCTGCGTTGGGATCTAAACATAGTTCTTCATATTTACCATCTATACTGTTTTTTTTGCATTTTAACTCATCAGCCATGTGTAAAGAATCTTCCATTGCCAAATGAAACCACATTTTCACAGTTGTTTGATTTAAAACCATGACTGCAGTATCCAACAATGAACAGAAGACCATGTTGCCTCATCTCCCTGCTCCTCTATCTTCGAATGAGTTCAGGGCCTGTAGATTTTTGCTACAAGTAATCCTTGGATTTTTGACAGGATTGGCTCTCAAAACTGCCTCGAGTCAAAACATTTTAAGTCGGTACTATTGTTCTCACAGAAACAGTGTTATAAATGGAGGATTGGCTCCTGAGCTGCAGTCAATTACAAATGAAGAGCAAAACTCCATTCACGTATCCTTACCGAATCAGTGAGGTTTCATAATAGGTAGCTGACTTTTACCTCACTGGAAATGAAATGGACTGGTTGGTCCTCCCTGGTAATTATTATTAATAATAATAATAATAATGGTATTTTATTAAGCGCTTACTATGTGCAAAGCACTGTTCTAAGCGCTGGAGAGGCTACAAGGTGATCAGGGTGTCCCACGGGGGGCTCACAGTCTTAACCCCCATTTTATAGATGAGAGAACTTCTAGACTGTGAGCCCGCTTTCTAGACTGTGAGCCTGCTTTAGGGTAGGGACCGTCTCTATATGTTGCCAACTTGTACTTCCCAAGCGCTTAGTACAGTGCTCTGCACACAGTAAGCGCTCAATAAATACGATTGAATGAAGGGAACTGAGGTTGTCCCACAGGGAGGGCTCACAGTCCCCATTTTACAGATGAGGTAACTGAGGCACAGAGAAGTTAAGTGACTTGCCCAAAGTCACACAGCTGGCAATTGGCAGAGCCGGGATTTGAACCCACGCCCTCTGAGTCCAAAGCCCGTGTTCTTTCCACTGAGCCACGCTGCTCCCTTTCTTTTGCAGGCCATAGAATACCTCATCTTTAAAGTACTAAATCAAGAAGACTGAGGCACAGAGAAGTTAAGTGGCTTGCCCAAAGTCACACAGCTGACAAGTGGCGGAGCCGGGATTTGAACCTGTGGCTTCTGACTCCAAAGCCCGTGATCTGCCCATCAGGTTGCCACCCCCATCCCCTGTCATCCTTAAGGTTTTCCTGTGCCATCCCCTCTGTCCTCTTTAAACTTTCCCACCTTGCTCTTCCACCATTGTTACTTTTAAAATTGTTCCCTCCGTATGACCCTGCCACCCCTACAACACCACAAATGGAGTTACTGTCATAGAGGAGAGAGTATTATAAAGTCGAAACCGGGTGAAATATAAGTTCCGCCTCACCAACACGACATTGTAAATGCAGCCCTGACAGTGCAGCTATCTAGGACTAAACTAACCGGGGCCCTAGACTTAGGTGAAATATGATGGAAGAAAAGAAAAGTGCCTTATCAGGGAAGAAACTAAGAGGTTAAGGTGGTTTTAAACAGGCAGTAAGCGCTCAATAAATACAATTGAATGAATGAATGACTGCCACTTCTATCCAACTCAATCAATGGTATTTATTGAGCGCTTACTATGCAGAGCACTTGGGAGAGTACGAAAGATTTGCGAGACATGATCCCTGTCTTAAAGGATTTTACGGATCTCACCGATGTCCTGGCTAGGATTCTAATCAGAATTTGCGGGTAGGTGAGATAGAACTGGACAGTCAGTTCTATACGGACAGTCAGGTGCCAAAAAAAAGTCCCTGCCTCCCTTTAATAATAATAATGATGGCATTTATTAAGCCCTTACTATGTACAAAGCACTGTTCTAAGCACTGGGGAGGTTGCAAGGTGATCAGGTTGTCCCACAGGGGGCTCACAGTCCCCATTTTACAGATGAGGTAACTGAGGCACAGAGAAGTTAAGTGACTTGCCCAAAGTCACACAGCTGGCAATTGGCAGAGCTGGGACTTGAACCCATAATAATAATGATGATGGTATTTGTTAAGCGCTTACTATGTGCAAAGCACTGTTCTAAGCGCTGGGGTGGTTACAAGGTGATCAAGTTGTCCCACGAGGGGCTCACAGTTTTAATCCCCATTTTACAGATGAGGTAACTGAAGCACAGAGAAGTTAAGTGACTTGCCCAAAGTCACACAGCCGGCAATTGGCAGAGCTGGGATTTGAACCCATGACCTCTGACTCCAAAGCCCGTGTTCTTTCCACTGAGCCACGCTGCTCCCTTTCTTTTGCAGGCCACAGAATACCTCATCTTTAAAGTACTAAATCAAGAAGACTATAGTTACGCACAGTTCCCGTCCTAAGGCATGTTTTCAACATAACTTCTTTCCTCAAATACAATTAGTAAACTGGGAAGCAGCATGGCCTTGTGGAAAACCAGGGGCCCTGGGTTCTAATCCTGACTCTGCCACTTGCCTGCTGTGTGACTTGAACAAGTCACTTAACTTCTCTGTGCCTCAGCTTCCTCATCTGTAAAATGGGGATTCAAAACCAGTTTTCCCTCATATTTAGATTGTCACCCCCCATATGGTTTTGGTTTTGCACCTCAGATTATTCGTACAGGCCGGTGGCTATTTCTTTAGAACTACTTCTGTAACGTTTTGAGTTGCTGCTGGAATTCTCGCTCTTGGTTATCTCTGTGCTTCATTTAAAGCCATTCTTAAGGGGCAGTTCACCTTTTGCTGCTCATCAGTTATCTGAGAATCTACTGAAATTGAAAATTCCAAATGCTCTGAAATTATTTTTAAGACGTCTGTCCCTGTGATTCAGCTAAACTCTTTATCACTGCAGAAGCCATTAAATTAAGGTGGTTTTTATTCTTTTCCAGTTATATGCACGATTGCTTTGGTTACGTGATACTGGCATATATGTTTGGCCCTTCTAAACTGTGAGCCCGTTGTTGGGTAGGGACCGTCTTTATATGTTGCCGATTTGTACTTCCCAAGCGCTTAGTACAGTGCCCTGCACACAGTAAGCGCTTAATAAATATGAATGAATGAATGAATGAATATGGAACAGGAACTCTGTCCCGCCTGATTAACTTGTATCTACCTCAGTGCTTAGTACGATGCTTGGCACATAGTAAGCACTTAACAAGTATTGTTATTATTATTATTATTATGGTACACGCTAAGCACTTTCTATGTGCCAAGCACTATTATTGGGTGAGTTTGTTTGGGCTCAGTGTGCTGTATTACTGAACAAACTGCTTATGTGCCTGTGTGCGGAGTCAGAACAGGTAAAACAGCACCAGTTTTCCAAAATGCAAGGTTTTAAGAGAACTCAACCTTCATGTTTTAAAAGAACTGGGCCTACTCAAATCATTTCTCTTTCTCTTTGTGCTCAAAAGATCATAGACAGCTACTGTCAGGACTATAAAATCAGTAAATGGAGAGACTGCCTTTTCAGTTAAGGTTGCAAGGGTTATAATTCTCAGTCATGATAGATTGATCCTGTTAGTGCAATTTGGAGGAGATGCAACTCAACTCCCATCTCTTTAACCAAAATTTTAACCCAGCCACATGGTAATCTTTTTAAAAAAAGGTATTTATTAAGCTTTACCTTTATGCCAGGCACCATTCTAAATGCTGGGGTAGATTCAAACTAACCAGGGTGGACACAGTCCATGTCCCATATGGGGCTCACAGCCTTAATCACCATTTTACAGATGAGGTAGCTGTGGCACAGAGAAGTTAAGCGACTTGCCCAAGGTCACACAGCAGACAAGTGGCAGAGCCTGGAGTAGAACCCAGGTCTTTCTGACTCCCCAGGCCTGTGCTCCATCCATTAGGTGACACCACTACTCCATGAAGACATTCAGTGATTCCTATCAACCCGGTAACTATTTTCACAGCTACAGAAAAATGAAGTCGTGTGGTTTGCCTTCAATATTTCTCCCTTAACATTTCCTTGAGTTCCTTGGCAATGTATTCAGGGACACAACAATAATGATTAATTTCTAATGAAAGATAAAGCAAATGCAAACTGACTTGCTATTTTTATAGAAATGAAAAGTGAAACAGCTTTATATGCTTTATAATAGACTGTATATTCCTTGAAGATTGTAAGCCCGTTCTCTCTCTTTATTGCTATATTGTACTTTCCAAGCGCTTAGTACAGTGCTCTGCACACAGTAAACACTCAATACAATTGAGTGAAAGAATATAATTATATATTCCTTGAAGAAATCATCCCGTTATTGACATCTTCCGGGGATACTGGTGTCAAATCTTTCCCCATATTAGGAAGGAATTTATTTGTTTTCATACAAGACTGTTCAATTAATACCTAGTTTTCACCCTGTTTTTCCAGAACACTATAAAGGCTGTGTTCAGTTATCTATCCTGATCACTGCACTAAGATTCTGTACTCTCTATTATTTAACTTTTGGCAATATTTGTGACCATAGTGGAGTCACATAAGCAAAATTCTATTATTTTAGTCCTACCCCGCAGAGAACAGTAAAATCTAATTTTCCAGAATTTACAATATTTATACTCGATATGAGTTTTCAAACCCTATAGTCATATCTATTGCATCACCTGGAAGTTAGAAGATGACATTCGAAATGAAGGGACTGTGAAGTACTGTAGACAGTATTTCAGCATGATCAGCAGCGATCTCTTGTAGATGAGAACGATTTTTCTTCCACTGTGGTGTTATATGAGATTGCCTGTGATTTATGAGGCTGACGTGGATTTATGGCAGCTTGGGTGTGCTTTTCAGTGGAGAGGTGGTTAGCAAAGGGCCTCACTTCTCTACTTCTGGTCTCCACACAGTAAGTGCTCAGTAAAAACGATTGATTGATTGATTGATTGATTGTAACCGCTTAGACTCTCTTCAACAGCATCAGGCTTCAGAAAGCTAGATTCCCTGCTACATTTCTCCACCATGTGGCAAGACCTTGGGCTTAAAGTCACTCAAGATTCTGCTCCATTCATTTTGCATTTTCTAAAAGTTAGACAAGCGCGTTTCAAAAAGCATTCTCCCCGTTCTCCGAGGCATTTTTTCCTTACCTTAAATGGGAGGCCGGCATTTGCTTGAAGAAGTGGATCCCATCCTCATCCCAGCTAGACGGGTCTTAAACGATCGGCACTTATTGTTTGTAGTGCTCACCCAGGAATGACATCAATGTGTCGGGACCCTTCTCAGGCAGCCTTGACGGTGAGCTTCCAGGCTTTTATGACATCTTCTGTCCATCGCACACTGCTCAGCTCATTATAGCCAAAGATAACTGTGAGCTCCTATATGTGCAGGGGTGTGTGGCAGAGAAACTCTACTTTGCCTGACACTTCACTCCACTCTGCATGTGTGAAGAATGTTCCGTGCCGCACTGACTCATTTGTTTCTTCCAGCAGGTCTCATGTCTGGAATTTGAGTCTCGTGATCTTCCCCAAGTTTTTGCTACAGGACGAGCTCCTTCCTTGATTGAAACACAGTAAGTCTGGTTACTTCAGCCATAAAGAGAAGCAGCGTGGCTCAGTGGAGAAGAGCCCGGGCTTTGGAGTCAGAAGTCATGGGTTCAAACCCTGCTCTGCCAATTGTCAGCTGTGTGACTTTGGGCAAGTCACTTAACTTCTCTGTGCCTCAGTTACCTCATCTGTAAAATGGGGATTGAGACTGTGAGCCCCCCATGGGACAACCTGATCACCTTGTAACCTCCCCAGCGCTTAGAACAGTGCTTTGCACATAGTAAGCGCTTAATAAATGCCATCATTATTATTATTATTATTATAAATGAGTCAAGCAGGTAAAACCGTTGTGTGAACTACACAAAGTACTGCATCCCTGCCCATCTCCTTGCTCTTTATATTCCTTGCCCCAGTGGGAGCATGACAGGAAGCGACAGATGGTAATAACACTACTACTACTAATGATAATTGTGGTGTTTGTCAGATTATTTGTTAAGCACTTACCATGTGCCAAACTCTGTACTAAGATACAGGAAAATCGGGACACGCTTGGGGCTCACAATCTAAAGAGAATGGAGAATAGCTATTGAACCCTCACTTTTCAGATGAAGGACCTGAGGCACAGAGTAGATAAGTGACTTGCCTAAGGTCACGCAGCAAATAAGGTCACACTGAGCCACGTGGCTTCAGTGGAAAGAGCACAGGCTTTGGAGTCAGAGGTCATGGGTTCAAATCCCAGCCAATTGTCAGCTGTGTGCCTTTGGACAAGTCACTTAACTTCTCCGGGCCTCAGTTACCTCATCTGTAAAATGGGGACTGTGAGCCCTCCCGTGGGACAACCTGATCACCTTGTAACCTCCCCAGCGCTTAGAACAGTGCTTTGCACATAGAAAGCACTTAATAAATGCTATTATAAATAAGTCGCAAGAGCTGGGATTAGAATTCAGGTCCCCTGACTCCCAGTCTTGCCCCTCTGGCAGCCAGAGCCTGGTCTGTTAATTATACAGCTGCTTTTGTAAGATCTACGAATACAGTCTTGCCATCTCCAGAAGCCCTAAATTGCCCCGCTGTGCTTTAATTTGAAGCCAGAGTGAGACTGAGTCAGTGCAGGGTTAAATATATTCTTCAGTAGCTCATCCAGAAGGACCCTGACCAGGCTCTTTCTTACTTTTCTTCTCGAAGACAGAGATTATGGTAGCATCTTGGAAGTCCTGTGGCATCTCTTCAATCAGTCAGAGCACCATCCTAAGTGCCTGGGAGAGTACAATAATCAATCAATCAATCAATCAATCGTATTTATTGAGCGCTTACTATGTGCAGAGCACTGTACTAAGTGCTTGGGAAGTACAAATTGGCAACATATAGAGACAGTCCCTACCCAACAGTGGGCTCACAGTCTAAAAGGGGGAGACAGAGAACAAAACCAAACATACTAACAAAATAAAATAAATAGAATAGATATGTACAAGTAAAATAAATAAATAAATAAATAGAGTAATAAATATGTACAAACATATATACATATATACAATAAGACAGGGTTGGTTTTACTGGGGAGACACGCTTAGTCTAGAGGGGGATCAGAGGTCTCTGTGTTGAGGAATAGCACTCTCCATAGAGCAAAATGGGGATCAGAGTCCTGGAAGTCTTAATTCTGTTTCATGTCATGTCCTTGGATGCTTGTTTCGTCAGGCAGTGCACAAGCCTGAATCTCTGCGGTGATGCTGAATTTCTATCCTAATGACTGCTTTCTAAGGGAGGCGATGGCTTTCTGGTGCTTCACTGTGAATCTGAATTGCCGGAATTGGAGTACGCTCATCATTTGTACCTTAATCTTTGGGATGTTAAACTCTAATTCCATCTTTCCATTTGCCTCCGTAAAGAGACCAACATCTGTTTGGAGATCCGCTTCTGAATGAGCATACCCTCTGCTATCATAAACGCAGTGAAGAGGCCTTCCAAGAGGCCTTCGCAGACTGAGCCCCTTCCTTCCTCTCCCCCTCGTCCCCCTCTCCATCCCCCCCCCTTACCTCCTTCCCTTCCCCACAGCACCTGTATATATGTATATATGTTTGTACATATTTATTACTCTATTTATTTATTTATTTATTTTATTTGTACATATCTATTCTATTTATTTTATTTTGTTAGTATGTTTGGTTTTGTTCTCTGTCTCCCCCTTTTAGACTGTGAGCCCACTGTTGGGTAGGGACTGTCTCTATATGTTGCCAGTTTGTGCTTCCCAAGCGCTTAGTACAGTGCTCTGCACATAGAAAGCGCTCAATAAATACGATTGATTGATTGATTGATTGAAGTTCTGTTACACCAGTGGCTGGCACATTTTAGAGCTGAAGAACTGTATACCATATTGTCCATTTTTTATCAATGAGACTTAGTGGAGTGCAGTCTTTCACCCTGCCATAGTCTCATTTACAATCGAGCATGATTTCTTTGCCTATCTAATGTTTACTTGCCATAAACATAGTATTTACATAATCAACTATAGCCTTTCTTACTAAAATGCGGTGTTACAGAGAGCAATTTAGATCGAATGCTACAGAAAAATAGAGGGACATTGTTACTATTATGCAGCCTCGAATCTGCTTTAATGTGATGTGGCTCTGCAGGAAAATGTGTTGAAAAGCTTGTTTCCAATTCAGATCAAAGGCTCTCTCAGCAACAGTCCATCAGATCATTAGCATTGCCAGGGAACTAAATTACAAGTTCACTCCACTGTTGACTGGAAACAGTGAACTTTTTAAGCAGTTGCAAATTGGTTAAATTGGCTACTTGTGCAGGACTAAGGAATTCCAGATGAAGTCAAGGAAAGCGTCAGACAGTTTCTTGGTCGGAACAAGTTTCTTGGTTTGTTTTCCACAACCTTCCTGAATTTCATACCGATGTGACTGAAGCCATGTACTATTTTTTATTATTTTTGAACTACCTTCCCCATAACCTCTACTTTCCAGGAACTGCGTGAAGGGAGGAGGGACGAAGAAGAAGGAAAAAAAGGAAAAGCAGGAAAAAAAAAGAATCTGCAAAGGGATGACAGGTATTATTGAGAGCCTTCAGTGGCCAGCTTATTGGCAACAACATTTTTTTATCACATGACGTTTAAAAGGAATGAAACTACCATACTGGAGGAGGATTGCCTGTAGAGAACATAAAACATCGAATTTGCCAGACTCCTAGAGAAGCTTGAAAACCTCACTTTCCTTGGTATTTGACTCCTCTATAATTTTGATCAATCAATTGTCCAGAGGTCTCCCTTTGTGAAATCAGAAGTGGTTATTAATTTAATGTTGTGGACAGGAACGTGTCTACCAACTCTGTTGTAGTCTACTCTCCCAAGCGCTTATTACAGTGCTTTGCAATTCGCCAATTCAATTCAATTGTATTTATTGAATGCTTACTGTGTGCAGAGCACTGTACTAAGCACTTGGGAAGTACAAGTTTGCAACATATAGAGACGGTCCCTACCCAACAGCGGGCTCACAGTCTAGAAGGGGGAGACAGACAACAAAACAAAACATATAAACCAAATAGAATAAATATGTACAAGTAAAATAGAGTAATAAATATGTACAAACATATATACATATATACAGGTGCTGTGGGGCGGGGAAGGAGGTAAGGCGGGGCAGATGGAGAGGGGGAGTAGTTTGCATATACTAAGCATTCAATAAATACCATTGATAAATGTCCCTCTTGATGAATGTGCATACAGACGTGTTTAGAATTAAAGACATTTAGGACTTTAATACTGCAGTGGAGAACTACCATGTTGATGGTAGTTTGGTCCCTTTTTATTCAGGGCCTGAAAATTTAACAATTTGGGGAGGGGCATGTAGGGGAGTGGGCGAGGGGGGAAACTACATAGGACTAATATTCTGAATGGCCACCAAGTGAATAGAATCATTTCTAAGGTCTCCGTAACCGACTGGCTGGGGCCATGAATTTGGGGCCATGACAGTTTGTCAGACCAATTAGCTTGGGCATGTCTGTTTGCAGTCCTGTTATCTTGTCAACAGATCATATGAATTAAAAATGGGGTTGAAAACAGCAGGATTTGTATCCTACCTTGATCTAGGGAGACCTCTAATGAATACATGGGTTCCTTTGAGCTTGTCACTTCACCAGGTATCAGGGTATAGAGTAGCACCTTCTGAGAAACAGGCAGCAGAATTGAGGTGGAGGGGGGAGAGAATGAGAATGAAATTGACTTACCAGGTTGGAAATCTGCTTTCCAAAACGTGTGCCCTGATTACCATAGGACGGCAAGAACTGCTAAGGGAACAAGTATAACATGCTGCATATTTAGTATAACAATCACCCTACTGATGACAAATTACGGGGACATTTGTTAACTCTGGACCAAGCTAATTCTCAGAGGGAAGAAATCCACTGTTCACAGTCCCTCCTTCAACTGGAAAGCCATCTTCTAGCTTCTCCAGGAAACACTGCAGAATGTTAAGCTTTCTGTGGGCAGGCAATGTGTCTATCACCTCCATTATATTGTATTCTCCCAAGTGCAAAGTACAGTGCTTTGCACATAGTAAAGTTTCAAGAAAAATGATTGATTGCTTAAGTCCCCACCTTTCCAATCATGTACTCGCCCAAGTGCTCTGTACAGTGCTCTGCACAAAGTAAGCGCTCCATAGATATGATGGAATGATTGAATGACTGTCATCCTTTCTTGATACTCTAATGTAGTCTCTTTGTTGCCACATTTATAAAACTTGGATTTGTTATTTATAGATACTTTTACTTTACTATTTTCTTAATTCATTTCTGCTTATCTTCCACATTAGATTGTAAGCTCCTCAAGGGCAAGAACTATATTTTGTACTTCTAGCATATGCCCCCCCCCCCACCGCCGTGTTTACTGTAGTTCTCTACATGCAGTATACATTTAAATTCTGCTGATAATGAGGAGTTAAAAGTTTTAAAAAGATAATTTCACCTTCTTTAATTGATTGAATGGGTCTGCCATAAACTCCTTTATTTAGGAATGCATCTCAACTCTCGGTTCTGTTCTGTTCTCTAAGGTAACAGCGGCAGATGGAAGTGTTTTTTTTCATCTTTGTTTTGCATAGGCTAATGCGTTTGCTCTGTAGTGAATCCTGCATGGTTCTCAATGCCAGTGTACCCTGAATCCCAATTCTTTGTTCAAGAATATCTAGATGCTTCAGCTAGGGTACAGGCATGCGCTTCCTCAGTGGTGCAAAATGGTGGCATCACACTGCGCTCCCCATGTATGGTTTATTGTTCATTTCCAGGGGCAATTCACCTTGATTTTATGAACTCTTAATTAGTTGGTACCCTGCAGCTGTGCTGCATTTCATCAGTGCAATTCAGAATGGAAAGAATGAGCAATTCCTAGATTTGATTTGCAGGGATCAGGAATTGATTTATTTTCCAGACAGGATGTCTCTGCTGGCCCTGGTTCTCTCTCAGGGCACTGCAAGGCTGCAAGAGGAGAAGCTACTGAAAAAGCAAAAACAAAAAGAAACCCTTTTGCTTAATAGTTTAAGAGTTCTTAGACAGATTCTGGCTTTTTAGTTACTAAGCCCTATTGCTAAATATTTTTGGATAGACTGCTGCACTTTTACTAAAAAGGTTTAAAAAGAAACCCAGTCCAAATAAATTCATCGCATGTGCTGGGGGTACATTAATGAACGTTTGTTGAGCTCAATATTCTGATCCCGGCTCTGCCACTCGTCTGCTGTATGACCTTGGGCAAGTCACTTCACTTCTCTGGGCCTCAGTTATCTCATCTGTAAAATGGGGATTAAGATGGTGAGCCCAGTGTGGGACGGGGATTGTGTCTGATCATTCATTCATTCATTTAATCGTATTTATTGAGTGCTTACTGTGTGCAGAGCACTGTACTAAGCGCTTGGGAAATACAAGTTGGCAACATATAGAGATGGTCCCTATCCAACAGTGGGCTCTAGAAGACCAGCTTTTGTTGTATCTACTGCAGTGCTTAGAGCAGTGCTTGACACATAGTAAGCGCTTAGCATATACCATCATTTTTATTATTATTATATTTTAACACCTGAGGTCCTGGGGCTATGAGAATATGCAGCCCCAACTGTTTTACTCATCTACACCAAATTCTTAAAGAGTCCGCCACAGTTTTAAAATGAAACACACAAAAACTAGTATTAGTCATATAGCAAAACATTCTTGAAGGGCATTCTTTCTTATAGAGGCAAGCTTCGAATTAGAAGTATACTTAATATTTGTGTAATTCACAAATATTTCATTTCATTTCTCAGTTCCTAAGTGGATGGAGGAGCAAGCGGTACCTAAGACTAATTTTTATCATTCAAACTTGAAGATGTGTATTATTTCCCATCATTACATCCCATAATCCAAGTCTGTGTAACACTGCAGAAGAGCTATATACCCCAGAAATCCTTGAAACGTTTTCAGAAGGAAAAGAAAAGCCCACATTTTAATTAGCTTCATTTGTATGCAGATACGAGGAAAGGTAATCAGAGCCCTGGATGGATCTTAAATCAATTCTCTCTTTCAGCGTGACCGCTCTAACCCATCCCAGGCAGATGAAGCTCAATTCTGTTTTTAAAGATCCCCTCAGAAGCAGATTCTACAAGCTCCCTCGGAAACCCACTGGAGTTTTTAACAACTAGGACATTTTCCCCTAGATAGGACTATAATTCTTCATGCTGCCATTTAAGCCCATTTCCTCTTATTCTCTCCTTCGTGGAAATGGATGTGGCAATTGGTCCCAGTGAATGAACTATTTCTGTCATTTTAGCTGCAAGGGAGGGGCTGTCATCATTCAAATGCTGAGGTGGGTAGAGTCAGAAAACTAGTCTGAGGAAAATACTGCGGCTATGGCCCAGTGGATGGGAACTAACTTCTTATTTACAGGAGCTTCCTATTTCCCCCCTTCCTTCCGTTGTGCTCATTGCTGAAGGTAGAAAGGCCTTCCATTTGTTGATAATAGACAAATGTTTTCCATCGTTACTGTTTTGTTATCTGTCTCCCCCTTCTAGACTGTGAGCCCATTGTTGGGTAGGGACCGGCTCCATATGTTGCCGATTTGTACTTCCCAAGCACTTAGTAGTGCTCTGCACACAGTAAGTGATCAATAAATACGATTGAATGAAGGAATGAATGACCAGCCTAAAAACTACTTCCAAATTAGAAGTCTCTTTGGGCCCTTCAAAGCTGCCTGTGAGAATAAGGGCCATAGACTAAACTGCAGGCAGGTTTTTTGGGATTTTCTTAATGGTATTTGTTTAAGCACTTATTGTGTGTCAAGCACACTGTTCTAAGCACTGGGGATGGGCTGTTGATGAGGAGCCCTCCATACAGTCAACCACAAGCCTCATTAAGGAGGCTCTGATGGATAAATGTACTAGACATGCTCAGTGATAAAGATTCTTTGTGATCAAAGTTATGATCTATGATATAAAATAAACATATACCTGTAATCTATATCTTAATGGTGCTGCCTAAATTTTTCTTTACCTTCCACTTAAGCATTCATCATTATTTAAAGCCTTACTGTATTAGAGCTCAAGAGAGTGCAAGTTAAAAAAGAGAGACCCAATCACTGCTTCAGAGGAGCTAATAATCAAATGGGGAGGCAAGCAGATACGTGTACTGGGAGGAGGAAAAGCGTTCATATAACTGACCATGCGAAAGATTGGAAAAATGACTAAATACATAAATGACTTAATAAACTGTCATATGATTTTTGGGTGATATGGTCGGAGGAAGTGAGAATTAGTTGGGGGATACTTCTCAAGCTTAAAGATGCAAAGATTTCCACACAAGTGAAAAATACAGAGGAGTCAAAACTGAAATCTTGTGTCCAACCTAATTATCTTGTATCTACCCCAGTACTTAGAACGGTGCCTGGAACATAATAAGCACTGAAAATTACCGAAACTATTATTATTATTGTTATTATTATTATTATTACCCGAGCCACAGCCAGCCAGCCCATCAGAGCTCTGACAGGACTGCACTTAACCAGAAACCAAGAATTCTGCCCAAAAAAGGATGACTTCAGGAATGGATTAAGTCAAATTCATCTCTTAGTGACATTTTCATTATTTTCTGGACTTCACACGTACAGAGGAATGGGGAGACAATGAGGAGAGCCACAAAACCCATTAAAAGGGTATAACAATAAGGCCTAAAGAAATAGGAGTTATCCAGCCTGAAAGAGAGGAGATAAGGGGATTCAGATTAATGGAGGAAGTTTATTTGGAACAAGACTATATGTTCTCCATTTTCATTCAGGACAGAACAAGAGGAAATTGCTTTAAACCACACAGAACGAGAGATCTGGGTTAGTTTCAGGGAAGATTTCCTGAGCTTGAGAGTTATTAAATACAGAGGGAGGTTGTAGATTTCCCTCATTTGGTACCTAACAATTAATAATGCCATGGGGTGAATATCCTGGCAAATTCCTTCTCCTTTATTTTCCCTCCTCCCACTCCCCACCTTACCAGCTTCCAACCGAGAGGACACCCGAGTCCAAAGGAGCTCTGGAGCAATGGTGGGATTTTGGTCCCTGCTGAGAAAAAGCCAAGATGAACCCAGGATGTAGGGCTGAAGCAGACCCCCATACTTTCCCCATGGTATGTTGATCTTCTAGGTCAGCCCTAACAATTTGATCTGGGGAGCTCGGGAACTGTAAATCACCTCTGGTCAGACTGATCCCTCAGCCCCAACCTAATCCAGGTCTAGATATCTCCTGGCAGG
This sequence comes from Tachyglossus aculeatus, assembly GCF_015852505.1. Taxonomy (NCBI): domain Eukaryota; kingdom Metazoa; phylum Chordata; class Mammalia; order Monotremata; family Tachyglossidae; genus Tachyglossus; species Tachyglossus aculeatus. The sequence continues at coordinate 16,571,811 of NC_052090.1, read as the reverse complement.
GTCTCTCTTCACTGGAAGTCTTAAAACAGCTTCTTTTAAAAATGGCCATTTAAAGGTCACAGCTCCAGTCAGCAATTAACTCTCTGATTTCCCCATTGAACACTGCAATCTCCTTTTATTCTTATCGCCTTTTCTAGGACAGCAGCATTTTACTATCGACTGCCTCAGAATGATTTAAAACAATGTAAAGTATTGTTAGAATCAATCAATCAATCAATAGTATTTATTGAGCGCTTACTGTGTGCAGAGCACTGTACTAAGCGCTTGGGAAGTACAAGTTGGCAACATATAGAGACAGTCCCTACCCAACAGTGGGCTCACAGTCTAAAAGGGGGAGACAGAGAACAAAACCAAACATACTAACAAAATAAAATAATAGAATAGATATGTACAAGTAAAATAAATAAATAAATAAATAGAGTAATAAATATGTACAAATATATATACATATATGCAGGTGCTGTGGGGAAGAGAAGGAGGTAAGATGGGGGGATGGAGAGGGGGACGAGCGGGAGAGGAAGGAAGGGGGGTTAGAAGACAAAACAAAAAGTACATTCTACTCTTGATTTACCCAAATTCCTGTGAATAGAGGTTACAATGAGCATAATCTCATGTTCAGTTCTTTCTCCAAATGATGATGATGATGATAATAACAATAATAATGATGACATTTATTAAGCACTTACTATGCACAAAGCACTGTACTAAGCACTGGGGAGGTTACAAGGTGATCAGGTTGTCCCACGGGGGGCTCAAGTCTTCATCCCCATTTTACAGATGAGGGAACTGAGGCACAGAGAAGTTAAGTGACTTGCCCAAAGTCACACAGCTGACAATTGGCGAAGCCGGGATTTGAACCCATGACTTCTGACTCCAAAGCCCGGGCTCTTTCCACTGAGCCACGCTGCTTCTCATTATTGTTATAATAGTAATAATAATGGTACTTGTTAAGTGCTACGTGAAAACACTATACTATGCATCGAGGTAATTACAAGATAATCTGGTCAGACACTTTCCCTGCACCTCACCAGGCTCACAGAAAAAGGGGAAAGGAGAAGAGGTTTTTAATCTCTATTTTATAGATGGGGAAACTGAGGCACAGATAAGTTAAAGGCCTTGTCCAAGATCACCCACAGCGAGTGAGTGGTGGATCTGGGATTGGAACTCAGGTCCTCTACCTTCGAGGCCCGTGCTCTTTCCACTGGACCACACTGCTAAACAAATGTTTTGGAGACCAAGGAAAGCAAAGACAAGAATATATGCTGATACAGTGGGTAGGGATCCACTTCCCATTTTGAACATTCTAGATGAAGCTCTATTTTCTTTCTTATTCATTTACATTTTTCAAAGTAGAAGTAATTTAAAATGTATATTTTATTCTGCAGAACAATTGTTGCATTGGACGACTAATCTGCAAAATGCTATGAAAAGAAATGTGACTGTTAAAGTGATTCCATTTTACATTTGTTAAACAACCTGCTTGGCTTCAACTTTTTAACGGGGTTGATTTGGTTCATAAGTGAAAACTGGGATGTCATGACAAAAATTTTCAGTGTAAAAAAAGGCAAGCCCTAAAATTAAATGTTTGAATATTGTAATTTGATGCTGTAACACATTTGTATTTCTGCTGATGCTTCACCCAAGCAGTATGACCTAGTGGATAAAGTATGTGTCTGTGAGCCAGAGACCTGGGTTCTAATCCTGCCTCCTCCACTTGCCTGCTGTGTGACCTTGGTCGAGTCACTTAACTTCTCTCTGCCTCAATATCCTCTCTTCTGTTAGACTGTAAACCACATGTGAGATTGAGACTGTATACAGCCTAATTCACTTCTATCTACACCAGCACTTAGATCAGTTCTTGACACATAGTAAGTACTTAAATACTATCATCATTAACAAATACCACAGGAAAAAAATAGATATTTATACACATGCAGACACACTTAATGCTTTCAAAACTATAAATATTCAATGCATTATAGATCTGAAGAGTGAATGTTAGCCAGAAAAATATATCTCTTACACATTTAAAGCTCATCTTGGCCGTTTTTTGTTCGCAACCAAACTACTTGTTTTTAAACTCTTCATTTCTTTTATTCCATAATAAGAGTTTATTTCTGAACATAATAGCTTTTATATCCTATGTGTCTTGCAAATTTGTTGTTTTCTGACGGTATGAACTCTCAGGAGCTATGAACAATGTACCTAATTCTCAGAAGATACTTTTTACTCGGTATCCTTTATCCAAATACCTCAAAAGTTTACAACCATGTACAGTAAAGGCTGTTATTCTTATTTTACAGCTCATCTCTCCATCCTATATCTTCCCTAACTGCCACATCAGCTCTGCTATGTCACCTAAGCACGTAGATATTCACATCACCCCTACTGCTGAAATCTGTTTTAGTGCCTTTCTTCCCCAGTAGACTGTAAGCTCCTTAGGCTAGGGATCCTATCTCCTAATTCTGCGGTGCACTCTCCTAAGCTCTTAGTGTAGTGCTTTGCACCAAACAGATGCTCAATAGATATTATTAATTGACATAGGAAGTGAGTGACTTACCTGGTAAATCGGTTATGATGCTGAAAGTATGACACACCATCTGGCAGCGGTCGCGTAAAGACTGTATTCTCTCTGCAACTATCCATGAACTCTCTGTGGGTGAAATTCGGCCTTATTTTGCTTAACAATGCTGCTATTAAGCACGTCCATGCTATTTGTCCTGCCTCTATCACATCTGCTGCATGCAACTCACTTAACCTCCTGTTCCTCAGTTTTCTGATCTGTAAAACTGGGGACAAGACACCTCCTCTCTCCTCTTCTAAGACTGGGTGTCCCATGTGGGACAGAGAATGTATCTGATCTGATGATCCTGTATTTTCCCTAGTGCTTAGCACATAGCTCGACATGTAGTAAGCACTGAATAAATGTCATCATTATTATTATTGTTATTAATTGAGCTACTAAGTTCATTGCCTTTTTTTTCGGGCATAGTCTTGATAATAAATAAATGCACGGAACAGAGAACTGGAAGAGCACCAGAGAATCATCTCTCTCGGTCTCCTGCTGCACGGCAGCCAGACAACATAAACATCCCTGAACCACAGAAGGCTCTCTTCAGTAACGGCACTTCATTCCAGACTTCTCCATTCATTCACCTTTGATTCCCAGATCTTTTTCCCCTGCATTCACATAGAGCCAATCTGGCGGACTGGCAGGATTCTGACTGGTGTTGGAGGGGATGCTGAACAAGCAGAGAAGGGGGGTTCAATGTGGGCACAAATATGGCAAAGTGAATGAAGAGAGTTGGGGTTGGAAAAGACGGGAGCAATGTGAGAGGGAATCAGAGCAGAGCCCAGTCCATTTAGGCATCAGAGAATTTTGTGGCCCTGACTATTTTCCCCTCATTGATTTTTCCCTACTGAGCTCAATTCAACTCTTTATTAGAGTTCACCTGGCTTTCTTTTGACTCCTTGTATTAATGTCGATTGCCTGCTTTGACACTCACCTGGAAGTCTCTGAACTATTATTTTGAAGAAGTCCTTCTTGCACCAAGGCCCTTGAATAATAATTTTTTAAATGGCATTTGTTAAGCGCTCATATTTGTCGGGCGCTGTACTAACAGTTGGGGGAGATTCGAGCTAATCAGGTTGGACACGATCCATATCCCACGTGGGACTCACAGTCTTAGTTCCCATTTTACAGATGAGGTAACTGAGGCACAGAGGAGTTAAGTGACTTGCCCGAGGTCTCCCAGCAGAGAAGGGGAGGAGCTGGGATTGGAACCCAGACCCTTCTGATTCCCAGGCCTGTGTTCTATCTACTAGACCACCCTGCTTCTCTTTTCCTCTGCTTGGATGTGATGGGAGGGAGAAAGAAACAGTAATCAAGTGCTCTTGGGATTTTTCTCTTCAGAGAAACACTTAGATTTCTCCCACATAAGGCAAGACTGGACCATGACTGGCAGAACAGATGCTAATTATTTAGGACCAAAAGTTCCCACACACTCTGGATTGGGTGGGAGTTGTCATCCAAACTGAGGTAGCATGAGGGAGAACTTCCAATCTCTGCTTTTCACTCACAGCGCTACTTTCCAGGACATTTGGACAACGTGATGTCCGTGGTACTCTGGTGGGCAAAAATGACCCAGAGTGGGGAGAGCAGGGAAGTTAACCACATTGTCCCGAGGTTTTTTTTAAAAAAAATTAATGGCATTTGTTAAGTACTTACTATGTACAAGGCACTGTTCTAAGCACTGGGGTACATATAAGTTAAGCAGGTTGGACACAGATCCTCTCCCCGATAGAGCTCACTGTCTTAATCCCCTTTCCGTAGACGCGGTAACTGAGGCACAGAGAAGTGAAGTGACTTGCCCAAGGTCACCCAGCAGATGTGGCAGAGCCAAAATTAGGACCCAGGTCTCTCTCACTCCCAGGCCCATTTTTTATCCACTATGCCACCCTGGTTTTCCATTAGAAAAGGTAAATCTGATGGCATTTACTGGGGGAATTCAGAGATGGAACTTCCGGGTTTCCAATCTGGGGACCACCTGGATGGCGGCTTCCCTGGTCTTAAACCTTCATGATGAAGAAATTGGAGACGGGCAAAACTCTGTGGCAGCCTAATACCACCAAAGCTTGGAGTGATTCTTCGATTTTAACATGCATCTAGATTTTCCTTTAAAAGCAAATGGATTACCAGCAAGGTAAGTGATGACCTTGTTGGCAAGTATCTGTGGTTGTGAGGGCCCTATCTGCCATCATTTTCATATGAGCTACTCAAACTCTCCACAAGAATTTATCAGCTGAAGATAAGGTTCAACATTAAAATATTGTTATGATTTTTTCAAAAAGACTGCCCCGGTCTTGCACCCAATGTAATCATGAGGGTGAGGGAGGAAAAAGCAAAGCAGAAGGAAATCATTAAGAAGAGGAAAATAGAAGTTGCTTCAGTTAATCACTGGTACTTATTGAGTGCCAGTGGGCAGAGCATTGTTCTGAGCGCTTGGGAGAGAACGCCAGAACACTTGACCCACCTGGAAGATACAGGAGGAGAAAGGCTGGGAAAAGACTCATACTTGGCGCCATATTTATTTGGCCCCCATCATCCACTGGCACTGGGTACATCATCTTGTTTTCAGGCTTTGTGCCAGATAACAGATGGGCTCAGATCTCAGCATCCAAGAGAAAATGATCAAAAACCAAATGTTCTTTTTGAGGGGTATGACTCAGGGCCAGGAAGCAGCATAGCGTAGTGGATAGAGCCTGGGCTTGAGAGTTGGAAGGTCATGGGTTCTAATACTGGATCCACCACTTGTCTGCTGTGTGACCTTGGGCAAGTCACTTCTCTGTGCCGCAGTTACCTCATCTGTAAAATGGGGATTGAGACTGTGAGCCTCACGTGGGACAGGGACTATGTCCAACCTGATTTGCATGTATCTGTCCCAGCCTTTAGTAGTGTCTGGTACATGGTGATTGCTTAAATATCACAATTATTATTATTATTGTAGAAAAAGTCCTTCAGCCTCGATCTTCGACTCCAGTGGTGCAAAAGGGGACATTCCATCATGGCTCCTGCTTCGAATCATTTAAAACACGAGTCTGTGAAAGCAGAATTGAGGCCTTGTCAAAACAACACTTGGGGGTCTGAGGATGTAGAAGGTTTCTTAACTGCTTTGTTTGGGGCCTTGGTCCTGGATTCCACAGATCTGTCTGGGCAATGACTCCAAGAGCGAAGCAGCGTGGCTCAATGAAAAGAGCCCAGGCTTTGGAGTCAGAGGTCATGGGTTCAAATCCCAGCTCCGCCAATTGTCAGCTGTGTGACTTTGGGCAAGTCACTTAACTTCTCTGTGCCTCAGTGACCTCATCTGTAAAATGGGGATTAAGACTGTGAGCTCCCCGGGGGACAACCTGATCACCTTGTAACCTCCCCAGCGCTTAGAACAGTGCTTTGCACATAGTAAGCGCTTAGTAAATGCCATTATTATTATTATTAACCTGAATAGAAGTGGTCGAAGGCTTATGACATAGCTTCCTTGCAACAGAAGCCCGTCCTATTTTACATTCTTCACTAGCTGGAGCAGAGGGAAATTCTCATGTTGCCAGAGTTCATGTAAGAGGAGCAGTGTGGCCTAGAGGAAAAAACACAGGCCTCGGAGTCAGAAGACCTGCATTCTAATCCTGGCTCCACCATTGCCTGCTGTGTGACCTTGGGCAAGTTGCTTAACTTCTCTGTGCCTCAGTTTCCTCATCTGTAAAATGGGGATTCAATACCTGCTTTCCCTCCTACTTAGGCTGTGAGTCTCATTTTGGACAGGAACTATGTCTGACCTGATAAACTAGAATCTACTCCAGTGTGTGGCATATAGTAAGTGCTTAACAAATACAATAATAATAATAATAGAAGATTGGAGAGAAAACCCTTCTGGTTTAAGCAAATTTATGCCTTTCTCGTAAATTATTGATAAATGCTTGTACTCTACTCTCCCAAGCACTTAATACAGCGTTCTACACACAGTAAATACTGAACACACAGTAGAACACACAGTAAACACTGAAAGACCATTGATTAATCAATTTTCTATGGCAGCAGAAACACTTTTCAAAAAACATTGACCAATGTATGCCCTTTTTGGGGTAGCTGAGAGTTAGGCAAGAGAATGATATACACGCTAGTTTATTCTACATTCAATTTTGCTTTTGTGATTGACGAACTGCATTTACAGTCTTCCCTTTCATTCTCATCATATATATATATATATATGATATCATATATATTACATATATAATATAATATATATGTTTGCCCGTCTCCCCTATGAAATGCAGTCATCTTACTGAACTCAATCTTCACTCAGACCTATCTGTCCAACCCACCTGTACTCTCTGGAGCAGTAAGCCCAACTCCTAATCTGTTTTAGTGTCTGTCTCCTGCTGTAGACTGTAAAGTTCTTTGTGGGCAGGTACTGCATCTACCATCTCTGTTGTACTGCAGTTTTCCAAGCACTTAGAACAGTGCTCCACACAAAGTAAGCGCTTAAAAAATACCACTGATTGAACTCTAAGGAGGTGGGGAGGGGCTGGGCCGACTGAATTTATGTTCCCAAGTGCCTAGAACAATTCTCGGCCAACAAAGGGCACTAAATAATATAAATGATGATGATGCTGTGTTGAAATGGAGTCACTTTCCCACAGACACAAAAATTAGGAATGACACAGGAAAGTTGCTTCGGGATTCCTAACTGTCACACCATCCTGTGTCTTAGTAAGGCGCGGAAAATTGTATTGGCCTGCCTCAAAATGAACTACGGTGTACGTTTTCAAAGCACTTTGAGAAATAAGGATAATGATAAATACTACTACTAATAATGGCATTTATTAAGCGCTTACTATGTGCAAAGCACTGTTCTAAGCGCTGGGGAGGTTACAAGGTGATTAGGTTGTCCCACGGGGGGCTCACAATCTTAATCCCCGTTTTACAGATGAGGTAACTGAGGCCCAGTGAAGTGAAGTGACTTGCCCAAAGTCACACAGCTGGCAAGTGGTGGAGGTGGGATTTGAACCCATGACCTCTGACTCCAAAGCCCGGGCTCTTTCCACTGAGCCACACCACACCTCCTGATAAGGATATTCATTCATATATACACATGCAGATTGTATATCCCCCATCGTCCCTTCCAAGCACTTAGTAGAGTCCTCTGTACTAGGTGCTCAGTAAATGCTATTGCTCAAGTGATCATCATTCCTTTTTGTATAAAGATGGTGTTAGCTATTTAAGAATATTACTTGCCAGGTGACTTGCTTAGAGGTTGCCTTGTTCCTCCAAAGTTCCACCGAGTGGAGTACTATGCCTTCTAATAATAATAATAATAATAATAACAATAATAATATTTGTTATGCCCTTAAGTGGAGCACTACATCTTCCAATAATTATAATAATAATAATGGTATTTGTTAAGCCCTTACTATGTTCCAGACACTGTTCTAAGCACCGGGGGGTGGATACAAGGAAATCAGGTGAGACACAGTCCCTGTTCCACACAGGGCTCACAGTCTTAATCCCCATTTTGCAGATGAGGTAACAAAGGCACAGAGAATTGAAGTGACTTGCCCAAGGTCACACAGCAGACAAGTGGTAAAGCCAGGCCTAGAACCCAGGTCATTCTGACACCCAGGGCCATGCTCTGCTTTCACTTTTCCCAGGGGAATTGAAATGAAAATTTAAGTTATGGTGCTGGCTTCATTTAAAGAGTTATATCTTCCCTAGTAGGAAGGAGAAGGAATTTATTTGGCATCATTAGAAGGAATAGCGAATGATCATGACCTAAATGTTGTCAAAACTGCACAGTGCATCAAAAGGAACCACTTGACTGTAAGTGTGGCCACTACAAAAGCGATCTTCTGGCCAACCTCAAAGTTCCATGTCACACACCCATGTTGGACTAATGTAAGAACTGTAGAGTTCACAGCAAGTTTAACCTGAATTGGTCTCACACGAACCGAAATTGATAGCAGATGAGAGTGCAACAGGTTCCGGAATAATTACATTCTTGGTATTTTGCTCCCGCTAATTATAGCACTAGCTGAATGAACTTCTGTTCTGGAAAGGCTACTGGTGAGACTGGCATGCACATCTGTTTGATATGAATCTACATATTTGCTCATTTGCCAAAAACGCAGAATAGACCTCTGAATTAGCTTCACAGCTCAGTTAATCACTTCCAAGCCGAAGAATCAGCTGAATATATTATTACTTTACTTTCCCCGCAATCAGATTCCCAAAAGTCAAAAGGGAACACTTCGGAAAAGTGTTTTCACACGGAACGGTAATGCCCCCAAAGGAAGTTTTCCCCTGCTGATTTGTAAATATCATTCCCATTCGTATTGATTAGCATTAAGGACTCCCACCAAGTTGCAAAACTTGTAGAGCAAACGGTTTGGAAACCCTGAGAATAAACTGTCACTTCAACAAGGGGGGGTTACCTCGGGATATTGGGACGATTGTCTTGCTTCGGGGAGGAGGGTCATGGTTTGGGGGATTCCTCCAGCAAGGCCCATTAGGTACTACTGTCAGTTAGTAAGATGGTGGATGGACGTCTGACACCATGAGACAGCAGCCTGGCAGTGGAAGAGTTTGACGAGGGGGAGGCCCCGCATCCTCTCTCAGCAGCCGGAATAGCTGCATTGTTGGGGGGTTTGGCGTGATCACCAAAACACTGCCCTCCGAGCCCCCAGACCCAAAGTCACAGATGGCAGAATTGAGAGCTGGCAGCTGCCAGTGAGCTGCTCTGCCCCCGTCCCACACTCTTCCCCATTCCCCCTTTCTCAGCTTCTCCCCTTCTCCCTCCCCTCTTCTTCTCTCCTTCCCTACTCTCTCCAACCTTTCCAGCCCCACCCTTACGACCATGCTTGCCGTCCCCCAACTTTAACCACATTGAATCTGCTTCAGGATTTCAAAAGTTGTGCCATGAACGGACTTCAAGCCTGGGACTGATGACAGCTTCACTGGCTGTTAATTGTTCAATCAGTCGTATTTATGAGACGCAGCATGGCGTAGTTGACAGAGCATGGGCTTGGTAATCAGAAGGTCATGAGTTCTAATCCCAGCTCTGCCACTTGTCTGCTTGGCATTCATTCATTCATTCAATTGTATTTATTGAGCGCTTACTGTGTGCAGAGCATTGTACTAAGCGCTTGGGAAGTAGAAGTTGGCAACATATTGAGACGGTTCCTACCCAACAGCGGGCTCACAGTCTAGAAGGGAGAGACAGACAACAAAACAAAACATGCAGACAAAATCAAAATCGTCAAAATCGTCAGAACAAATAGAATTAAAGCTATACGCACATTATTAACAAAATAAATAGTAAATATGTGCAAGTAAAATAAATAGAGTAATAAATTATGTACAAGTAAAATAGAGTAATAAATCTGTACAAATATATACACAGGTGCTATGGGGAGGTGAAGGAGGTGGGGGGGTGGATGGGAAGGAGGAGAGGAAAAAGGGGGCTTAGCCTGGGAAAGCCTCCTGGAGGAGGTGAGCTCTCAGTAGGGCTTTGAAGGGAAGAAGAGAGCTAGCTTGGTGGATGTGTGAAGGGAGGGCATTCCAGGCCAGGGGAAGGAAGTGGGCTGGGGTTTGATGGTGGGACAGGCGAGAACGAGGTACATTGAGGAGATTAGCGGTAGAGGAGCGGAGGGTGCGGGCTGGACTGGAGAAGGAGAGAAGCGAGGTGAGTAGGAGGGGGTGAGGTGATGGACAGCCTTGAAGCCGAGAGTGAGGAGTTTTTGCTTGATTCGTAGGTTGACAGGCAGCCACTGGAGATTTTTGAGGAGGGGAGTAACATGCCCAGAGCATTTCTGCACAAAGATAATCCAGGCAGCGGCGTGAAGTATAGACTGAAGTGGGGAGAGGCAGGAGGATGGGAGATCAGAGAGGAGGCTGATGCGATAAACCAGTCGGGATAGGATGAGAGATTGAACCAGCAAGGCAGCAGTTTGGGTGGAGAGGAAAGGGCGGATCTTGGCAATGTTGCGGAGGTGAGACCGCCAGGTTTTGGTGTCAGATTGGATGTATGGGGTGAACGAGAGAGCAGAGGCGAGGATGACACCAAGGTTGCGGGTTTGAGAGACGGGAAGGATGGTAGTGCTGTCTACAGTGATGGGAAAGTCAGGGAGAGGGCAGGGTTTGGGAGAGAAGATAAGGAGTTCAGTCTTGGACATACTGAGTTTTAGATAGTGGGCAGACATCCAGATGGAGATGTCCTGAAGGCAGGAGGAGGCACATTGTAAGAACTTAAAAAATACCACAATTATTATTACTGTTATTATTGAGTGCTTACTGTGTGCAGAGCACTGTACTAAGCACTTGGGAGAGTGCACTATAACAGACACATTCCCTGCCCACAACAAGCTTACAGTTTAGAGGGGGAGAAATTGTCATTGTTAATGATATTTGTTAAGTCTCTACTACATGCCAGGCACTGTACTAAGTGCTGGAGTAGGTATAAGATAATCAGGTTGGACCCAGTCCATGTCTCCTGTGGCACTCACAGTCTTAATCCCCATTTTACAGACGAGGGAACTGAGGCGCAGAGAAGTGAAGTCACTTGCCCTAGGTCACACAGCAGACACGTGGCAAAGCCGGGATTAGAACTCAGGTCATTCTGATTTCCAGGCTCATGCTCTATGCACTAGGCCTGAGATGCGTTCCCTCTGAAAATGGTATTGTATTCCCCACACTCATTTTATTTAATCAGGACTCTCAAATTACAATAACCCTCTTGTCGGATTCAGCTCAGAGCAATCAGCATTCATATTGTTCTTTCAAGCCCCAAGTTACCTTGATATGAGCTACAAAAATAAAACCACACAGCTCTAAGTGTCAAGTCACCCTGCATTACATAAAAAGGGTTTCGATTCACCTCTGAAAACTTCCACAGCAATCTCATCCGTCAGCGCTAGCCTTACTATGTGTTTCTTGCATGTTGAGAAGCAGCGTGGCCTAATGGAAAGAGCACCGGCCTGCGAGGCAGACAGTTTGAGTTCTAATCCTGGCTCTGCCATGCAACTGCTGTGTGACCTCGGGCAAGTCACTTAACTTCTCTGTGCCTCAATTACCTCACCTGTAAAATGAGGATTAAATCCTAATCCCTCCTTCTTAAAGTGTGCGCTCCATCTGGAGCAAGGACTAAGTCTTCCCTGATGAACTTATATCTATTACTACTCTATTTATTTATTTATTTATTATTACTCTATTTATTTATTTATTTTACTTGTACATATCTATTCTATTTATTTTATTTTGTTAGTATGTTTGGTTTTTTTTTTCTCTGTCTCCCCCTTTTAGACTGTGAGCCCAATGTTGGGTAGGGACTGTCTCTATATGTTGCCAATTTGTACTTCCCAAGCGCTTAGTACAGTGCTCTGCACATAGTAAGCACTCAGTAAATATGATTGATTGATTGATTGATTAACCCAGAGCTTAGAACAGTGCTTTGCACACATTAAGCGTTTAATGAGAACCGTAAATAAAGAGCAGTGGTGAGAACAGGCTAAGCACCATATACTAGAGAGAGAGAAGGGAGCATGGTTGCCACCAGGTAGCCTCACATCAACAAGGAAACAATCTTAGAATCTTTTCAATCATGTGTTCAAGAATTTAAGGCGCTCAATCAGCTCTCCCCTCCTACATCCCAATTCGTACACTCTACTCCTCTAACATCAACTTACTCTTTGTATTTCGATCTTATTTACCTCTAGCCCATGTCCTTCCTCAGGTCTGGAACTCTCTCCCTCTTCACATCCAACAGACCACCATTCTTCCCACCTTCAAAACCCTCCAAGAGGCCTTCCCTTCCTTCATTTTCCCTATTCAACTTCCTCTCTGCATTGACTGTGCACTCATCTCAGCCCCAAGGCAGTTAGGCACATTTCCTTATGCCCTATTTGTCCTATTCGTACAAATTTCTGTCTCCCCCTGAAGACTGTATGCTCCTTGAGGACAGGGATTGCACCTGCCAACTCTATTGCACTGTACTTTCCCAAGTGCTCTGCACACAGTATGTACTCGGTAAAAACCACTGATCTCTTACGCGATTTTAATCAATCAGGGAGCATACCGCCATGCAATGAGGTGGTTTAAAGTTTTTGTCAAATAATTTATTGGGTTCATTCCTTGTCTGCTACAAAAGAGCAGAAAACTGGAATGTTGAAACAAAGTATATAGCCCTAGAGAAACACACTTAGCATTTCTTCCATGCTCCAGAAGGGATTAATAATAATTTTACTTGTTAAGTGCTTACTGTGTGCCAAGCACTGGACTAAGCATTGGGGTAGAGACAAGATCATCAGGTTGGACACAGTCCCTGTCCCATAAAGGGCTCACACTCTTAATCCCCATTTTACAGATGAGGTAACAGAGGCACAGAGAAGAGAAGTGGCTTGCCCAAGGTCACACAACAGACAGGTGGCAGAGTCGGAATTAGAACCCAGATCCTTTGGACCCCCAGGCCTGTGCTCTAACCACTAAGCCATGGTGCTTCTCTCAACCACCCAATGCCATCCTTGTCAGCATCCGGAGTGGCTCCTAAGGGCACTCCTGTTGGCATTTGACACTATGGCCCCTGGGAATTGATTTCACCTCCAGTTCTTATTCTGAGGTGTTGTGGGAATGAAGAGTTTTGGGGGAAAAGTGGGATGGAGCCAGCAGGAAATATCCAGCATTCCCTCATGGAGAATGCTGTGTCAAGCTGCTTTGGTAAGTGGGCTGTGGATGGTGATTTAATACTGTTTCCTCAATCAAATCCTTTTTTTCTTTGCAGCTGTTGTCTATATTCCTCTATTTCCAAACCACCAGGATGGGTGTGAAAACTCAGAGCAAAAAAAGAATAATAATTAGGAGATAGAAGACATTATATCAATGTTATTAATCTAAAACACTGTCAACTCCCCTTAAACACCTCCAGATTTTACTGTCCCTTTTCATACTGTACCAGTGGTGAAGGATGCGCAGAGAAAGTAGCAATACAAATGGAAGCATTTTTGCAGACTGGAATTCTATCAACAAAAATGTTTTTGTTGGACCAGTCCGAGGAGGTATAAAAGCTTCACTCTTCTCATGATCGTCGTCACTTTTTGTCACACAATATTATTTAGTGTGTATGATTTGTCAATGGTCTGTCCCAGGACACAGCTGAATGACATTTTCATCTATTTGAGCTCCTCGGTGAAGCCATGAACAGACACCACTCAATTACTTAATGCCAATCTCTTTAGGTACACTTGGAAAACATTAAGAACATAGTATTTGGAATTGCTCTTATTTTTCTAAACCTCTTTCCCATCAGTTACCACATTTTTTCTTACAATATCCCCTAAGAGGTAGAGACAGGCAGGGGTGTCCCTTTTTGTAGAAGAGGAAAACTATGGCCCGGAGAGGTTAAATGACTTGCCCAAGCCCATACACCAGGTCAAAGGCAGAGCTGGGCCTAGAATGCTGATCCTCAGACTCTTGGACCCAAGTCCCTTTTGTTGAATCATCATCATCATCATCAATCGTATTTATTGAGCGCTTACTATGGGCAGAGCACTGTACTAAGCGCTTGGGAAGTACAAATTGGCAACATATAGAGACAGTCCCTACCCAACAGTGGGCTCACAGTCTAAAAGGGGGAGACAGAGAACAAAACTAAACATACTAACAAAATAAAATAAATAGAATAGATATGTACAAGTAAAATAAATAAATAAGTAGAGTAATAAATATGCACAAACATATATACATGTATACAGAATCACTAAATCTTTCCTTAAAATTGGCCCATGTTTAGGTTGAGTAAAGACAGCCGCTTAGTACAGCGCTCTGCACACAGTAAGCGCTCAGTAAATACGACCGAATGAAGTGTGTGCCTTGTTGGCTTTGCTCATTTGGATTCGACCCTCTTCCCAACGGTGCCAGAATAAATGTAGGGCAGATCCCCGGCATATACTTACCAGAGCTGCCCTTTACATTCCATAGCTCACCTGCAGTCCAACCAGTTCTAGCCACTCCACCGATCGTATTTATTGAGCGCTTACTGTGTGAAGAGCACTCCACTAAGCACTTGGGAGAGTGCAATATAACAGAGTTGGTAGACATGTTCCCTGCCCACAACGAGCTTACAGGATAGAGGACTCCATCTACAATTATGAACTATTTAGATTGAAAGGTTGATTACTTTCCCCAAACTATTAGCACAGCACTCTTGCCCCATTATACATTCACGCCCACCCACAGCACTTCTGTACATTTTGATTTACATACCCTATTAGTTCAGTATTTACTCATCTCTCTAGCCATTGTAAGCAGTTCCTTGAGGGTAGGGACCAAGTACTAATATCATTTATTATGCATTTATTGTGTGCAGGGCACTGTACTGACTGCTGAACAAGAGTATGAATAGGAAATAACTAGACATAAGCCTTGTCCCTTGAGGTTGTCCCTGGTCCTGTGAGCAACTCTTGGGAAAGCAGCATGGCCAGTGGAAAGAGCACGGGCCAGAGAGACAGAGGACCTGGATTGAGAAGCAGCATGGCTCAGTGGATAGCGCACGGGCTTTAGAGTCAGAGGTCATGGGTTCGAATCCCAGTTCTGCCAACTGTCAGCTGTGTGACTTCGGGCAAGTCACTTCACTTCTCTGGGCCTCAGATACCTCATCTGTAAAATGGGGATTAAGACTGTGAGCACCCCGTGGGACAACCTGATCACCTTGTAACCTCTCCCCCACTTAGAACAGTGCTTACAGTCCCGCTTGGGACAGGGACTGTGTCCAACTCGATTTGCTTGTATCCACCCCAGTGCTTAGGACAGTGCCTGGCGCAAAGTAAGTGCTTAACAAATACCATGATTATTATTATTACAGATGAGGAAATCGAGATACAAAGAAGTTGAGTGACTTGCCCAAGGTCACTCAGCAGGCAACAGACAGAGCTGGGATTAGAACCTAAGTCGTTCATTCAATCGTATTTATTGAGTGCTTACTGTGTGCAGAGCACTGTACTAGCGCTTGGGAAGTACAAGTTGGCAATATATAGAGACGGTCCCTACCCAACAACCGGCTAGAAGGGGGAGACAGACAACAAAACAAAGCATATTAACAAAATAAAATAAATAGAATAGCAAATATACAAGATAAAATAAATAGAATAGTAAATATAATAAAATGAATAGAATGGTAAATATAATAAAATGAATAGAATAGTAAATATAATAAAATAAATAGAATAGTAAATATAATAAAATAAATAGAATAGTAAATATAATAAAATAAATACAATAGTAAATATAATAAAATAAATACAATAGTAAATATAATAAAATAAATACAATAGTAAATATAATAAAATAAATACAATAGTAAATATAAGCTGTTTCTCTGCCCTTTCCTCAGGTCCTCTGACTCCCAAGCCCAAGCTCATTCCACTGTGTCATGCTGCTTCTCTCTCTTCTAGACTGTGAGCCCGCTGTTGGGAAGAGACCGTCTCTATATGTTGCCAACTTGTACTTCCCAAGCGCTTAGTACAGTGCTCGGCACACAGTAAGTGCTCAATAAATACGATTGAATGAATGAATAGAACAGGAGCTGGACAAAAGTCAGGTTTACAAGTGTGCACAACAGCTTCAACTGTATATTTACATATATACAATATATGTAAATATATACATATTATATAGATACATACAAGTATATACATATATTGTATACATATGTGTAGATTTACAACTGTAAATATAGTTACAGTTAACCAAGGCAGAGAATGTGGCAAAATTCCTGCCCTCCAAAACTTCCCCACAGTGTAATCAGGGTACTTGGGAAGCCACATTTTAAAATTCTGAGTGGAAGAGATGTCCCCCGTATGCCAATCATTGCGTGACATGCAATAATAGAACAGAAAACACCACTGCAGTTCCCGAAGTAACTCATTTCCATTTCTAATCCCTGGCTTTAGATGAAAACTTCTTCGACTGGCATAGGGGACGGAGGTTGCAAATGGAAAAATCAGCATGCTAAAATTAGCATGAAATACACAAACACACTCTCTATAAATACGTAGAGAATTTGCATACGGTTAGAGCAAACAGAAGCAGTTAGATGCCGAGTTGATGCTAAACTTTGAGGCAGGGCAATAATGAGGAATAAGTTATTTTGGAACAGATCAGAGGATTAAATGTTGCGTTAAAAACGTCTCTGAAGTGTATGTAAAACTGTATAAGGAGATTTTGTAGCTAGTATGGACTAAATTTATCGTAGTTAATATAGAGTGGAAATTATTTCACTTGCTTCATTCCACGGAAATTAAAAAGAAGAACATGGAGCCGTATGAAGCGGTTTCGGGTTTATACCACTATGGAAATGGAGGGACAATACAAGCAGGGCTACATGAATTGTCATTCATGGGGAAAGCCACGTGAAAAGTTATTCATTGCATGTTCATTCGAGGGCCACAATCAGCCAGTGGTATTTATTGAGCACCTGATGTGTGCAGAGCAGGGTATTAAAGGCTCGGGAGAGTAGAACAGAATGAGAAGTGACTCCTGTCCTCAAGGAGTTTACAGACTAGCAGGGGAAACAGACACCAAAATATATTCTACGTAGGAGGCCGGTGAAAGAAATGTGCACTTGAGTGAACGCTTAAGCAGCAGTACATGTATGATATATACGTAAGTGTTATAGGGGTTTGTAAGTACTTAAGTGCCTAGGTGATTTAAAATTAAAATTCTGAAGTGGCAGATGGGAATGCCAGCACACCATGTGGGACAGAGACTGTGTGCAATCTGACTATTTTATATCTACTCCAGGGCTGAGCACAGTGCTTGGGACATAGTAAGCACTTAGTACTATAATTATTATTTAGTAAGACTTCATCTTGTTCAGTCCTTGCTCCCTGTTGAAAAGGTGACATGAAAATGGGTCTGCTCACCCTCCAACCCACTTTCCCTCCCTAATCTTGGTCAACTCTCCCGCTCACGGCCTTCAGCTAGTTGCTCCCTCCCTTGGGAGTTTCCAGGGCTGACCATCATTATTTTAATCCAGTGGGACCCAAGCAGCCCCAGCCCAGCCTGAGCTGAGCCCAGGGCAGTACCAACTGTCACCAGCCAGTTTTGTCTTGATCAGAGAAGGATCGGGGGTTCACGTCCTGCATGGGGAAAGGGACAGAAAGGTTGGATATTAGTTTGCATTTCCTTGATCTTGAGGGCTCCCGGAGCATTGGCATGAAGGCATCGTGCCCAGGTGGTAGTGCCACAGCCACTGGGCTGTGACTCTTCCAGCCTGCCCCTAATCCCAGGTACAGCCCAATCTTTTTTTTTTTTTTAAAGATATTTTTCAAGGGCTTACTATGTGCCAGGCATTGTACTGAGCACTGGGGTAGATACAAGATACGCGGGTTGAATACAGTCCCTGTCCCACACAGGGCTCATAGTCTTAATCCTCATTTTAAAGATGAGGTAACTGAAGCACAGAGAAGTTAAATGACTTGCTCAAGGTCACACAGCAGACAAGTGGCAGAATTAGAACCGAGGTCCTGTGACTCACAAGCCTATGCTCTTTGGGCAGGCCCAAGGCTCCCTTTCTCCTTCATTCTTTCCACAGAGGCTCTCTTTGCCCTCCCCCAACTACCCAGGAGCCCTAATTCCCTTTTCTCCTCCACCCTGCACACACTGATCTGGCATGTCAAAATTTGCTTTTAGAACCCTTCAAAACACTACCGGAAAAACTGAGAGGTATCAAATTCCAGGTCCTATTAATAATAATAATAATAATAATGGCATTTGTTAAGTGCTTACTATGTGCCAACCACTGTTCTAAGCGCTGGGAAGGTTACAAGGTGATCAGCTTGTCCCATGGGGGGCTCACAGTCTTAATCCCCATTTTACAGATGAGGTAACTGAGGCATAGGGAAGTTAAGTGACTTGTCCAAAGTCACACAGCTGGCAATTGGCGGAGCCGGGCTTTGAATCCAAGACCTCTGACTCCAAGCCCGGGCTCTTTCCACTGAAAATGCTGCTTCTCTTGGATTCCACTGGGATTTAAGTCCCCTAATTAGGACTTCAACATGAACTATAGAAAGCAAACAGGCTTGAAAACATTTTGTTTCCCCTTAAAAAATGGACAAGAGGAATTCATGCATTAAATATGAATTGTCCATATCTTTTCTATGTTGTTGTTTTTTTTCATTTGTCCCAATGATAGACTATCACAGGCCATCTGGAGGAGGCTGGAGTTCAGCTTCGTTTTCACTCAGCTGCAATAACAGTTTGGGCGGCGAGGGGAGAAGAATACAAGGCACCCTTGGTGAAATCATTTTCATATCCAAGAAATGCGAGTTCTGGAGATAGCATTACACATTTCCCTGAAACAGTACCACACTAAGTTTAGTTTCAAGCATCCTCCGGAGGGTGTTTTATCCAGTACCGGAGCCACCTCAAATGAGCAAGTTTTCCCAGTCATCATCCTTTTTCCACCATAAATAAGAATGACATTTTAGGTCACCTAAGAGGAAAATAAGAAGCAGCGTGGCTCAGTGGAAGGAGCCCGGGCTTTGGAGTCAGAGGTCATGGGTTCAAATCCTGGCTCCACCAATTGTCAGCTCTGTGACTTTGGGCAAGTCACTTCCTTCTAGTGGAGACTAGAAGGGGACCCAGAGCTGAATCTTGAGGGACTGCCACAGTTAGCGGGTGGAAGGCAGAGGAAGAGCACGCGAAGGAGATTGAGAATGAACGGCCAGAGAGATTAGAGGAGAACCAGGAGAGAACAGAGTCAGGGAAGCCAAGGTTGGATAATGTTTCCAGGAGAAGGGGTTGGTCCATAGTGTCGAAAGCAGCTGAGAGGTCGAGGAGGACTAGGATGGAGTAGAGGCCGTTGGATTTGGCAAGTAGAAGATCATCGGTGACATCTGAGAGGATGTTTTCTGTGGAGCGAACGGGACAGAAGCCAGATCGGAGGGGGTCAAGGAGAAAATTGGAGGAGAGGAATTTGAGACGGTGGGTATAGACAACTCGCTCAAGGGGGAGGGTGATGGGCATGCGTGTCAGTAAGGGTAGGGAAATGGTTTTGCTGGGCAGAGGAGAAGGCAGAGCTAAAGCCCGCAAGACAAACTTGAAGTGGACAAAGTCAGCCCGATGTTTAGATTTCTGCCAGCAGCGTTCTGCAGCGCAAGCACAAGGGCAAAAGAGGCCAACTAAGCAGGTGATCCATGACTGTGGGTTAGTGGTGTGAGACTGATGAAGGGTTAGGGGAGTGAGTGAGTTGAGTTCAGCAGAGAGGGTGGTGTTCAAAGTAGGGCAGTTTGGGTACGGAGGTTAAGTGGGGCATGATGGGGCACGGGGAACGAGGCTAAGTGGGACAGTTCAAGCCTAAGAGTGGCTCATCCCAAACAATTTTTCCACATAGGATGAAGGGGGAAAGAGAAGCAGCATGGATCCGTGGCTCTGTGGAAAAGAGCCCAGGCTTTGGAGTCAGAGGTCATGGGTTCAAATCCCGGCTCTGCCACTTGTCAGCTGTGCGACTTTGGGCAAGTTACTTCACTTCTCTGTACCTCAGTTACCTCATCTGTAAAATGGGGATGAGGACTGTGAGCCCCCCGTGAAACAACCTGATCACCTTATAACCTCCCCAGTGCTTAGAACAGTGCTTTGCACATAGTAAGTGCTTAATAAATGCCATCAAAAAAAAATGGGGAGTTCTGGTTTATCCTAGTCACGCCCCAAAAGGAGAGGATGCTTCATGGTCAGGAAGAAGCAGGGTGGCTCAGTGGAAAGAGCTCGGGCTTGGGATTCAGAGGTCATGGGTTCTAATTCCGACTCCACCAATTGTCAGCTGTGTGACTTTGGGCAAGTCATTTCACTTCTCTGTACCTCAGTTACCTCATCTGTAAAATGGCGATGAAGACTGTGAGCCCCCTGTGGGACAACCCGATCAGCTTGTATCCTCCCCAGCGCTTAGAACAGTGCTTTGCACATAGTAAGTGCTTAACAAATGCCATCATTATTATTAAGAAGCAGCTGTGGTCTAGTGGAAAGAGCACGGGCTTGGGAGTCAGAAGCACCTGGGTTCTAATAATAATAATAATAATGGCATTTGTTAAGTGCTTACTATGTGCCAAGCGCTGTTCTAAGTGCTGGGGGGATACAAGGTGATCAGGTTGTCCCACGTGGGGCTCACAGTCTTAATCCCCATTTTACAGATGAGGTATCTGAGATTCAGAGAAGTTAAGTGACTTGCCCAAAGTCACACAGCAGACATGTGGTGGAGCCGGCATTTGAACCCATGACCTCTGAGTCCCAAGCCCGGGCTCTTTCCACTGAGCCATGCTGCGAATCCCAGCTCCTCCACATTTCTGCTGTGTGACCTCGGGCAAGTCACTTAACTTCGCTGGGCCTCAGTTACCTCACCAGTAAAATGGGGATGAATAATAACGATGGCCCACGTAGGACATGCACTGTTCCCAACCTGATGAATCTGTCCCTACCCCAGCGCCTGGCACATAGAAAGCACTTGACAAATACCATCAAAAAATGAGGGGCTCTATAAGGAGTAGCCAAAGTCCTCCTTCCACCCTGATGAGTGCCAGAGCTGTTTGGCAGCCCCAGGTCAGCAGAGGCGGGAGGACCCCGGTGACCGGGCTCCTCTCAGTTTGACACTCCCTTTCGCTGGGGGACAGTCCAGCTCTTCCCCGTAGTCCCAGCTGGGACGTCCAGGCCCCCGGTGAGAGGGCAGGGAAACAAGTCGCTCAGATGGGCCTGTCCCATGGCAGCCCCGGCTCCCACGTGGCGGCCACCAGCCCCGCTCCCCACCAAGGCTTCGTGCGAGGCCAAGAGCAGTTTGGCAGGGCACTATCATGATAACCCATCATCATCATCATCATCATCAATAATAATAAAGATGGCATTTATTAAGCACTTACTATGGGCAAAGCACTGTTCTAAGCGCTGGGGAGGTTAAAAGGCCATCAGGCTGGCCCACAGGGGGCTCACAGTCTTCATCCCCATTTTACAGATGAGGTAACTGAGGCACAGAGAAGTTACGTGACCAAAGTCACACAGCTGACAATTGGCAGAGCCGGGATTTGAACCTATGACCTCTGACTCCAAAGCCTGTGCTCTATCCACTGAGCCGCGCTGCTTGTGCTCCCACCGCCGCCAACCCCAGGATGGGGAGTTCCTTCAGCCATAGCAGTTTCATGCCCGGGCTTTGGAGTCAGAGGTCATGGGTTCAAGTCCCGGCTCCGCCACTTGTCAGCTGTGTGACTTTGGGCAAGTCACTTCACTTCTCTGTGCCTCAGCTGCCTACCTCATCTGTAAAATGGGGATGAAGACTGTGAGCCCCCCGTGGAACAACCTGATCACCTTGTAACCTCCCCAGCGCTTAGAACAGTGCTTCGCACATAGTAAGCGCTTAATAAATGCCATTATTATTATGCACGTACAGAAACATCGCTACAAAAGCGACAAGTGAGCCGCCAAGAGAATACTTGGACAAATGTTTAAAAACAGTAGGTGATAAAGATGGAATCAATCAATCGTATTTATCGAGCGCTTACTCTGGGCAGAGCACTATAGCGAGTTCACAGTTTAGAGATGCATTTCCACCCTGTTAACTCCCAAATCTTCCATAGGTGATTAATTTGAGGCAGTTGGAGAGTCAATACATCAGTTTGAATCTTTAGAAGGTTTAAAAACCTTCCTCCAAGGACTCCTCAGAGGAGGCATCTTATAGCAGACTTAGAGGATGAAAAGGCCGCTAAATTAGTGCTCCAATCAGGAGAAACTGCTCCTGGGGAAATTCAGAAATGCGCCAGAAAAAAAAAATCAAATCTATTCTGATGGATGATCTTCCTTAATGGGAGTCTGCAGATTAATTATCCAACTGGAGGTCTAAATGATGTAGCTCAAAATAGCACCAAGTCCACCAACCTGCCCCTTAATTAAAATGTTGGCCCTTCATGCAATAAAAATAGATTCTCTGACAACTTTAGCTCTCCCAGGTTAAAAATGACTTGCCCAGGTCCTGATCTAATGATATTTTCAAGATAATAGTCATTAGAAAATTTCCAGGAAGACCATGTCACTTTAACAGTCTTAAAAAAGATGATAAAGGGCACTTTTTATATTCCTTAAAAGAAAAGTTCCAAGCTTACTGAGCACTTATTGAAAATAAGTACACAAACTCACTTCAGATATAAAAAAAAACTAGCCTGCAAAATCTCGAGATAGACCTTCCAGTCTCTGAAAGACTGTAACGTTATCACAGACCACATATTCTGAAAAAATCTTATTCCCATTTTTTCTATGTAAAGTTCATAGAATCCGAAAAAAACTCTCTAGACCCAAAACCTTAAACTGCCACCTCACGAAACAATTTTATGAGGGTCCTTGTAACAGGCCTCAAATCATTAGAGAGAACAGACCCTTCGTATTAGAGAGAAATCTGCCTTTTAAATCAAAACTGCAGCAGGAGGAAAACTGATATGCAATACAGGCATCTTTTTCATTGGAGCTCTTTCAGAAAAAAAAGTTGGATAATGTTCTTTCTGGGATGATTGAGTGCAGATCTGCCCAGAGATGAGAGGATGGGCTGAAGAACCATTTAATATCCTTTCTAGCTCTATGATAAGTAAACAGGGAGAGAAAAATCTTTTTGTCCCCTTTAAAATGAACTGCCTAGCAGCTGCTGTATCTTTAAAAAAATTGTATCTCCGCTACCTGAAGAACAGCAGGGAGAGCTCTGGGTAGGAAGAAGGGGTGGGAATGGTTTAAATAGGTTTGGGAGAGCCTCTCTGTTCATTTACAAAGGATGTCCTTATGTTTTCCATGGGGAAGGTCAGTCATCTGAACGAGCTTCCTCACTATAGGGCTCATGAGCTTAGGGACTGTGAGATGGTTGAGCAGTAGGGGTGGAAGGGAGAAAAAGGCTGAAAAAACCTTCTCTTGCCTCTTAGACATCCTCTGCCAAGCTTCAGATATGTATTAGGCTGCTGGCCAACTGATCCCAGTGTGAAAGAGGATCTGGAGTCCCATGGCTTGAGCCACTACAGAGAATTTCAGATCATGGAGAGGTGTGACTTTACCTTTAAGGAGCTTTCAATCTGCTGTAATGATGTTATTTAGGTACTTCAATTAGGTTCAGATGGCTGCCTCATACCTTCCGGGAGTCGTTCTCCAAGGTATAGCTAAGCTTAGGAACAGGTGCAGCTTTTAAAAACAGCACAACGATGACGAATAGAATATAATTCAAGAAATCAAAAAGTGTGCAGGTTCTACTGCAGCTGTGAACTTATAGAAAGAGTTACCCAATACTTGCAAACAATTGCAGTTGATTCATGGAAGGTGTCAGCACAATTTTCTTCCAAAAATGACATGAAGGGCTGATAAATATCCATACATGTTAGCTGCTAGAGAAAATCTGAACTGTGTTGAGCCTGATTCTCCTTGCTCTCTTTTCTACAGGGGTGAGACGGGTTGCAGTGTAGCAGGTGGGATATTTTTCCCCCTTCACATGGAGGTGACAGTTTTGCACTTGGCCACTCTAGACAGGTGTGTCTTTTATGGCTTGGGCCTGTTGGGAGTTGGAGGACGAGGTGGCTGTGGGTCTTTCTCAACCTCCATCACTTACCCATTCATTTACACCCTCCCTCAGCACCTGTGTATATGCAGATAATCTAGTGTACAGTCAATTATTCTGTTGAACTTACCTGTAAATATTTTTATCTCCCCCATTAGGAGTGTAAGCCCCATGTGGGCAGGGAATACATCCTGTGCTTCTGCTGTACTTTCCCAACTGTTTAGTGCAGTGCAGTGCACTCAATAGGTGCCCACTAAATACCATTACCGCTACTCCCATTACTACTACTGTTCAATAGAGTACCACACGTCTCCACTTCCTCCTTTCCCCCAGAGACTGAATTTCTACCTGTTCATTGTTGGGCACAGTGTAGATGGGCTAAAGCCCTCTTCTGATTTTGCCAGCAAGGGTGGGGGTTTCCGCAGAGGACCTAGCTTTCCCAGAGAAGCTGTATTGGCTGGGGTCTCCTCAGTTGCCATCTGAGTGGAAGTTGAGTCTCTGTGCAGTCTGGGCTGGAAGAAGCCTCTACTTGATTTGGTCACCTTTGATATCAACGGTCATCCCACGGGCTGTCCCTGAAACAGGGTGGGGAAGGGCAAAGGAAAGTCTGGATATGTTAATGTAACATCTGCAAGCTTCCCCCCTTCACTGGGGATGCTGCACCGCTGGACTGGCACAAATCAAACAGATCGACAAAGTCAAGAGGCGTTCATCATCATGGATGATAGATCCAGAATGGGTTACTGGGGGAAAGTTTAAGATTGTGACACGGTACAGACCCCGGCCATGAAGATGAAGGACAAAGAGATAACCCTCCCGATGTTTCTCCAAGCCAAGGTACAGTATTGGGTTGGATGGGTCATTGGACTAACCCGTATAATACTGCTTACAGTTCGAAACTCAGTTGCCAGTCCAGGCCCTTTTTCATTCATTCATATTGCCTCATGGCTTTTCCAGTGGACTAGAGGGAAGGTCAATGGGCAAACACCCATCGGCCTACTAGTTGAGGTCCAACATGGTAATGGGCACAGCTGATTCTCCACTATTACTGGAATTTTCATCAGGTCTGAATTCTCTTCAGAAAAATAAAGGGAAACATCATAGTCTTTCAATTCCATGCCTTGAAACTGACTACAGCCCAAATTCAATCAACTTTGAAGCACAGCTTGTCTTGGAGAAGAAGAAAGAGGTCACTGTGACCCTAATTATCTTCAGATTTATTTGACATCAAAATACTAGTCATACTGAAGTAAGGGCATTAAATTAAGGGCCCTCTGTTCTGAAGACAAGCAGTAATACAGTGCCGTCTCCTGACGCTTGGCTGTTTATTGAAATACAGAGTTCTATGAGCTCCCCAGGAGAAAGTAGTTACCCAAATTCAAGGTGTTATGAGTTTTTGCATCTAAAGTAAATTTCATTTGGGATCAACATTAGTCCAAACACCAAATCTATTTCTGACTTTAACTTGGCAGATTCTCTGAAAGGGAAAGTGTCTTCTTGAAAGGAAATTAAGCTCTTTAGGCAGGGCTACCACCCTTTCAGGAGATGGTTTGCTTTGGGTGGTCACCAATCAGAGTTGGAGGAAATACTCCCTTGGGCAATGTGGATGATAGTGCCAGTGGATCCCTGCATGGTCCACAGTGGCACAATGAAATGTGCTACCCCACTTGCCAGGTTTGATATATTGGTGTCATGGGTTGTCAGGCTGGAGTTTCTTTCGTGGCTCTGACTCTCCCTGTGGAGAAATGAGAAAGCACTTCATCAGCTCCTACCCTCCTACTTTCCTTATCTTGCGGCCCAGCCGACACACATCACTCCTCTAACAGCAGATTACTCACCGTGCCCCAACCTCACTGCTGACCCCTCTTTCCCATGTTCTCCCTCTGGCCTGGTACTCCCTCCTCCTCCATATATACAAGACCACCCCTCTCCCCACCTTCAAAGCCTAATTAAAATCACATCACTTCCAAGAGGCCTTTCCCAATTAAGCCCTCTTTTCTCCAACACTCTCTCCCTTTTATGGCCTATGCATTTGGATAGTGCCCTTTGGGCACTTGATAGTCACTCCACCCTCAACCACATAGTACTTATGTGCATATCCGTAACATTTATTTATATTAATATCGGTTTCCCCCCTAAACTGTAAGCTCGTTGAGGACAGGCAATGTGGTCTACCAACTCTGCTTTCCCAAGCGCTTATCACAGTCCTCTGTACACAGTAAGCACTCAACAAATACCACTGATTGATTGATTGATGAGATGTACTGAATAAATGGTTCCAGCTCCTTGGAGACTGGGCATGCCAATTGCCTGGAATAACAGGTAAAAGAGGATGTCTCCCCTCTGCTTTGGGCTAGACTTTAAGCTTCTCGAGGGCAGGGATCATGCCTATGAATTCTATTATATTGTACTCTCCCTAGAGCTTAGTAAAAGGCTATGTACGCAGTAAGCCCTCAATTATCATTGATTAATTGATTGAACTAAAATCATCCACTTGGCAGAGATTCCTGGAACCCCAGTGCTAAAGACAAATGATGAAAATCAATTATCTGAGGAGTGGCATGATCACATACCTTAATCCTTATAAGCAGTATTTCTTTTAGATTTTAGCAGAAGTTCTCTGGAATGGTTTAGATGGATAAATCATGGCTCAGTGGAAGGAGCCCGGGCTTTGGAATCAGAGGTCATTGGTTCAAATCCCGGCTCTGCCACTTGTCAGCCGTGTGACTTTGGGCAAGTCACTTCACTTCTCTAAATCTCAGTTACCTCATCTGCAAAATGGGGATTAAATGGGACAACCTGATCACCTTGTATCCCCCCCAGCGCTTAGAACAGTGCTTTGCACATAGTAAGTGCTTAACAAATACCATCATTATTATTATTAGTAGTAGTACCACCGCTGCTACTAGTCTGTTGTGAGACCCTGGGCAAATCACTTAAGCTCTCTGTGCCTCAGGTTCCTCTTCTGGAAAATGGGGATAAGTTACTTGCTTTGCCCCTCTCTTACGATGAACCCCTTTTGGAACAGAAACTGCGTCCAATCTGGTTATCTCTACACCAGTACTTGGCACAGTGGTTGGCGCCTATCTCTGTACTAGAGAAGTGAGCGACACCCTCCTTCCTCAAATGAGGGAACTAGGGTCATCATACCTGAGGGACAGCGATGCTCTCTGACCCTTGAGCGTCGGGAAATCATGCCAGAGGCTGCAGGCTCTTAAAGACGCGGTTTATCTCTTCCCACTCTCATCTCCTGCTTCACCCATTTCACTTTCAGACCAGGAAGCAGTCCAACAGATAGGTGCCAACAGACTACATCTTCCTGGTCCTCTCTCCAAAGATAGGAGAAAAAGAGAAGAGACAGGAGAGAAAAGGAGGAATTGGAGGATGGGAAGAAAAGCCACATTTATAATTGTGCTTGAAAATAGTTCTTTTTTGAGTGTCTCAATGTAGAATTCAGACAGGTGCATTATTTTTAGTAGAAGCTGAGTGAGATTGTGGGCTTCTTAAAGCCATTTTTTTTTCTCTGATTTTAAAGGCTAAGACATCTTCTTGTGCCCTAAGCATTTTCCTCCTCTGGAAAATACCAACTAGATTTTAGAGGAACAGAAGTGGCGCTTAATGCTCCCTTTATGTCAGGAAGTTCTCTGTTTACTTTGTTTGGAAAACAACAAATGCTTCAATGTTATTTCTGGGTAGTGCTATCTTAAAATGAAGTGTCTAATTGAAAAGAACACAGTGGAAGTTTCTGGGATAAAGTACTATGATCCAGGATAAGAATAAATTGCCCTTTAGTATGTTCTACATTTCATTCAGATATGACAATGGGGTGGAAATCATCAGGTCTGACCCTCTGATTTTTCCCAAGGGCATTTGCTGAAAAATTGCTACAAGTGCCTTATCTAATCTGCTCTTCAAGTTCTGCCGAGATGATAACTCCACTCTAGTTATTCTTTCACTGCTCTACTGTTCTTGCTATAATAAGACCCTTTCCCACTCTTTAGTTTCAACCTTTTACAATATAGTTTTTAGGCAATCACTCTTTTTTCTTTTTTTTTTTTTTACCATCATCATACCTACCTCACAAAGGATACAGGGTTTTTGTGGTTCTAAAATAAACTCCAGGGTCCTCTCAGGACTACAATTTCCAGAAATACTTGGAGTAACTAAGATGTCCATGACAGTTCATTCTGGGACTTTCTGTCCCAGAGACACTTGCAGGGAACTAAGATGGCCACTGAGGATTTTAAAAATCTTTTCTGAACTACTTGTTCAGGAAGGAAAAATTAAATGGGATTTTAAAAAATTGAATTTCTGGGATTGCCCTGGTCATCAACCGGGAAATACTGTTACCCTATCTATACTAGACAACCTCTGCTGTGTGACCTTGGGCAAATCACTCAACTTCTCTGGGCCTCTGTTACCTCTTCTGTAAAATGGGGATTAAGACTGTGAGCACCGTGTGGGACATGGACTGTGTCCAACCTATCTTGTATCTACCCCATTGCTGAGTAGGCCTGGCACAGAGTAAGCACTTAACAAATACCCTAAAAACCCAATAAACCACTGCTGACAATGCCCAAATATTTGCATGTTTGAATTCTGCTGCTTTTGAGAGTGACTATAATAAAGCTCCCTGCACTGATGAGCAAAATATGGGATTTTGAGCAGTGGAAAATTCCTTATTTCAAAACCTGATCAATAGGGAATCTTCAGTGAACATAGCAGGGAGATAAACTCACCCTCTACTTCCTCTCATGAAAGATACTCATTTTACATTCTTTGTACTTACTCACATATTTTGTTTCTGAATTGTTTTGGACAAGGGTTTTTTCTATCATTACCTATCTGTCATCTATATATCTACATTTTCATCTTTATGTAGCTCTGTACCATGTTAATGAGAAGCAGCGTGGCTTAGTAGAAAGAGCATGGGCTTGGGAGACAGAGGTCATGGATTCTAATTCCAGCTCCACCCCTTACCTGCTGTGTGACTTTGGGCAAGCCACTTAACTTCTCTGTGTCTCAGTTACCTCATCTGTAAAATGGGGATTAAGACTGGGAGACCTAAGAGGGACAACCTGATTACCTTGTATCTACTCCAGCGCTTTGAACAGTATTCGGCACATAGTAAGCGCTTAAAAAATACCATTGTTATTATTAATGAGGGAGCTGAAAAACCCACTACAAGATATATGTCACAAAACTTCTCTGTGCCTCAGTTTCTTCATCCATGAGTCCTGTATGGGACAGGGATTGTCCCCGATCTGAATATACTTATAATCTCTCTCTTCCTCTCCATATATTTCTCTCTCTCTCCCCCCTTATGTGTTTGTGTTTGTATGTGAGTGTATGTGTGTGTCTGTCAGTGTTTAGTACGGTACTTGGTACATAGTAAGCAAATTCCACAATTATTATTATTAGATTGTGTAACAAAAACATGTTATAGGAGAAAAAAGTGTACCAAAAGACAATGGTGCCAGTAACTTGTTCTTGGATGAAAATTAAAAAGGCTGACCTTTGGCTGAATCATCTTCATACACCGGTGTCACTGCCACACTACACTGCTCAAAGCCAGTTTCTATTTACAATCATCATTCCAGTTTCTCTAGGAGACACTGCATTTTCTTGTAGTTCAATCCAATCCATTCAGGCCACTTGCGGCATGATTGCTGGTTCTTTTCCTTCAGTACATGTATTTTGATTCAATTTCCACCCTTCCCCAACAAGTGTTTAAGCTGGCATTTTTGCCAACGGAATTTCTGTATTTCCTGCCCACATTTCTAAACTAGTCACCCCCATCCCGTTTCCTCATCTTCAACTGTGGAAGCAATTTCTAAGAGATTAGCATTTCCTGCCGGTATCAAAATCATGCTCTCTGCTCCCTCCTCCAGAGCACTGATAAAGTTGGAATGAGATTAGTCATTCTACTGACCCTTGTAATAACATTGTCTGAAGTACAGTGCCATTTTTATTACTACCAGTCTTAGCTCAGACAGTCACTTAATCAGTCTGTCAGTCAATAGTCACTGTATTCACTGCAAGTTCATTTTTTGAAGGTAAAATAGTGAAGGGCAAGTTAAGTGTTTCACATGTTCTCAATAAATTTGTCAATCCTAGCGAAGTAAGATATCAAATTTGTCTGGGATTATGTTTGTTTTCTAAGCTCTTGGCACTTATTTTCTCCTGATCTTATTTTACCTTCTAGATGGTTACAGATCCCATTTTACTGTTTGATCCGTTACTGAATATTATCACCAATTTATAAGGACCATTGGAAAGCATCCTATGTTTTTAGTAGGCAAATACTTCATTTTCAAGTGACTGAATTCTTTCACCCTTTTTCAAAGTAACACCAGTTGTTCATTAAATATATGCTATGCAATTACTCAGACTAATATATCTATCCTTCCTCAGCATGAGGGTGTATATGAGCATGTGTGTATATACAGATATAATTAATTGTATAGTCACTTACTCTGACAACTGTATTTGTAAGTCTTTTTATGTTTATTGCCCATAAGTGTAAGCTCCTTGTAGTCAGGAAATGTACCTTGAACTTCTATTGTACTTTTCCAATTGTTTAATCCAGTGTGTTGCACCAAGTGGGTAATCAATGACTACCAGTGCTATTAATATTATTATTACTATTACTATTCTTACTACTCTGAGATGTGACCGGAGTGAGAACTGGAGCCTAGAAAAGTTCCCAAGTGATAACTGAGTTTTTAAATAGAAAATAATCTGTCATTGTGATTGCAACCTTGATTTGGACCAAATAGTAAGGGGATTGATGTCCAGCAGCATCTCTACATACCAAAAGTCACATATGCAACTCGACGAGAACCCAGATGCATTATATGATCAGATCAGAACATGCGGCTTGGGGAATTCTTTAACTGTGTGCATGATTTAGCAGAACTCTCTGTCTGTGGGCTGGCATATTGCATTGGAAGGAGAAAATTAAAAGTTAATTAACTTGGGTTTTGAATTCTAAGTTTTCAATGAATAGATTTGGGATGCAGTTCCTGGCTTGTCTAGGTTGGTTACGGTCCAAGAAGCCCCCAGAACATGAGCCTATGCTACAAAACCTGCTGTATTATTGGAGTTCATTGTATCTCACTAATTACCTTGTTAACAGAAGTAATAGCAATACACAAGAACTTTTCATGGATATTTTAGAGAAGATTTTAGAGAAGCCGAGTAGTGATAAGAGCACAGAACCAGGAGTCAGAAGACTTGCCTGCTGGTGACTCTGAGTAACTTCTCAACACCTCACTTTCCTCATCTGTAAAATGGGGATTAAATGTATGGTCTTGCTACTCCGTAGATTGCGAGACCCACGAGTAGCAGGGACTGTGACTGATATGAGAGCATTGTATGTACCTTAGGGCTTGCCACAGTGCTTGGCAGACACTAAGCACTTAACAAGTATCACAATTTTTCTTAAGAATCATTGACCCATATATAAGAATATATATAAGAATATATTCTTATATATATATTCTTATAAGAATATATTCTTATATATAATTTATATAAGAATCATTGACCCATCATCTCCTGTAAATAAACACTTAAAAGTTCAACATTTCATCTCAGTTGCAACACCGATGGACCATCCATTTCTTCCAACTCTGCCTTGTGTGGAGAATGAGGGCGAGGGCCATCAGACTCCAGCAAACCTATTCATTTCCCTTCACAGTGACATATGTTTCCCTCCAGCCCAGGGACTTTCTGGATCTAGGACCCTTTACTTGGAAACGTCATCGGTAAACCAACGTGTGGCATTACAGAAAATGTCTCCATCTGGGGATGATTGGTCAGAGGAGAAGTTTCAGGAGTAGGAAGAACTTTTCTAGAATGAAAGAATTTGAGAACCACAAGAGTAGGATACATGCTTACCAGATCACTGATCTGTGCCCTGTTCAATTTTCCCTGAGTGATCTCTTACCTGCCTTTTGTCGATAGTTGCTTTCAGCAAGGATTTCATTACTTCCTAATTGCCTGTAAATTTATTTTCTTGTTAAAGACAGGTCTAACAATCGAGTTCATTATCTCAGGAATTAACAATGACTGAAATGCCTGCATGTTTCTTTAGGAGGTACCTATCAGCATGGCATTCCCAACGGGCACATCCAGCCCGGTACAATCTCACACAACACCATTAAGCCAAAAAAAAAGCAAACCAGCAAACCACACTTCATTCCTTTACCACTTAAGCCCTGACTGGTGATAATAGGATCGGATGATCTAACGGGAAACATCATGTTTATATATATTAATGGTCAAATTAACAGTAAGTTTGAGTTCATCACTCGGTCAGGGTTATCTTTTTCTCTTCAAAATTGGATTTTGGAAGACTTCCGAGAGTAAAGTTCCACATCCTGTGGCGCTCAGTGGGGAAATCCACTCCTTTGGCATAGTTTTGTCATTTTCTCCCGGGAGGGGTTGCGAGAGAAATGGGGAGGTATCAGACTTGGATGGCTTATCCTCGGTAACCCAGGAAAATCCCCACGATAACAGGCAAGTGAAAACTTCTAGGGGCAGGACTGCTGGCGATCAGCAACATCACTGTCTGGGTGAGGCACAATTACAGGTTAAGAGAAGGTGGAGGCTAGTGCCTGAATGCTAGCAACATTTCACCTTCATTTCCTAGAAAGGGGAAGACTCGCCAGAATCCTCCAGGCAAATTATTCAATCTCTGTTTGGTGAGTCTATCTCTTTGGAGGCCTTTAAGACTAAGAAGCAATTCCTGGAGACTTTAGATAACCGCTTAATTTGTTTCCATCTCTTTTTTCCCTATCTGGTCTTTTGTCTCCTAACTCTTTCTTCCTCCTCCAGTAATCTCTTGGCTGTTAAACTGTCCTCTGTTAAATTTGGTGGCTTGGTCCCACTGCTTGGGAACAGGTACCCCTTCAACAATTTCCACTTCACCTGCGGTTTTAAACATCTTGTTTGACTATTTATACCGCTTTAGAAACTACAAGTCCTCTTGGGCCCCTTTGTACCATGACTCCAAAAGTGACTAGCTGTAGAATAGCTGAAACGTGCTCTGAGAATTATCTGTAATGGCAACTAATTAATTCCCTCCAGAGATTAAGTAGAAAGCAGAAACGTGCACTTTTAATAAAAAATGATCTGGCTTTCACACGGGAAAGCAAGCTCACTGGGAACTTCAGTCTCAGATTTTGTGGAAGGTTATTACTTTTTCTCAACCAACAGGCCCATCTGTGACAAAATTCACCTTCTTCCTCCTTTCCTTGTACAGTATTACTTTTCTAAAACCCACGCTGGAATCCCAATATAAATGTGAAAAACACCTTCAAACACCCACAGTTAGAGCAGCTTCTTGACCTCCTCCTGCCAGGCTCAGGGACGAAATGAAAGCTCAGCCATCTGTTAAAATGACCACAGTGTACTTTATTTAATGATTTTGGTACCTTGTGTTGCAGTAAAATAAAAAACAAAATCTACAAAATCCAAATATATAAAATTTTCAAGTTTTCCTTTTTAAGTTTTACGAGAAAAAAAATCAAGATGTAACCAAGGAAATTTGTTAGTTATGAAGCACTACTTTCGACTTCATTTCATCACAAGTTGCAACTTACTTAACAGACCAAAGTAACTATGGTACTGCAGTACATCAAATACAGTACTTCACACACTGTGCTCTTTACTATAGCACATGTAACTGCTGCCCCTGGAGACAGCAATGCTCTAGCCAATAAAGACATTCTTCACAATCTGGACTCTAAAGGAATGTTTGTATACATGGAATCCGAATATATCTATTTACAGGAAGGACATTTTAATAGCTCATTTAATTCTTCATTTCAAATAAAATACCAAATACATTTGTACAATGTTTACAGGTCGAAGCACAAGTACGGCCAAGATTTTCATTCAACTCAAGTCACTGTGCTTGTACTGAGGGGAAATATCTACACCTTTCTATACACACACAAATGTGATCTCTCATCTCTTATTTCCGTAATGAAGAAAACAGAAGCACAATAAAGGTTATCTAGGAAACTCAGTTTGCAATGCAACGGTTTGCAACAGGGAACTGAGAAACTATGAGTCCATTCTCTTCTGTTTGCAATTAATCTGCCAGCTATTACTCTACATGTCTTTCTGAAGATAGAGTAACCGAAAATTAAACAGGGAAAGAGCACAACACGTTTAAGGCAAATTAAGCAAATGCAAAGCAGTTTATGTGGGTGCTTAGCGGGTTGTATCCCAAACAGAATCTGGAAATAAAATGCAACCTCTAGAAGTCAGAAGTTGCTGAATATCTTCTTTAAATTGTTAAGCATTGCTTTGCACCATGTCATTTAAAATTTTCAAATGAAAAACCTGTTCATTACAAAGTGCATGGTTTCCTGGGTTCCTAAACTAAACAAAAGGCAGCTGAGGTAGTTAGATGTAAAACTAATTTACTTAAAATAACCAGGGAATGGAAACAGTATATGCAGCAAAATCCCAGCCATTTGGAATCAGATTCATATTGTGCAATCATTTCATGTCAAACAAAATATTCCATTTTCCAATTCAGTCATTTTCTAGCAGACCAGGATGTTACTGGCATTAGTGTGCATTTTTGATTTGATATGGGCCCTCAATATAGAATGAGTTTGCATTCCCGGGAACCTGGTTGGTAATTATGTTTTATTACTGCTTCTGCCTTTGACACAGCTGCATCAGAATAGCAGAAATTTCCGGCCCAAGCCGTAAAAATAATACTTCATTGAAACTGAACGTGAATAGTAAGAAAGGGTGTTTTGTTTATTTTCTTTAGCCCCAAAGTTAGGATACTATTTGAGTTTAAACTAGGCGGTACCCCAAACTGACCAGAGGCAAACTGTATTCAGCCCATGGAAAATGTTTCCTTTGGGCCTTGGTTTTCCAACAGACTTTTCCAACGCTTGGGTTTGGCACAGCTACCCTACGCATCATCCCATCCCATCACCTGGCTGGGAGAAAGTACAAAACTTTTCACTTGGCGTAAGGATATGTAGGTACATGGGATGATTTCAAACCTGTGAACTTATATCTTTGTCTTACCTCTCCGTTTGTCATTCCATACGGGAGGGTTTCTTGAGCTCATATTCCCTTGCCTTTACTTGTCAGTAACTGACCTAAAAATGTACTCTTATAGCCTTATCATGTGATATTTCAAGGCATGGAAGTGGGGGGTATAAGATGTCAGAAAAAAAAAAGGATGGGTTTATGAGTGAGGCTTAGGACAATTCCTGTCAAGACCCTAGAGAGGACCTTATACCTGTTAGTCTTGAATTAGAGCTTCAGATGGAAATTCACAATGACAAGGATCAATATGCATCTTAAAAAACAAATACTGGATTATCATTCTGAATGGTTTTAAACCTCAAAGACATTTTATTTCATAATGATTAACATTCCACAACAACAAATTAACAGAAAACTTGCTAAGGCTGTTTCAAGAAAACTATCATTTTTCTAGGCTCAGTCATTTTCACAAAATCATTACTCTTTAATATTTTAATCCTTTTTTATCTAAGCAACTGCCAGAGCTGAATAGGCTCACAATGATTATGACATAGCAAATTACGTAGACTAGTATATTGTACTGCTTTAGAAACATCTAACCAAACTAAAACTTTAAGGGGAAACTCAAATTCAGAAATCGGGTGTTTGAGTATTTCAGGTATGACCCTTCAGAAACACTAAATGATTAACAGTCCATCATTAAAAATTTATACTCCAAAATGAGCTAATTTCTTATTAATTTAATGTTACTCTATAGGAATATCTACTACAATGCAGAATTGCATTCATGAACCTATCATTAACTAAATGCCACTTCAGTGATTGGAATATTCCCAAAATCTATAATGAAAACATGTTGGTTGATTCCCCATACATCATAGTAAAAATTCCCAAGACAGAACATGAAGAAATGTTTTACTAAATTGGATATGCTTTTCTTTTTTTTTTCTGTTCTTTTCTTTCACGTTTTCTCTTATGGATCAACCCATAAAATTCTCAAACTTGCAAGGCAGTCCAAGTTTTATCCAAAATAGTGAAATGTAGTTATATTGAAAGAAATGAGGTAACTCTGCAGTATGGAAAGAAAAGTGCTGTGTACTGTTTATTGGGTTGGTAAAGTGAGAGGTACATCATCTGGGGAGAGGAAAAAAAACCCAAACCAACAACCCCAAAACTAGGTGAGCACATCCAAATGTTAGCTTGTTTAGAGGTGGTGGGTTTCTGCTAAGAAGCCTGAAAAATCAGAATCTTGGAGGCACTGCAGTTTTAATAGTAACGGTACTTATTGATCATCAAATGGATGCAATGCACTGCACTAAGCATTTTAAACCCCATGCTCAATCACCAAAGCGCACAATGGTATCACACACTTACAAATGGTAGTGAGAATCACACATGAAAATGCATCATAGTTTAGTGGGGAATCCAGACAACATTGTATCAGGAGAGTCAAGACCTCTGGATGTACTTAAACCATATTTGCAAATTCAGGTTTTTTCAAGGTTAAATAGAAGTTGCTGTGTATCAATATGAAAAGGCAAGCTTACCCTTAAAAAGTGGACAATTAAAAAAAAGCCTACACAGCACCTCTTCGGAAAGGTTTTACTTTTATGAAGAATAATTTTGTTCTTTTCTTGATAAATTATTGCTGTCATGTTGCTAATACTATCTACTCCAAGACCTCCACTACGGCTATATTCCCCTCTAGATGCTCAGTTTCCATTACTGTTAATAATAATACTCATCAAGTACTTCAGTGTTTTTCGCCTTCAAAGCACTTTACAAGCATTAACTAATTAATCCTCACAGCATCCCTATGAGGTAGGTAAGTATTATTATCGCCATTTGACAAACGGGAAAATTGAGGCAGAGGATGAGTTTTCCGAGGCCACCGTAAGTGTCCAAATGGGGATAGGTTCCAGACCATACCCTGCCTGTGATTCCGGGAATCATGTGTTCTTGCACTGAGAGAAGAATACACCCCATAGGCGAAAGGTTATTTTTCATAGAAAATATAAACCTTAAGAAACAGTCTGAAAAATAGGGCAGGTGTTTTTGGTTTACTATAAAACCACAAATTCCATCCAGACATGTAAGATACTAAAACAATTCTGGGGGCAAAAGGGTGTTTCTTTTTATATTGTGCAATGCTTCTGAAATTTATCTTTGTTAATAGAGTGGAACCTCATTTGTTGCCAATTCAACCAGACACCCTTGTCAATAAATGTGAGGAGCCTTTAGGAATAAAAATATTTTAAGGACTACAAGTTGAAGTAGGGTAGTGAGATGCAGTTATGATCCCTACATCCCTTAACTCTATGGAGTAACAGGTGTGTACATAGCAATCGGTCCAACAACAGATTTAGAAAAACAAAACCACCACAAATTACAAAACTGTACATTGAAATCCTAAGGTTTACCATTCCTGCTGATGAATCACTACAGTCTCTAGGCTGTAAACTCCTTGTGGGCGGGGAATGTGTCTACCAACGGTTGTTAGTGTACTCTCCCAAGTACTTAGTACAGTGCTCTGCACACAGTAAGCGCTCAACAAATACCATTGATTGATTGGTTGAACTCCCACACAGCAGGAAAATCCCTCTAGACAAGGGACTGTCTCGATCTGAAATTCAATGTGAAACTAAACGTGAAACTAATCTACCCACTCCATAGGACTGTGTCAAACTGGCCAGAATCAGCTAAGGCAGACCAACCTGAAGTATCTCCTGCTCATTTGGCATTTCTTTGGAAATCCAGTCTCAGCTAATCCTTGCATATCTGAAAACCCTTCACGTCCCGCGATTAAGGTCTGGGCGACCAGCTCTGAAGACATACAAAGCCACAGGGTGCGGAAAAAATGGCTCTGAACTTCACCTGTTCGCTGCCAAGTGATGAATGGTCAATAATGGAAAATGCACCATTCATACAGCAGAATTATCCACTGTTGCCAATGCAAAGCCATACCAAAAGGTCATTGTGAAGAGCTGACTGCAGGGCTCAATTTCCAGCACCGTGCATTAGACGAGCTCTCAAATCACTTACGTATATCCAGTACAAGAGTCGGAACACACATCTCAAGGCTCCCATCAGGAAAATGAATTCTCCTCTGATTATTCCTTTTCCGTTTCTCAGTGCTTCTCTATTAGGAAATCATTCACGCTTCATTCAACATGAAGGGACCAGCTTGAAAAAAAAACAACTCAGACATGGAATTTCTTTAAATGGGGAAAAACTGCTATTTGCTCCAGTAGCATTTTAAAATCCCCCTACTTCGCAGGGCCTGAAAATGGTGTTAAATTAGCAAGATGAATATTGGGGTAACAGCACAGTCTAGAGGATGTTTTCTTTTAGAGCTTCCTATTTTCCCGGAACCTGCCGGTAAATCAAAATACAATGTCGCACACTTTGAGTTTGTGTTAAATGGGAAGGACAGACCTATTGAGTGCATTTTGTACTGAAAAGGGTCAAACCAGAAAACTAAATCTAGGGGCGGTGGAGGGGAGAGAAATGCTTGTTTCAGGATAAATTCCCATTAGGAAAGAGTTCTGGGTTGTTGATCTAAAAATGTTCAGTGCTAGATAAGCCCTTGGCCCATACATGTTAAACCCAAAAGACCCACTGATTTTACATGATTTGAGTTAATTGCCAAGTGGATTAGAGGCCGCTTTGCTATAAGATTTTTACTCCTCTTTCTCCACTCCAAAAGACTATTTAGCAGCAAGTTACATAAGCACTTAGTACAGTGCTCTGCACACAGTAAGCGCTCAATAAATACGATTGAATGAATGAACTTGGCAGTAGATAACTGCATGAGGAAATGAAGTTCCATCCTTTACATGACTGGAACATTCATAGCATGTCCAAAACAGGCAAGCACATTTTATTCAAAGGGGGTGTTTCAGTCGAAAGTTCTGTTTTATTCAACAAGCCCAATGGGGCAACCTGGGCGTTGGCACCTTCCCCAATGCGTTCAGAGGGACTGGCTGGGGTAGACACCACCATTCAAGAAGGAACCCATGGCTACTAGCCCTGTTTTCAGATTCACCTTGGCATGGTCCTTGGACTGGATCCACCAGATGGGCAAAGAATCTCTCAGATTTGGCTCACACTTCATTTTTTACCTGCCACCCCCCTCCCCATTCCCAGTCCAGGCAAGGTTGGGGTGGGAGGAATGGAAGAAGAATAACAGCTACAACCATCTGGGTAAATCAGGAAGCACACATTCGACTCAGTATCACAGACTGATTGCCCTTTCTACCACAAGACCCAAAGAGAGATCTTAAGGCAAACCAGGCTGATTCATTCATCTACAACGACAACAACCGCCCCCATCCCCCCAACAAATTCTTCTTTATTTGGATTGAAATGAGGTTGGATCACTAGAGTCACTAAGCAGGAGCTGGGATCTGTTCGGACATTAAACAAAATAAGTACTTAGCCATGTATTTCATCTGTTGTAGACATGTTATCAACCTGGAATGCTCATTTGCTCTGCCAACTATGGTTGCAAACAGGAGAACATTGAGAGGATGTGAGAAAGAGCTTCCCCACAGAAGGCATAGGGAAGTGGAGAGTTAGCTAATTTTCTGGATAATTTTGAAAGAACAGCCTTGTTACTGAGGGAAAGGTAGAGCATTCATCAAAAGTGATCCAGTGTATCTCTGTCGGGTGAATTCTCTGGAAAGTGCCTCAACTCTTCACTTTTCTTGTGTGATTTTTCTCATCAGGGATTACAGTGGTTTGGGGATTGGCAGGCTCTAGATCCAGTTTAAAGGATTCAGCTAAAATTGTAAACCTGCTTTAGTGAAAACAAAGGAATATTGTGATGTGGCGATAACTTTACAGTAGGATGATACATAAGGCCATGGTAACCCTGAATTGCATTACTATTTAAATCTAGGGTAATTAAATTACAAATGTTCTTAAGCAAAAGTGACTTAGAATAACTTAGAATAGCTTGCCTTAAAATCCACCCAGAGTCCTTGGCATGCCAGGCCATATAGCAGCAGAGGGTCAGTGACCAGGGAGAATTATCACTGGGGAATCTTCCCTATCAGAATAGAATAAGGCTACCTCTGATTTGAGGTCATTATCTTCAAACTCTTTTTCCAGAAATTTCATGCCCTGTTTCTACTAGGTTGATTTTCTTGGAAGAAAATATCTACCTCCACAGTCAGAGGAGTGTCATGGCTCTCTCGAATCACTGCTCTGAAAGAAAGCCAAATGTTGCGGACCCACAAATGGGTGTGTCCTTTTTGGGAGACTCTCTAGATGCCTAATTTGAGTAGTCCTCCCCTCCAGCACCTCCTTTAAGAGGATGGTTTTATTGCTCAGACATTAACCTCGGTCAAAAACATCAAGTGGTTTCACAGGAATTTGGGGGATATCTTGGTTACTTTGGGTTTTTAGAAAACTAGTTATCTTAGACTGACACTTCAAGTAGGATGGTAGGGGCAACTTCACGATCAATGACTTTACATTTAAAAATACGCAACGTGGTGGGAAGTAACATTGTTTTTCCTTCTTGAATTCAGAGCTTGGACCAAGGACCAATTAAATATTTCTGGAGAACCCATCTCTTGGCATTGGTTGGAGCATACAACTTCCTTATGGTGTTTTAGTCCAAATGATCCAGAGGTGACTGAGAGGGTTGAGAGGAAGCTTCAGGCTTTTGGCATTTTCCATTCTTGGTGTTTCTTCATTAATGACGGGCCCATGTTATTAAGGAGACTCTTCTGTGTAACAATTTAGAATGACCCGGCTCATTTTTCTGTAGACTGCATGACCAGCCTGAAGATGGGCACGATGACTTTCACTGGATTGGGTTCAGCACACTGTCCCTCTAACAAGTTAGAAACCTGTCCAGTATTTCAGGGCAGGAATGCTCATGAAGAATAATCACCTGTGAACATCTTCCATGTTTCTTGTTGATATCATCTCAGTCTGTTCTAGTCCCTTTCGAACAATAGTGTTGATCTTTCTTGAAGAAAAAAGAACATATCTTCTAGATGACAAACTAAATAGTTATTTTAAACAGTAAGCAAGAATGGGTGAGCTGTCCATTTGAAGTGAATTTTAAGTATCCAAAAGAGGTCATGTGGATGAGCTTAGGCACTGAAGTTTATACCCCCAAAACAAACATGGAATGGGGCTTGACAGTGAGCATCTCCACAGTCAAAACCCACAACTTGGACTTGGGATGGTCTTGTCCCAGGGAGAGAACTGCAGTGTAGTTCCATATTACCTTCAAGGTCCAAGTTGATTTTTAAAAAATGGGCTATTTTAAGATTGATAACTGTGCCCTAAAAACTGGACTAAAGGCAGCACCTTTTTTCATGCACAGCACCTTGTAAATAGGAAACATTGATTTGTGTTCACATCCATTACTGGATTTGGCTCAATTTAAAGACAATGCCTGGATCCCATTAAGATATCATGAGGCAATTGGCTGCCCAACAATCCATTTCCCCCAAAACAGTGCTTACTTGCAAAAACAAATGAAGAATATGCATATTCATAACATGAATGATGAGAAATTAGGCAGCATGAATTTATTAGTGTTATATTTCATGTAGGTCTTTTGCTTCAGCCCTAGGCGCAGAATGGCACAAAACTGAAAGTGGTGTTCCTTTTTTCACTGATTAATGTTTGCTTGGAGTAGCTCGATTACAATATTACAAGTCACAAATATGCAAGATTAAAATGTCTGTTGAATTAACTGCAAATCACCTCGAGTAAAGCTTGACAAGTTCCAAGATGTTTCTGTAAAAAAAAAAAAAAAGAATCAATAGTATCAATCAGAAAATACACAGATTTGTCGGACCTGAGCATGTATTTCACAACCTATTGGTGGTCCACCTCCTCTTGATCAGGGAGAGAAAAAAATCTCACTTTTCTCACCACAGGATATCTGACTCAGATGTTGAAAAATGTTTGCTCTTCCAAGTTTCCAGTACATCTCAGGGCTCTGTACACTTGGTAAATAAATAGCCCGTTCTAAAGATTTTAAAAATAGTTGAATAGCTCAGGCTTTCACGGAGTAAATATTACCATATGTCTTCAGTTCTAAGCCTTTAAAGGCTCTCCCTTTATCTACTAAGAC
Source organism: Tachyglossus aculeatus (assembly GCF_015852505.1). NCBI lineage: Eukaryota > Metazoa > Chordata > Mammalia > Monotremata > Tachyglossidae > Tachyglossus > Tachyglossus aculeatus. The sequence goes on along the minus strand of NC_052090.1, from coordinate 16,529,583 downwards.
CATCTTGTCACTGCTCCATAGCTTTGGGCTCAATAAAACAACAACAAAAACTAGCTCCAGGGCTACTTTATAAATGGACACAGTGACACCTAAACCACGGAGAGGTCAGAGTTCAAAGAAGTTAATGTACCAATAGTAATGGAGGTATAATCTTTTGGTTGGAAATCCCAATGCCAAATGGATATATAACATTCCCAAACCACTATGTATTTTCCAAACACCTTTAGAGGTATTCTTGATCTGGGCTTTTAATTGTTCATTGGTTTCTTCGGAAGTATCGTTTTAATATTTCATTTTTCAATAGCCGCACAAAACATGGTATAGCATTTTAAACATTCCAGGTATTAAAGTGTAGTCATTAGTACCTCATGAGCATAATGGACAAGACATTCCTATTTGCAATATAGATGACCCAAGCAGAAATGGCAGATTTTGATTACTCACTGATGATCTTATGTGAATTATTCGTGAGGAAGTGACTTTATTTAGTTCTCTAGATGGCAAAATATTAGAGACCCAAAAGTTTGACTTCTCTGGAATTAGCCCCACAGATAAATGCCATCTCACCAGTTTACTTCACTAGAGTTGATAATTTATGTAAACATAGCATACTCAAGGCCAAAATGTTTGATTTAGCACCCACAAGGTCAAATCAGAAATTGTCTTTAGATTTCTTAACCAGCACTCTGAGCACATGAATACATAAATAAGCAAAAGAAATCCTGTGAGCAATAGTTGTACTACCTTAATAGAACTGAATAGTACTAGCAGTTCATGTAGGATTGAAGTGAAATTTTCCAATTAATCCTTCCAAATTATTTTGCTCCATTCACCCTGAACCTATGACCTCCAGCCGCTGCCTGAACTGCCATTAAGAGGACTACGTAGTCAAGGAATATGAAAGGGAACTTAAAGATGCATGACAAAATGGATTCTCAAAGAAAATACTCCACAAAATTTCAAGTCTAGAAAACATTTGGCCTCAACTAGAACCTCTCATTTAAATCATTTTAAGAGTTTAATCTAGTCCCAAAGAACTTCCCAAAGAAGAGACTAACCAGTTATTATCATTATTATTAACAATAATAACTATAAAACAGCATTTATTGAGTGCATCCAAAATTAGTAAAATAGTGACCCTTGTCCTCAAGAAGATTACAATCTAATTGGGATAGATGGTAGATATAAATTGACAAACACACCAGAGCTAGGAGGAAGGGAATAAATAATAGGCACTATGAATAAATTACCATAAGCAAACAGATATATATATATGCATATATATATATATATATATATATATATATATATTTATGAATCCTAAACTGACTGATAGGATAGAAGACTGAAAAGGTGAGACATTAGTCAGAGACTAGCTCTTGAAGAAGGTGATATTTTAGGCGGGGAAGGATGTGATTTGGTTAAACTGAATGGGGAGGAAATTCCAGATAGGTAAAAGGTAGAACAATGAATCAGAGACGGGAGAGTTATCAGTTGATGACGGAGGGCTACCTTTAGTTTAGATTTGTTGTGAGGATGAATCCAATCCATGGCCACTTGGATTTGAGGCTTGGTGTTGGATACATGAGTCCATGATCCAATGTGTCAAAAGGCCTAGCTTTGGCCTTTTTTCAACTGCCCAGATTATCATCAGAAATTACTGGCTCCCAATTACATTTTACAGCAAAAAGCTGCTGTGTTCCAATGTCAGTAACTACCAAGAAATGCCAAGCTTCCTGGTGGAAAGTCAACCCATCCTTCCAGCAAGGGAAAAAGACTTCTTGCATTGGAGTCTTGGAGTCACCGTAAACTTTAATTTCCAACTGATGACAGTACTCAGGGATCTACTGCCAAAAGCGAGAGCTTGCATTGCTTTAATATGACTATCATGGGCTGAAGATGTTTCATTTTAATTGTGTGTGCTTTCTATACTGTGATGATTCTTATACCTTTCAAAAGACAGATTGGCCAGGGTTACTTCGCTGTGAAAGCAGCTAGCTTGTTCTTCAATGAAACTTTCCATTTTTATGGGGGGGGGCCTTGTCTGGCTGTGCCTACTTACACTTGTAGGGTTTCATTACTATACTGTATTTATTTATCTTGTTAAACATTATGGAAGGTGGCTTAATTCATCGGGTTTTTGGGTTGTCCCATTTGATAATAAACAAAGCTTTTAAAAAATAGCATAGCATCAAAAAGGGTCTATTTACAAATAGATTCGCCCTGTAATTAAGACTGACCCTTAACATAAATAAACTCCAGTTAGGTTTGTAGGTGGTTCCTAGAACGTAACCACGTTAGGTTGATTCACACATCATTGTGGTGGTTACTGTGGTGAAGGCGTTTGGTCTTATAACCACTTGGGTACTGGACAGGCTCAGCAGGAATCCTGAAAATAGCTGGCCAACATGGACAACTAAAATTGCAGTGGCTACCAAGGCAGTTATGGCTGGTATATGGTGTTATCCATTGCTTGGCCAGAAATGGGTTTTGAAGAAAAGATTCTTGCACGGCATTGCAATGTGCTGCAACCCTGATCACCTACTGACTTACTGTGCCCACTGTCTTAACAGAAACTTGATTGGCAGGGACAAGAGGATGCCAATAGCAGTAGAATCAATTGCTTCATGCGAGTTCTCAGTCCTGAAGATGTTGCATCTGGACCAATGCTCGTCCTGTTTCAATTTGGAGACCCCATCTTCATGACATGACATCAGTAAAAAGTCTCTGGACAGCTGGGTGTCCACCTCAAACACTTCCAGCACTAGTTCTCTGTCCAGGCCAACACTTTGTGCAGCTGGGATACCTGGGGAAGTGATGATAAGAACTCTGGAGTAAGGCGATTGACAGAGTGGCTCCCCTGAGGGCCCATAGATTATCTTCTCCCCCCATTCCCCAGGTAGCATTGCCAACACAGGTGTAAACTGGAAATGCCCAAGGGAGCTTGGAAGATGCCCCCTTACCTCCTTCAGCACTTTCCTCTGCTGCCTCTGAAGGTAACAAATACTCCGGAAAAAGTGCTGGGCCCCAGGACTTCCTACTTCCAATTTTATTTCCAAATTAGCGGTGCCAGGGGAGACGGCCTCTGCCATGAATTGAGGTGGCATAAGTGGGAGACAGTGCAGAGAAAGAGATTAAGAGAGAGTGTGAGAGTATGTGTGAGAGCATGAGAGATCATGTAAGTGTGTGAGATTATGAGAGTGACAGGATGTGAGAGAGTGTGCAGGGGCGTGACAGTGTGAGAGCAAGACAGAGTGAGTGAAAGAACATGTGAAAGTGTGTAGGAGAGCGAAAACATGAGAGCGAGAGAATATGAGAGCATGCAAGCAAGAGAGAGCACGAGAGTGCACGTGTGTAAAAGAGAAAACTCCAGGGTCAGCCTACTTTCCAAAAGTCATAACCTTCCTGCAGCACTCCCACATCAGAAATAGTACCCACTAGGACTGCCACAGGATCAATAGACTAGCATCACAGGTTCAGGAAAAGCAATAAAATATTTTTCTGACTTCCACTTTTTTTTCCAGATATTAAAGGAATGTTTTCCATGATTCAGGATTCAAGAGGACTAATGAACAGTCCGCTCCTCTGTTTCTTCACAGTTCCATTCAAAAATGCCCAGCCATAAGGGAGAAAACATCTAATCATAACTTCTATGGGGGAAAGTTTTGTGAAACTACTTCACAAAATAGTCACAAGTGACATTTTAGTCCTCTCAATCAACAGAATGCTCGGAAATGGCATGCACCTAACATGAAGGAAACAAAAAGATCACCATCTGAATAGTTTGTTTCCCAATATGTGTCTTCAAAAATTTTGCCTGTCGCTTTTGATTGATTTGTCTGAAACAGTTGTAACCTCACTGAGAAATCAGATGGGATCTAGATATTTTTCTGTCTGGGTAAAATGAACAAAATAAAGCTCAACCAGAACCCATACAGGGATCACTTTGAAAGAGACTATTCCTGAAAAATGAAAAAAAAAGTCAAGGTGGGACTCACCATCATCACTTTATTTATACAATGGATCTTCACTGGGATTTGGGAGAAGAACTGTCCCATGGTGAACTAGAAGAAGGAATAAATCTAACCTCTTCTGGATTCAATTTAAAGTTTTGATTTACTGCCTTTAACAAAATTTGCTTTAGGCGTAATTGGTCATGAGGCCACTTTTTCAGCCTGAACCATTGTTGAATGAGGACTACATTTTAAACCTTTGAAGAAACAAATGAATGGATTTAACTGAAGATTCAACTCAGTAAACGGAACTGAGTGGAAAAGTTTTGGAAAATGAAAAATTAATTTCTGCCTTTAAACAAATTTATTCCTGATCTTCCCCTCACAGAGCACATGGTTTAAAGATTTAAACGGATGATAAAATGGCACATTCCTATTAAACGTCATAGGTAGTTTTCCGAACATGTTTTTCGGCTGCATAAATGGCTGCTTGCCACTTACTCCATTTGGCTTTATGCTGAGGGATCGGGCATCATGTGAGGTAGCCTAATTGCTACAATTAGCAAAATTAAATGGCTCATTGTGTTTTTTATACAATTCCACCCACATTCTACACAGTTGTACTATAGAATTAGTGATTACAGCACAAAGCCTGTTAATTCATGGACACATGTTGTGATTATTTCCATAATGCACTCCTTATAGGAACTCAACCTGAAATAAAGTGGATGGATGCATGCCTTTCAGTTCCCTCTTGAACTGACGCTGCACCCGCTATGCACGCTTAACAGAACGTGGGCATGGAAGTTAGGGCTTGAGCCCTCCAAATGCACTGAAGAATCATCTAGAGGAGAGCGTGGCCAAAAAATGTGTGGATGCAGCACAGAGGGGAAGTCAGAAACCAAACCGCTACCCTGCTGGTTCAATCTCTCATCCTATCCCGACTGGATTACTGCATCGGCCTCCTCTCTGATCTCCCATCCTCCTGTCTCTCCACACTTCAATCTATACTTCATGCTGCTGCCCGGATCATCTTTGTGCAGAAACGCTCTGGGCATGTTACTCCCCTCCTCAAAAATCTCCAGTGGCTACCAATCAACCTATGCATCAGGCAAAAACTCCTCACTCTCGGCTTCAAGGCTGTCCATCACCTCGCCTCCTCCTACCTCACCTCCCCTCTGTCCTTCTCCAGCCCAGCCTGCACCCTCCGCTCCTCTGCCACTAACCTCCTCACCGTGCCTCGTTCCCACCTGTCCCATTGTCGACCCCCGGCCCACGTCCTCCCCCTGACCTGGAATGCCCTCCCTCCGCCCATCCGCCAAGCTAAATCTCCTCCTCCCTTCAAAGCCCTACTAAGAGCTCACCTTCTCCAGGAGGTCTTCCCAAACTGAGCCCCCTCTTTCCTCTCCCCCTCCCCATCCCCCCGCCCTACCTCCTTCCCCTCCCCACAGCACCTGTATATATATCTGTACAGATTTATAACTCTATTTTACTTGTACATATTTACTATTCTATTCATTTTATTTTGTTAACATGTTTTGTTTTGTTGTCTGTCTCCCCCTTCTAGACTGTGAGCCCGCTGTTGGGTAGGGACCGTCTCTATACGTTGCCAACTTGTACTTCCCAAGCGCTTAGTACAGTGCTCTGCACACAGTAAGCGCTCAATAAATACGATTGAATGAATGAATGAATGAATCCTGTTCGTACATGTGGATTTGGGGGAGGGGGAAGTGGCAGATAATTTATGTTTAAGCTGCTTCTGAAACTCCGATAACCATGGAGGAGCCACGTTTTTAAATTATTACTCTTGAAAGTTATGAAATGTTTTAAACAAACTGAAAAGAGGCAGGTAAAAAAGGTAATGTTCAAGGTCAAAGATGAGAAAATCCTTCATTTGAATCTCTCTCACTAGGATGATTGTTTTGTAAACATGAGCAATAGCACTCCTTTCTAGAAAATAAACAACATTTTTTAAAAACAAACCTAGGGCCCATATAATGTATGGTCACTAATAGGTTCTCTCGTGAAAATTCCAACTCAGGAGAGAAACAAAATAAAACTTCTGTATGACACTAAGAACTCAGCTTAGTACAGTGCTCTGCACATAGTAAGTGCTCAATAAATATGATTGAATGAATGAATTTTTCCTGTCCTCTTGATAGTCATTCATTATATGTCATTCAATTTATTTCTACCAAGGAAAGAAATTGTACGTGCTGATTATTAAGCCCTTACAAGTCAATATTCAGGTTTAAGTCACAGTGATTAACTTGTGTACATCTAATGCCATCAGTTGAAATGTCACGGTAATCTAGACTACTGGTCTATTTCTTTATCTTCATCCTCACTCAACATTTACTGTGTCTTTTTACATCCATTGGCCCGCTATTCTACTATCTTATGCTTAAGGCTTCCTAGGACACAGTCAAGTTGGGAGTTTAAAATTTGAGTTGTTGTTGAATTATTTTTTTCTTTCACCATTAAATTGACAGGTTTCTTATAGCACAGATGTCACATGTCCATTAGCTTTTTTGCTGGGTGACAACCTGGATTTCAAACCAGATGAGAAAAAAATCCAACATTTAAGCAATGTAGCAATTTTTGTTTTAAAATCTGATTATCCTTTCCCCAAAAGCTTGGCTTTAAAAAAAAATGAATAAAAGAAAAAAAGTTACTGAAATGGAATTCCAGGACCGTTGGTATTGGGGAGGTGAAAAGGCAAGAAGGTGCTCAATAAATGTCTACTGTCAGGGTGACGGTAAACACCTGAGCAAAGGTAAGTTTTTTAAAGAGTTGTCATTCCCCTTCCACCATCTCCCGTTTGATTCTGAAGTCCAGGACCAGTGTTAATGAGAGATTTACCTCTACTTCCTTGGTCTTGCAGATGGCCTTGGACTCAGAAGTCAATATTTTCCCTTTCAGATGAGAGGGAAGAGGATTAATGTGATCACAGAGAAGCAGCGTGGCTCAGTGGAAAGAGCATGGGCTTTGGAGTCAGCGGGTATGGGTTCAAATCCCAGCTCTGCCAATTGTCAGCTGTGTGACTTTGGGCAAGTCACTTAACTTCTCTGGGCCTCAGTTCCCTCATCTGTAAAATGGGGATGAAGACTGTGAGCCCCCCGTGGGACAACCTGATCACCTTGTAACCTCCCCAGTGCTTTGAACAGTGCTTTGCACATAGTAAGCACTTAATAAATGCCATTATTATTATTATTATCATAAGGCACAAGGAGTATGAGAGGGGGGCAGCTAGACTGGACCTCAGATATTTAGACACTTGTGCTGCGGGTACAAGTTTTATACTTTTTTCCTTTTGCACATTCTTTCCAAACTGTCATTTTGGGGGTGATTTTTGGATGATTGAAAAAAAAAAGGTAAATGCCATTTTGCACTTTTGTACCTTTGATCTTTCAACTTGTACTTCCCAAGCGCTTAGTACAGTGCTCTGCACACAGTAAGCGCTCAATAAATATGATTGATTGATTGATTTCAGAGTGACTCTTTAAGCCCTAATCTTTGGTAAAACACAATCAATAATTCCATTCCTGGCAGCCCCCCCGGATTGTTCAAATGCTCACAATGCCTTGATCCCACTGACATAGCAGGCTACTGCTGTTTTGCACAGATTTTGCTTGGAGGGGTTAGTCCATTAGCATCACAATCAAAGTTGAAGTTTTATTGATGAATAAGTACGGGTTATTACAAATGGCTTCTGGAATGAAGAGAAAAACGCATGCAGGGGCTAAAGTAGCAGGGTGTAGACCACAGCTTTGGGGATACTTGACCACCCTATAGCCAGGTTAAGGAATAAATTCCCTCAGCAACTTTTGACCGTTGAGTCACGGAACTGGAAATTTTTTTTTTAAAGTCTTCAACTATGGCTTGCTTTGTAGAAAATGGACCAAAGCAGTTATACAGAAAATTATTTTTCTTGGAGAGCTTTGGTGCCTTATCTAAACTTTATCTGATGTTCTAAAAATATCTATGCCTGTTATTCCTGCGACTCTGATAATGAAAAACAAAACTATTTCAGGAGAAACATATGCTTATCAATCTGTAGAGGAGACCAACTGCTGTAATTTGTGGAGCACTTTTGGAAATGCCAAGGTATTAGAAGAGCAGAAGGTGGATTGAAAAGATTACAGGTTCTATAAAAAGTAAAACCTTCCCAAACCAGATTTTGGTTACAAAAATATTGAAACAATCCATGTGCCATTCTGCTCTGCACCAGTTTAAGAGGAAACTATCAAAATATGACCTGCACCTTTAAGACAACTTAGAGCACCACTGGAGAGACTGTGGAATGGAAAGATTAACATTTGTACCCTGCCAGGAGGTGTTTTAAACCCAGAAACCTGTTGCAAGCACAGAATTTTACAAGTGATTTGAAGACACTTGGATATCAACGAATCTTGAATCAGTTCACAGGACTCGTCCTCTTTGCATGTGTCTTGGAATTCTCTGCTCATACTTACTAATGAGTGGCTCAAAGCCTCTAAAAGACACATCACTTTCACCTCAGGTGGGGGTTAAATAAAAACAACCGAAACACAAGCTGTCTGTACACTTGGAGAACTTCATCATTTTTTCTTGCTTCCTGCTTGTGAAGGGGTCATGCCACTCATTCTCAATCCCTCAGGTTTTAATATCAGTCTTGTAGTTCTGCAATGTTTGGCACTAGAAGTTATGGCGTGTCACGTTCTTGATTCGCACCAGGTCACACGTGACACTCAGAGCCATGTATTCTCAGCCCTGAAGTGGCTTCCAAGTATTCATTTCCAGGTGCTTTTTGCCCCTTACCAACTAAACCTGGTCTCCAGAGGTTGTGGAACCCAGGCTTTCAATTTTGCCTTTTTTTCTTCTTCTTCGTTTTTTTTTTGTTGTTTGTTTTTTTTTTTTGCAATTGAATACTGAACCATGATTACCATTTGATTTACATGACTAAGTACTAGAGCGCCTTTTTTTTTTTTTGAAAGTCACAAACGTACTGCATAGGATTTCTCTCAAAGAAGGATGCTTTCAACTGAACTTTTAAGTGAAAATAAATCCTGAATTTCATAGAAAACTAACCATTCCATCCATATGAACACTTGTGTAAACAGGCTTTTGTTTGCAGCCCCCTGGTAGATTCACACACACACACACATATATTTTTTTTCAGTTAAGCAATTTGCAAATCTATTCCACACAGTAGAGGTTTGTTTTCAGGAGTCTCGAGAATCTGGTTTCATTTTTTCAGGAAAAGAGTTTTGTATTGGCATGCTGCCCATTTTGACAGAAGGCTGTGTGTGTGTGTGTCTGTGTGTGTGCACGCTCGCGTGCGTGTGCGTATGTATGTGTGATGGAGTGGGAGAGATGACTATGTGTCTACACAAATATCAGTTACCCTCTTAAAAATATCCCATTGGTTATAGGCAGGTTTTCCCCATAAACCTTCCTACGGTTTTGATGGATTGAAAGAACTGTGCAGGAGTTCGGGCGCAGCGAAAAGTCACGAGCTGCGACTGGGGACGTGACTGCGTCTCTCAGGCGATGCCGCTGCTTCGAAAAAGTCCCGCAGCAGACCCTCTGCGGTCAACAGCTCAAAGGACAACCGTGATGTCGGCCAGACCGGCAGCGCTCCACCCCGCCGCTCTCCCTTAGGATGAAGTTTTGTTACTGCCACAGCCCTTCTGTCCACCCTCAGCTCGGGCTGCAACATTTCAGCACCTCCAAGTTCATCCCGTTTTTATAACGTGGTTTCATACTCCAGGCGCTCCTGGATCAGGGCGTCGTCTTTGTACTGTAGCCGCGGAGGAGCAGGGGAACATTCAAAAGCTAAGATGGCCTTCCGGAGGCTTCTGTCCAATATGTGTCTCTCCCACGCTGGATATCTGTTCCTGAACAGGTCGATTTTAATGACTGATTCTTCAATCCTTGGCGGCCGGGACGATGGAGTGGAGGGGGCGGTGGGCCTCACCTGGAAGACGGGGGTGCACCCGTCCCGCTCCACAAATTTCTGGTCCCGGTCACTTGCCACGCTGCGGTTGTTGGAAATGGATCTCAGGGTGCTCGTGGCCACTTCTGGGGGCAGAGTGAAGGCAGTCGCAGGGTCCTCACAAGCACAGCTTGGCGACTGCCCAAATCGGGGTCCGTTGGGGTGAAAGAAGGCATAGTACATCAGCATAAAAACAATGCCCGTTAAAAAGCTGCTGAACACCACGCACAGTGCTGGGATGGCAAATGCATCCGCGATCTGTGGGGCCTTGTAGAGGTACCAGAGGGCACTCAAGGCAGAGTTTTCCAAAAGGATCACAAAATAGTAAATGAAGAGCCTGCAGCGTGTCCTTCCTTCCTTGACGTTGAACCAGCTAAAGATATAGATGATCCCCACCACCATGTCGAACACGATCTCTTCCCACTTGGTGATGCAGAATTCCGTCTCACAGTGGACAATCCAGAAGGTCATGATGCACCAGTGCAGGACTATGAAAATCCCAAAGTACAGCTGGAAAACTGAGGCAAAGAGGGCAAAAGTGATGACTCTGGCGGCAATGGTGAAGAAATGCCAGCAAAACTGGATGATGACGGCCATGTAACTGATAGGCTTCTTGTCATCGCGGGAGTCCCGGAGAGCCTTCTGGTAAGAGGCCAAGGCCCACGCCAAGGACACGAGGGAGGCTGCGGCAGTGAGACCTGGGGAAACAAACGGGAACCGCATTCAGCAAAGAGATACAGGCTGTGACGACAACGGCAAGGCCGGAGGAACTGAACACCGGGTACGAATAATGACGATGGACGGCCTAGCTTGGTTTGGCCATTGGATGCCTGTGGTTAAGTTACTTAACCTCCTGGTGCCCCATTTTTAAAAACGTAAGATAATACTACATGAAACACTCCACTTAATGAAAGAAATCCAGCAAGCGGTTGTTTCAGCCCTTCTCACCTCATCCACATATCTTCCCTGACTAATTATCAGTACCTTAATTCTTACCATCACTTCAGCCACGTTTTGCATTTGGATAAGTGAGAAGATTGATTTATGCCCAGCCTCAGCACTCGTGCGATTTCTTGTCTGTTTTACCCTTTAGAGGTTAAGGCCCTTGTGCATAGGGAATGTGGTTTTGGGGTTCTGTTGTACTTACCAAGTGCTTAACACAAAGCATAACATTTAATAGGCACTCAATAAGCAATAGTAGTATTTAACTACTACTATATTATTACTTTACTTCCAAAGAAATCTAGTATGAATCCATTGATTATTTACATGTAGACTCATGTAAAGGCACCCTAGGATATCTCCTAGTCCATCTCTCTGCCTTGAGTGACTCTCCAGCAAATCCTCTCAGAAGCATCAATGTCTACCTCTTTCTTAAAATTCCCGACAGAAGGAGATTTTTGGAATTAGGCTTGTTATCTCACAGCTCAGTCAAGAAGCTCTTACTCTCTAACCTAACCGCCCCCACCCAGCTGCAATTTACTGCATTTCCTTCCTGTCCTATCCTCTGGGCAAACAGAAACCTCTGTTCATTCATTTGTATTTACTGAGTGCTTACTGTGTCGCACTTGAGAAAGTACGACACAACGATAAACAGTGTTGTTCCCTGCCCATAACAAGCTTACAGTCTAGAGTGGAGGAGACAGACATCAATACAGCTACGGACGCTCACACAAAATTCCACCATTATTCAAATAACCAAATTAAGTTCCCTCCTCCCTGCCCTGTGGCCACACACAAACTTCTCTTCCCTTGGCTATGTAAATCCATTTACTTTACCATTTCTTCTTCCTCTTGGAAAATACTTGAAAAATCACCCGCTGTTTGTGCTGCCTTCTTTTTGGACTCTAAGTTCCCCATATCAAGTTTCAGTTCCACACAATGCTCACACTGATTTACTGGAACTTACAGATGAGAATTTATTATCAATGGTTTTGGTGTCACTGTGTTCAGCAGCTAAATGTCATCACGAATGTAAAACCTGCCACGGCCTTATGTTCTTTAAAATTCCATTTGCCTCACAGTCTCCGGACCCAGCTTGGGTTTATGGACAGGTAAAATGACCAGGCCCCTGGTCATCCCTCGACCGGGCAGGATAACCTGCCAAGACCCCAAACCTCTGGGTCTGGACCAACACTGGTCAGCTTGAAGTACTCATGATCTCACAATCTCTGCACTCTGACAGATTTACAGTCCAAAATGGCTTCTTAAATCTGAAAATCACTTTCTAGCAATAGTCTGTCAGATAGGAGAAATGCGGTTTAGCATGAAATCATTCTGACTTGAGAGTTCATCCCCTTCAGATTTACAGACACACCTATGACATCTTAAGGGCTTCATCACAGGAATAAAAGCATCTATTGCCACCAGCATTCTTCCCATGCCCGAGTCTAACACTGGCACTGCAGGCTGCTCTTCACTAAGGGAACTAACCAACTAATCAATCAAACCATCAAACCATCATTGTAGCAGGGCTCAGCGTTGCTTAATGGAAGGAGCAGGGGCTTGGGAGTCAGAGGACATGGGTTTTAATTGCGACTCCACCACTTGTCTGCTGTGTGACCTTGGGCAAGCCACTTGACTTCTCTGTGCCTCACTTACCTCATCTGTAAAATGATGGGGATTGAGACTGTGAGCTTCCACATGGGACAGGGACTGTGTCCAACCCTACTGGCTTGTATCCACCCCAGCGCTTAGTACAGAAGCCCATCTGATTGACAGCTGCTCCTAAGGGGGTGTTGGCTTCTCCTTGCTATTACCAGTCAGCTTCATTAGGAGTCTGCCATGAAAACCTCCAGGGTGGCAGCAGGAGTTGGGTTGGAAAAACCTGAAAAACTATTTGCAGTCAGGTGGACATGCTGACATAACTTCCAAGTTAGGATTTTACACAGGACCTGTGGTACAGGGTTGCCAAGCCATTATTATTTACTTCACCTTGGTAGCCCACTAGTTATTTGTTTGGTACAAAGGGTTGTTTGTCCTGAATAGGCCCTGGATAGAAACAAACATTTTCCACAAAGAAATCTTCTTCAAAAATACCCTTGGCCCTGGGCAGAGTCAGGCCTCGACTTTTAGTTTTACTTTGGCAAGTATAAAATCATTCATTATGATGAATTCGCATCTAGAGGTTTTATAATACTCAAAGGTCAACTTTTTCGGTGAGAAAGTAGTCCACTTGAGAACCTGGCCGTTTCATGTAATTTAACTTCTCAATAATGAGAAAGCATCCAAAGCTACTGTGAAACAAACTCAGAAGCGAAGAGTGTAAAGAGGAGAGTCAGGGCAAAAGGGGAGGCAGAGAAGAAGTAATAAAGGTGAAGGAAGTATACACCATTTATTAAAACCATGGGTGCAAGATATAAAAGGGAATGATAGCCCTATATTTTATTACAATGCCACCTTCTGAGGATCACTGGGTCTCATTTTAATTAGTTTTTTTTGCATATATATGTGTACTTGTCCTTCCTACTTAAACAGCCATGCTCTTCCATTTTATCTTTCTCTGTCTTTGGGTGTTTCAGTTTCTGTCTATCTCTCCCATGTGTTTTTCTCTGTGTCATTCTGTGTTTGCGAGTATGTGCGTGTCCATATGTGTTTCCCTGTGAATGTTTTGGTGCATTTCCACTTCAATGCACTGATGGATTTTTTTTTAGTGAGAAATTTGGGGGTTTCACTGCCTGGCTGCTAGATGGTGAGGACTGCTGGGTGGTGAGGAATGAGTTTTCTTCTGCTCTCTCAGGTGGAGCTGGGACTTTGTGTGTCCCTCTCCCTCTTTTCCCAAGTGCATACTTCAATTTGCTTCCCAGATCACTTTTCTACAAACGCATTCAGTCCCTGTTTTCCCACTCCCCAAGAACCTTCAGTGGTTGCCCATCCACTTCCACATCGAACAGAAACTCCTATTAGCTTTAAAGAACTCAATCAGCTTGCCCCCTCCAATCTTACCTCGCTCATTTCCTACTACAGCCCAGCCCACTTACTTCACTCCTCTAAAGTCAACCTACTCACTGAACCTTGATCTCACCTAACTCGCCACTGACCCCTCGTCCATAGCCTCCCTCTGGCCTGGAAATCCTTCTTCATAAATGATAGACCACTGCTCTCCCCATCATCAAAACCTTACTAAGATCATATCTCTAAAAGTCCTTCCCCAACTCCCGCCTGTAGACTTACTGTGGGCAGGGCACGTGTCTACCAACTCTGTTATATCAGACTCCTCCAAGTGCTTAGTACAGTGCTCTGCACACAGTAAGTGCTCAGTAAATACAACTGATTGATTAAGTGGGATCCTACAGCCATGGCAATATGGAGATGTGCCAAATCCTGGAGCTGCAGGTTCTGCATTTGGTCAGCCTGGGAAGTGGCAGATGACCATGGTTTTGGGGAAATGTGGGAGTGGAGGATTGGGCCATGAAAATCAACCAAGTCTTGGGAGATCCAGGAGAGAGCTGTTTGAGGCTGGGCAGACCCCCCTCCCCTCCGCCACCTCCAACTCCGATCCCTGTTCTCCGAGCTACCTGGGAAGCATTGTGGCCTAGAGAAAAAGAGCACAGGCTTCGGAGTCGGAGGATCTGAATTCTAATCCCAGCTCTGCCACTTGTCTGCTGTGACCTTAAGCAAGTCAATTCTCTGTTCCTCAGTTTGTTCATCTGTAAAATGGGTATCCAATAACTGTCCTCCATCCTACTAGACTGTGAGCCCAGTGAAGGATTGACACTGGATTTGATCTTATTATCTTGTATCTACTCCAGTGCTTAGTACAGTGCTTGGCACATAGTAAGGGCTTCACTAATACCATCCCTATTATTATTAGAGTTGCCCACCATCTGTAAATTCACAGACAGTCCATAAAAACAAGTCAATGTCCCCTCCCTCCCAACCTCCTGCTGGGCCCTCAGCATGCCTAGCTTTAGGCCAGATAGATTCCAGAAGTGATGCCCAAATTACCATCTTGAATTATGTCAGAAAAAACAGTTTGAATATCAGTAGTTTTTAGACACATTGTTGGTAGAAGTTATTCTCAGCAGTTAGCAACCGTAATGGGTTGAGGATAGGGTCAGAGATTGTTTTGTTTGCATGGTCTTAGCTGTTTCTGAGGTTCCACTCCCTCTGCATCATCTTGACTTACTCCCTTTACTCACCACCCTGCCCCACAGCACTTATATACATATCTGTAATCTATTCATTTATATTGATGTCTGCCTTCCACTCTATAATATAATAATAATAATGATGGCATTTATTAAGCGCTTACTACGTGCAAAGCACTGTTCTAAGCGCTGGGGAGGTTACAAGGTGATCAGGTTGTCCCATGGGGGGCTCACAGTTTTAACCCCCATTTTACAGATGAGGGAACTGAGGCCCAGAGAAGTGAAGTGACTCAAGACTCAGGTCATTGTGGGCAGGAATATGTCTGTTATATTCTTGTTTGTACTCTCCCAAGCGCTTAGTACACAGTACTATGAACTGTAGACAGTAAGCACTAAATAAATATGATTGATTGAATCTTTCCTCCTTCTTGACCATGCATAATTTCAGTTCTGTCCATGTACAAAACATCAAAATATCAAAATTGCCCCTCCCCGCCCTACCTCCTTCCCCTCCCCACAGCACTTGTATAGATTTGTACATATTTATTACTCTATTTTACTTGTAAATATTTACTATTCTATTTTATTAATGATGTGCATATAGCTATAATTCTATTTATTCTGACGGTTTTGACACCTGTCTATGTGTTTTGTTTTGTTGTCTGTCTCCCCTTCTAGACTGTGAGCCCGTTGTTGAGTTGGAACCATCTCTATATGTTGCCGACTTGTACTTCCCAAGCGCTTAGTACAGTGCTCTGCACACAGTAAGCGCTCAATAAATATGATTGAATGAATGATCAAAATATCTGCAGAACCAAGAGAATTCCCTGATAAGCTGGGTGAGACTTGTTTTATGCATACTGAAAATCAAAGATGGAATTTTACAGATGAGGAAATGAGGGCACAAATCTCAAAAAACAGTATTTTTAAAAAAATGAAAATAAAAACAAATGATCAAACAATTGATATGCAGACATACAGAAAATACAGACAATACCAATACAACCTACCCTCCAATTTTAAAGAAAACAGAGATTCATATGTAAAGGGAAGGAAATATATCCAAATACCATAAGACACAATTCCTTTTACATCCATTCTGACATTACTGAATAAACAGGCTCCTGGTTTTAGCCAGTTTTACTTGCCCAAAAAGTACATAGGATGAACCCAAAGCCAAGTGGGAAATATCCTAAGACTGTATGCTGCCTATACAGTATATTGATCTCCCCTTCCTTTTCTTAGCTCAATTGTTTGCTATACAGGCATTTACTTTGTTATGACATCTTCCAGGGAGGGCCGGTGGGAAGAAGGATGGCTAAAATATCCCTTTTCCTCACAAAATCCTAGCAATCACAGGAGCTCAAAATAAAGCAGCCCTAGAGTAAGCCCCTGAAGTATATTGGATGGCGCACCAGGGGACAAATTCTTCTTTCTTTCAAAGAAAGCCAGGGAAAGCACTTAAGCTACACCCATCTATCCCTCAGCTATGTACACAGTCGGGGAGAGAGCGGGGGTTAGTTTGTCTTTCTGATTTTCTCTAGCAGTATAAGTGCTGAATGGTATGGAGAGCTGACTGCTTCTAAGGCAGGTGAAAGTATCATGGAAAAGTTCTAAATACACAGCCATACAAAAATGCAACTCCTTACCCAATCAATAGAAACAAGGAAAAAATATATTGAACTCCACCAGGGTTTACCTTTTTAATGTCTTACCACACTGTCAGAAAAATCTTAGAAATACTTTCGCTGGTTCCTTTTTCCAAGCAGAATCTCCTACTCACTTGGACATTCTCATTTTGATTGCACTAGCTCACTGATCTAAGAAAGGCACACATTTCAGGGAATCACCCAGACACAAAGTGATGGTGGGTCTTTTTTCTTGTATTTTTGTAACATACTTATCAAGACAAGTGCAACACCTTAATGAAAAGAAAAAGAAATGGGTCACTGGTAGCATCCCTACAGAGAGAAAGTAGATGCTGTATTAATTATGACTTAGCAATTGTAATAATGTGGCTCCTTTTTCTGCTCCTTGAACAAACCGGCTCAGCTCAATTGTCTCTATTACCCACCCAGATTCCATCAATAATACACACCACTCACACTGGGTAATTCGAGGGGACTCAGCATGCCCAGAGACTGCACAGTTCTGGAAAATGCAGCGTTGAAAAGCCTTCTGTTTTACTTTCTTAACAATTTATGTTAATTTTAATACATTAAAAAACACAGGCAGGAGGACCTAAAAGGCAATTGCCAGTGAGTAACTAATGCACTTTGAAAAAATAGAATAAGGACTTGCTGAATTCAACTGGGCATTTCCAAAGTTCTTTCTCTTGAGTGCTTGCATGTCTTCCCCGCCCCGGTGCCGAGGACACGCATTGTCTGTTGTGTACTTTCCACTGCACGTGCAAGCCATGAACACAGTCCAGAATAAAAGGAACTGGAGCAGCTTCTGCTG